>NC_041403.2:43556512-43872762 GCF_900747795.2 Erpetoichthys calabaricus
GACCATACACCCTTGGCTTGTATTAAAAAAGGAAAAAATACAACTTTTTAAATTAAAGATTTATTTTTAAAAAAATAGAAAAACACAGGGAATTGATCTAATAAGCAAAAACCAACAAACAAATTTGCCTAAAAAGGCAATCGGTAACAAAAAACACAACTGAGACTTTAGAATCCTTAAAAGAGTGCAAGAAAATAACAAAAATCAGTACAGCCTATGAAATTAGTAATATTCAACAGATATCTACTATAAACAAATTATCCTGATCCTTCTCAGCCCACTTAAATAGCCAGAAGGAGAGCTCAGAAGTCATGACATCGGGGCAGTCCCACCTCATGGGGCTTCACCCATGAAGCACACAGAACATAAGAATTTTTAAAGAGACAGTAAACAATTACAGAATTAAAATTGAAACTCATAGAAATAACATAAAGACATGAAAAATAATAACTCAACATTAACAAAAACAGCAATTAAATATAAAATACATATAAATTCACACTGATACTTAGCACTGCACATCACCAAGACTACATGACTAACAAAAGAAGTCATATGATAAACCATAAGTAAGAAAAGCAAACAGTTAGGGAAATGCATATGATTTAACCTATATTGAATTTTAGGAGGCTTTTGATATGCTACTGCATAAAAACACTAAAAAAGTGGGAAAGCACTGTGTGTAGGTAGGAGTGGTGGCTCTGAGGTTAGGGATCTGTACTGGCAATCGCGGAAGGTTGCCGGTTCGAATCCCATAAATGCCCAAAGGGACTCTGCTCTGTTGGGCCCTTAAGCAAGGCCCTTAACCTGCAACTGCTGAGCGCTTTGAGTAGTGAGAAAAGCGCTATATAAATGCAAAGAATTATTATTATTATTATTATTAGGTAGGTACAAAATCGGTTTAAAAACAAGAAGCAAAGAGTTATGGTGGGGGAATTTTTCTCAGAATTAGATATTAAAAGTGGCGTCCCTCAAGGGTCAGTGCCATGTGTTGTAGCTTTTTTGATATTAATAAGTTATCTGTGCAAGAAAATAATGAATAAGCTGGCAGTTTGCTGATGATACCAAACTAGGTGGAAGGATAGATAATCAAGATTTAGCTGATTTGGTGCAGAGTGTCCTGAGCAACATTCAGGCCTGGACAGATGTGTAGCAAATTTAATGCAGGTAAATGCAAGGTATTACACATAAAAAGTAGAAAGGTTAGATTTGAATACGCAATGGGAGGTCTGAAACTTGAAATTATCCATCATGAGAAGGACCTAAGAGTCATAGTGAATTCGTCACTGTTTACATCAAGACAGCATACAGAAACTATCACAAAGACCAATGGAATGTTAGGTTATATATCATGATGAGAGGAGTAGAAGTCAATGGACATTATGCTTAATTTATATAACACATTAGTGAAGCCTAAGCTAGAGTATTGTGTTCAGTTTTGGTCTTCAAAAAAGATTCAGCAGACCTACAGAAAATCTGTAGCTGATGATGGGCCTGTGGGGTATGAACTTTGAGGAGAGATTGAAGGATTTGAACCTTTTCAGTTTGAGCAAACAGAGATTAAGAGGCAACATGATTGAAGTGTTTAACTTATAAAGGGTTTTAGTACAGTGGATCCCAGCTGTAACCTCAAAGTAGATTCTTCCACAAGAACACGAAGACACAGTTGAAAACTTGTTACAAACGAATTTCACAAAAATTTTAGACGCTTTTTCTTCACACAAAGGATTATGCATGGAAAAAATCGTTTAGAACTGGGATAGTGAGTAAGACTTTGGAGACCTTCAAATCTCAACTTGATGTTATTTTGGAGAATCTGCAGTAGGTGAATAGGATTGTCAAACTTGTTGAGCTGAATGGCCTGCTCTCGTCACAATTGTTATAAGGTTTTAATGTTGCAACAACATGACAGTAATATACCCAAAATGGTAGACTGCAGACAGAGGCAAATAAAATGGTGTTGTGATCATGTAACAATTGCAATGGTAAAATATTCATAAAAAATAAATGTGCCAAAGTCTAAAAGTGAAATCAAAATTTGTGAGAGTTTCTAATGCATTCCTAGTGCTTGCACAGTCTTGCTAGTAATACACACCTAAAACAGTGCTGAAAAAAGAAAACAAAAGCAAGCACAGTGAACACGAAAGTTAATTGTCCGAAATTTGAACTCTGTAAAATAAGCAAGGGTAGCAAGAACAATCATGACCAGGAAAGACATAACCTTAGCAGAGGCTTTTTCTGCTTTTCAAAAAAAACTCTATTCTTATTTGATACTTTTGGTTTTCTCACGTTTTGTTTTATGTTCGGAGTCTTATTCCCCGAGCTCAATTGAATTTCTTATCAGCTTCCTCTTTGTTTGGCCATTAAGCCAGAAAAGAAGACTGAACCTCAAACATTAATATGGATAAAGTAATTTAACTTCCTTTTCTTCTGCACTCCAAAGGATCCTGAATGAATGGAAGATATATTTTGTTTCATTTTATATTTGTTTCATTCTGTCAGCTCTTTTCCTTGAACTTCCTTGTCTCCTTGGCGAATGGAAATTCACTTTTGTGTTGAAATACTTTATGAAGACTTGTGAACATATTCCACAATTAATAGAACAACATTAATTGTACAAAGACTGAGTTTATTCATCTAATTGTGTGTGTGTGTTGATTAGAAAGTGTACATTATAAATGGATGAAAATATGCATGTAGTGTCTTATAGGGAGTGTTCCACAAAACCAATAATGGTAATATTTAAGGTCCTTCTAGGTCCACATTGCTGACATAGATACATTAAATAATAATAATAATAATAATACATTTTATTTATTTGTAGGCATCTTTCTAAACACTCAAGGACACCAAACAATAGATAAAACACACATTATGAACAAAGAGAAAAGGCAGTGTTAAATAAATGAGTTTTAAGTTTAGATTTGAAAAGTGAAAATGATTCAATATTTCTAAGCTCAGATGGTAGTGAGTTCCAGAGCTGGGGAGCAGAGCAACTGAATGCTCTGCTCCCCATAGTGGTAAGACAGACGAAGGGGACAGTCAAATGGATGGAGGAAGAGAATCTAAGGGTACAGGAGGGAATGGCAACATGGAGGAGGTCGGACAGATATGGAGGGGCAAGGTTTTGGATAGCCTTAAAAGTTAACAGAAGAACTTTAAATTGAATGTGGAACTTAACTGGAAGCCAGTGAAGCTGCTGCAAGACGGGAGTGATATGGTGAATAGAGGGGGTTCTAGTAATGATGCAAGCAGCTGAATTCTGGACCAATTGAAACTTATAGAGATTTACGAGAAAGACCAAAGAAAAAGTAATTACAATAATCCAGAAGAGAAGTGACCAGGTTATGAACAAGGATAGCAGTGGTGTGGGGAGTGAGGAAGGGGCGAATATGATTAATTTTACGCAGGTGGAAATATGCAGACCTGGAGATGTTATGGATGTGGGACTAAAAAGATAAAGTACTATCAAGGATGACACCCAGACTGTTAACCTGTGGGGAAGGGAAAACAGAAGAATTACCAATAACAAATGAAAAATGATCAGTTTTTGATAATGTTGATTTTGTACCAATGAGGAGAACCTCAGTTTTGTCACTATTTAATTTAAGAAAATTTGAAGAAAACCAGGATTTAATTTCTGCTATGCAATCAATAAGCAAGGAAGGTGGAAAGGAAAACGTAGGTTTGCTAGTTAGGTAAAGCTGGGTGTCATCAGCATAACAGTGGAAACTAATGTTATATTTACGAAAGATATTACCAAGGGAAAGGAGGTAAATAATGAAAAGGAGGGGCCCCAGGACAGAGCCCAGGGGCACACCTGAAGTAACAGCGGTGGGTTGGGATGTAATAGTTTTAAACTGAACAAACTGAGTGCGGCCTGAGAGATAGGATCTAATGGTGCAGGTCACCTCTTCCTTAACACTCTTTGTCAATTCTTTTAAAAATGAATCTTTATGCTTTCTAGGGAGGCTGGTAACAATCTGGAAATGTCTGCAATTGTTTGGAGCCAGTCGTCGGTTTTTATTTACATTGACAATATGGTCAGCCATTTGACCATCATCTCAGCCCTAGAAGCCAGTGATAGTCTTTACCCCGCTCCACACTTCATGTTGTTCTTCTGTAATTTCTGCTCAAGAATGTCTCCGTAGTGAAATTTCTCTTCACACAGTTGCTTCCTCAGTTCTGACTGCACTTGCTTGATTTCCTCCTGATTTCCAGACCTGAAGGCCATATTGTTCTTATTCAGTAGGGCTTTTAGGTCCTTTGTGATTGAAAAAACAGCACACTGTCTTGGTGGGAACTGTGTTAACCACACCAAACTTGATGTAGTCTGTGATGCAGTGGCTGAATTCCCTCAATGTCCTCCCTATGTGACTCATAACACATTTCCATGGTGTAACTGATTTAGGCTGCAAAATAGGACATGCCTTTTAGAAGGCTGCTGTTCTTTAAACAGGTTCTAATACGGCTATTTCTTTATTGTAGTATAGGTGACCAATAGTGAACATAATACAGTCATATGAAAAAGTTTGGGACCCACTCTCAGCCTGCATAATAATGTACTCTACTTTCAACAAAAAAGATAACAGATAGATAGATAGATAGATAGATAGATAGATAGATAGATAGATAGATAGATAGATAGATAGATAGATAGATAGATAGATAGATACTTTATTAATCCCAATGGGAAATTCACAGTGGTATGTCTTTCATTTCCTAGGAACATCTGAGTACTGGGGTGTTTTTCGAACAAAGATTTTTAGTGAAGCAGTATTTAGTTGTATGAAATTAAATCAAATGTGAAAAACTGGCTGTGCAAAAATTTGGGTCCCCTTGTAATTTTGCTGATTTGAATGTATGTAGCTACTCAATACTGATTACTTGCAACACCAAATTGGTTGGATTAGCTCGTAAAGCCTTGGACTTCATAGACAGGTGTGTCCAATCATGAGAAAAGGTATTTAAGGTGGTCAATTGCAAGTTGTGCTTCCCTTTGACTCTCCTCTGAAGAGTGACAGCATGGGATCCTCAAAGCAACTCTCAAAAGATTTGAAAACAAAGATTGTTCAGTATCATGGTTTAGGGTAAAGCTACAAAAGCTATCTCTAAGGTTCCTTAGAAGGCTGGCGTCCTTCAACATATGCAATAAGATGCTGCAGATGTTCTATCAAACAGTTGTGGTGAGCGCCCTCTTCTACGCAGTGGTTTGCTGGGGAGGCAGCATTAAGAGGAAAGACGCCTCACGCCTGGACAAACTGGTGAGGAAGGCAGGCTCTATTGTTGGCATGGAGCTGGACAGTTTAACATCTGTGGCAGAGCGAAGGGCGCTCAGCAGGCTCCTATCAATTATGGAGAATCCACTGCATCCACTAAATAATGTCATCTCCAGACAGAAGAGCAACTTCAGTGACAGACTGCTGTCACTGTCCTGCTCCACAGACAGATTGAGGAGATCGTTCCTCCCCCAAACTATGCGACTCTTTAATTCCACCCGGGGGGGGTAAACGTTAATATTTAACATTATACATAGTTATTGTCTGTTTTTTCACCTGTATTATTATCATTCTTTAATTTAATATTATTTATTGTGTCAGTATGCTGCTGCTGAAGAATGTGAATTTCCCATTGGGATTAATAAAGTATCTATCTATCTATCTATCTATCTATCTATCTATCTATCTATCTATCTATCTATCTATCTATCTATCTATCTATCTATCTATCTATCTATCTATCTATCTATCTAAACTGTCAGTTTCAACTGTAAGGAATGGAATCAGGAAATGGAAGGCCACAGGCACTGTTGCTATTAAACCCAGCAGGTCTGGCAGGCCAAGAAAAATACAGGAGCGGCATATGTGCAGGATTGTGAGAATGGTTACAGACAACCCACAGATCACCTCCAAAGACCTGCAAAAACATCTTTCTGCAGATGGTGTATCTGTACATCGTTCTACAATTCAGCGCAATTTGCACAAAGAACATCTGTATGGCAGGGTGATGAGAAAGAAGCCCTTTCTACACTGACACCACAAACTGAGTCACTTATTGTATGCAAATGCTCATTTAGACAAGCCAGATTCATTTGGAACAAAGTGTTTTGGACTGATGAGACAAAAATTGAGTTATTTGGTCATAGCAAAAAGCACTTTGCATGGCGGAAGAACACCGCATTCCAAGAAAAACACCTGCTACCTACTGTCAAATTTGGTGGAGGTCCCATCATGCTGTGGGGCTGTGTGGCTAGTTAAGGTACTGGGGCCCTTGTTAAAGTTGGGGGTCGGATGAATTCAACCCAATATCAACAAATTCTTCAGGATAATGATCAAGCATCAGTCATAAACTTGAAGTTAGCAGGGGTTGGATATTCCAACAAGACAATGACCCAAAACACAGTTCGAAATCTACAAAGGCATTCATGCAGAGGGAGAAGTACAATGTTCTGGAATGGCCGTCACAGTCCCCTGACTTGAATACATTGAAAATCTATGGGATGATTTGAAGCAGGCTGTTCATGCTTGGAAGCCATCAAATTTAACTGAACTGGAGAGATTTTGTATGGAAGAATAGTCAAAAATACCTCCATCCAGAATCCAGACACTCATCAAAGGCTATAGGAGGCGTCTAGAGGCTGATATTTTTGCAAAAGGAGGCTCAACTAAGTATCGATGTAATATCTCTGTTGGGGTGCCCAAATTTATGCACCTGTCTAATTTTGTTAAGATGCATATTGCATATTTTCTGTTAATCCAATAAACTTAATGTCACTGCTGAAATACTAATGTTCCCATAAGGCATGTCATATATTAAAAGGAAGTTGCTACTTTGAAATCTCAGCCAATGATAAACAAAAATCCAAAGAATTAAGAGGGGTTCCCAGACTTTTTCATATGACTGTATCCCAATAACCACTAACAAATTATAAATTCTTGCATGATGTTCCTTAATTTATATTCTACCATATCTATAATATAACCACATATTTGGTCCTTCCTTCCTTGTCATCAAGGATGTGAATATTATGTCCAAATATCTTTTTTCCTGTTGGCACCCTACTTGTATATGTAATAAGTCAAAATACCCGGTGTTGCCAGTAAAAAAAACCAAACTTTCCTTTGGGAATTCAACATGGGTAAACACAACCCATAATGAGACAAAAAGGCATCCTCTTAGACAAAAGCTGTAATTCAGAAAGACAAAATGATTCCACATTAGTTAAGAAGACCATGCTGCACACACCTGTGGTCTTTGAAATCTCGCTTTGGATGATAACAATGTCCTCCATCAGCCATAGTATACTCCTGCTGCATGATGGGAATTGTAGTCCCTGCATTAGTACTTGTTTTTGGATTCCCCCCTCCTGTTCAAAACCAATCTCCCCAGTATGACATATAATTTATATTTAAAGTCAGACCAATGGTGAGGAACATGCAAAATTTCATGAAAATTTATCAGCAATTTTTACATGATTAGAGAACAAAAACAGACATCCAAATGGCTTATGATTTTATTAATATAGATATAAGTTCTTTGCATTTCTCATGCGCTTGCTCAGTTCAGACAGCCCAAGTCTTTTAAAATTGTTATTGCCACTTCTTTTTTTTTTGCTATCACTAAACTTTTGTTGTCAAATGTATACTTAGCAAACATACTCACTATTCTGTAGTCTGTGTTTTTTAATTATTTTTTTTTATTTTATTTCCTAATTAAATAGATTTTAAAGCAGATTTTGAATTATTTTTTGATGGACTCCACACATGGTGCTTTCTCTGCCTATGTGTACTCATTCCCTCCTACCTATAAACTAGTTCACATTTCAGCTTCATTAACCAATTCAGATGTCAATGGCTTTCAGATTCAGATTTAATCTTTGGCCTTAGTGAGCTTTTGAGGCAACTCAGGCCCCTTCTTCAGGTAGGATGTAATTCATAATGGCTAACATGGTACAACATTCTAGTATTTTTGACTTTGAACTATATCAGAGAGACTCTTGAAATTGTGAGCCCTGTATTATTTTTTCTGTTTTACTCTGGCTTTTCCATGGTATTTAACTGGGGCTTTGTTTTGTTAAACAAAATACATTTGCCTTATACATTTATAAATAGACTCACATTATTTCTGTCTCTATCAGTCTTATATCTGACTTCCTTATCTTGTCGAGACCATCTCTTGACCTACAGTTGAAATCCTTGTTATCTGCTATCTTTACATAACCCTAAATATTTCGCTTTTGTATGTAAACTTTGAAAAATTAATATCTTTATTGTCATTGCACAAGTAAAACGAAACTGGATGATACAACAAAAATGGATTTGTTTGTGGTTACCAAGTTTTTAAACACTGTGATGGCATTTAGGTCATCCATCCTGAAGACATCATGTATTGTTTGAGAGTCTATTGATGGCTACTTTCTTCTAGAAATGGTCATTTCAGGCCAGTTGGGAACTTTCTTGAGCTGCTTACTGCAGCAAGACCACAGTTCATTAGACATCTGTGCATCAGATTGTGTCATCAAATTTTTGTACAGTCAAGCTTTCTAAAAACGCTGCAGTCATTTCATTCCACAAGTCTTCACCATTCTGAAGTCATGATTCCAATTTAGACTAGAAAAACTACAACTCAGAAGCCAAGAGCAGTTTGTATTGTCACAGTATCAGGCAAAGAAGTGAGTTCAAGATGGGCTCTGTCTGAATAGTAACTTTTGGTGGAAGATTAAAAGATTACAAATCTAATTTTGTAAACCTGAAAGGGGAAAAGTCCATGCTTCCTGTAAATGTTTGATTGTAAATGATTTTAAGTGACATTTAGTTCTCTGAGACAATCTAAGTGTTTGGTAACAATCTTTTGTTTTATTTGTCATGTGTCTCCTAGCACTATATAAAAACTGCTTTGGAGCAACTCTCTCAAAGAAAAATACTATAATGAAATATATACAGATAAAGCATAATGTGCAAAGATCCTAGGCTATATCACTTGTGCACTTTCTATCTATTTCCTGGACCTGTTTTTAATTGCATTTTTAAGGAAGTCAATTCTGACAGCCCTGGATTCAATGTGAGCCAACTTACTTGGACACTGGTGCTTGCACACTAACAAGTTAGAATTACTAATTAAGGAAACAGAGACAACATGTTAAATTGAGTTTGTGAGATAAACTGCTAACCTGATATACAGGGGACTTTCAATGATCAAAGGAAAAAGAAAGAACATTCATTAACTTACTTGCTAAACCACAGTTTTAAAGATTCTGGTTTTTCCATCTGACTGAGCACAGCTTCTGGTCCAGGTTTTGATCTTGTTGCATCTGGACTACTGCAACTCACTTCTGGCAGGAGTAGTCACTCAAGCCACTGCGGATAGTCCAGAATACAGCGGTTCATCTTGTATTTAACCAGCTGAGATGGACACATTTCACTCCTCTCTTCAGGTCACAACATTGGTTCCCTGTAGCAGCACACATTAAGTTCAAATCCCCGATGCTTGCCTACAGAGTTGTCAGTGGGGCAACATCTGGGTATATGGAGACACTGGTGAGGTGCTGCGCTCCTTCTTGCCAACTCAAGTCTTCCAGGGAATGGCATCTGGTGATGCTGCCTCTTCATGGTTTCAAGTCTCAATCCAGATTCTTTTCTTGTGTAGTTCCTAGATGGTGGAATGGGCTCCCCACCTCCATTCATACTGCTGACTCCCTCATTGTATTCAAGAAGCAATTGAAAACCCATCTGTTCTTTGAATATCTGTAGAATTGATTGGGAATAAATTGCTCTGTGTTATTTTTTTATTGTTGGTTAATTTGTTGTTAGATTAAGTTTAATTTCTTTATCGATTGTAACCTGTGATAGTAAATGTATTACTTATTACATCTTTTCACTTGTGGCAATCAACTTTTGTTACCTGTCCTACTGCACTTGCTGAACAAACAAGGCCCTAGCCTGATGTTACTTGATTATGTTCCTTCTTTTGTAAGTTGCTTTGGATAAAAGTGTCTGCCAAGCAAATAAATGGTAATGTAAATGAGAATGTCTCATATTCTATTTGTGTAGAATATGGAGAGGAATGTGAAGAATTGGAGTAGAATGGTGGGACACTGGCAGCTCTGCTGCCTTACAACAAGGAGGCCGGTGTTCAAGTCCCAGATTCTCCTTGTGGGGGGATTGCATGTTGTCTCCATGTCCAACTGAGTTTCCTCACCCAGTCCAAACACATGCAAATGGATTAATTATGCTAAACTGACCCTTGATGTATGCATGTGTGTTCACCCTGTGATGAGCCGGTGACCTCTCTAGGGATTGTTTTTGCCTTGAGCCTGGTGCTTTCTGGTGTTGGCTTCAGTTTCACTATGAACCTGCTCTGGATAAGCATGTTTGGAAGACGGATGTAAGTATGGAATGATGCCTGTCTATGCCAAAATACACAGGGCTGCATTCAGTAGTTGGGAGTCCAACTATTGGGTGGCTCTAACTTGAGATCAGCTGTTGTTAGAGTGTCCTGGATCAATGATAAAAGCTATTGTCTTTTATTTTATTGACGCTAAAAGTTGTTGAAGACAAGGAGAACATGAAAGGACATGGGCTGTCAGAGTGAGTGACGGGCAGGCTGTGAGCTGTAGATGTAGGGATAATTTAAGAGTGATCTTTGAACCCAGAATGAATTCCAGTTAAGTCCAAATGAAGAAAATAATGTGTTTTATTGTACAAAATAACAAGAAAGGGAAGGAAATCACACAAGGTCCAAATAAATGAACAGAAAATAAATCCTTTAGTCCCACTGGGACTAACTAAATAGACTTTATTGCCCTGTCTTGCTGACAGGTTGTCTATGGCATATCATCACTTAGTAATTCCATCAAAAGACTCCTCACTCTTCTTGTATTCTCACCTTGCAATCTATTTTCAGGAAACATTTTTCCATTTGTGGAACATTTGTCCATCAAACACCCAAATCCAACTTTACCAGGCAGTAGGAAACTTTTAAGGCCAAACTAAGTTATGGAACATTTGTGACAATCCTCCTACTACTCTCTCAAGTGGCCCATGTTGCCCATGTCATTCTCCACCCCAGCTCTTGTTTGCAGGGGCAGGCCACCCCAGGATTTCCTCTCCAGTACAATATGTAGCAGGGTGCCCTATACAACAAAATAGGCTCTCCTGTTGTCACTGTACTAGAATCTTCATTTCTATTATTAACTGTCCCCCACTGTCTTTACATTATTCAAGCAGTGCTTGACAATACCGACATGATCACACGTATTCATTGCTCCTGTCCCATACTCCATGAAAATACCTGCAACCCCCATGCCAATCTGATTTACAGTACATTTAGTATTTTGAGTGCTTATTTTTTTTTGGCTCTTCATTATATTATTGTGAGGTCTTAATTAAGTAAAGAGTCTGTCAAAATATTCAGGAATGATATTGGATGGAGCCAACGAAAGCAATCAGATGAAAGGAGAGGCCAGTGGACCTTTATGAAGGTCTGTGCTCGGGGTAAATTGGGTTGGTGTTTCAAATTGATTAAGACAGATTTTCGCTAGAGAGAGAGATTGAGAGGAAAAAGAAAGAACAAGCAAACCAGCAAGTTACGTATTGTAGCTGCCACCCTAAAGCCATTCTATTGTGCCTACAACTTGCCAAGTTCTTGTCCTAACAGTAAACAGGGAATCGGCTGATTTCCTTGTAGCTATTTCCTGTCTGACTTCAAGTTATTTTCTTCATTGAACAGATTTCCCAGTTTTTTTAGACTTTATAGACAAAAGTGTATAAAATATCATATTTTCCTTGAGAAAGTGTAGCGTATTCACACACTAAGTGATAATGTCAGTAGAAAGGAATTGCTTGTAGCTTTTATTCAGCTGGTACCCTGCAAGGCAGATAGTCAATCACAGTCTGTATATAATCTTAAGGGATAATCTTGGCTTTACTCCGCTTCTTGGCTCATATCACAGCCCCGACACTGGGAGACCCATAGGCTGTAGCTGACAAAAGCTTGCAATGAGATGGACTGCTGTTTGTCTGCCTTAAGCCAGCCGAAAGTGTAACCCTGATAACAGTTAAGGTTTTCAGCAAGTAAACACTGAAGAGTAGCAAAAGATTATTTTTTTTGCTATTACAAAAAACTCTCATTGCTGTCACTGCAGCCAATTGTGCTATGATGTACTAAACAAAAGCATCTTACCTTTGTCGTGGCAGCCCCTTAAACAAGCGAGTAGAAATGTGGATCTATAGGGCTGCTCCCATTTTGTCTTCCGATGGCAGCTCAAGCAGTAATATTGATTTTGTAAGACTAAGTGATACAATTACTGCAACGGTTTTGACAGACAGATGCTAGGAGATCAATAATGCTTACAATACTGTATGATACACTGTACATATATTGTATTAAGGTGTCGCCTTTTAGAAGGAGATGTACTTTTGATTTAAAGGCACATGGTTCATGCACAGACTGGACAAAGAAACTGGGAGAAGGTGTACAAAACTGAAAAAAAGTAGTTTGTGTGTGAGCCTGTAGAAAGTGCTGTAAGAGACCCCTAGGACCCCTAGAGCCAAAGGCCTGTTTGAATCCCACATGTTTTCAAATAATGTAAGTCTTTACTTTTCTTATTAATTATTGAATCAGCTTAATCCAGAGCAAAGAATGAAGAAGAAATAGGCTTTATTATGGAAAGGTTGAGTACAACAAGAACATACAATTATGCAAGATGTCAGGTTTATTGGAGTTCTCCCTTATTTTACAATACAGTACAAGTTATTTTTGTATAGGCCAAAATCACACAACAAGTGCTGCAACGGGCTTTAACAGTTCCTGCCTTTTGACAGCCCCCCAACCTCGACTCTCTAAGAAAAACAGGAAAAACTCCCAAAAAAATCCTTATAGGGAAAAAAATGGAAGAAACCTTGGGAAAGGCAGTTCAAAGAGAAACTCCTTTCTAGGTAGGTTGGGCATGAAGTGGATGTCAATAAATGGGATCAATACAATACAATACAGAGAACAGAACACAAGTAATCCTCAATACAATACAAAAGTACAATAGAAATATTACAAGTGCAGAGTAGAATTCATCAGTAGATGATATCACATAATATGATTTGGATTTGTTCAGAGTCCTGAAGACCTCAGCCATCAAGCTGCCTTCTCCTATTGGCCATTCCACAGCTAAGTCAGCACTGGGCCAGCCAATCCAATGAAAGGACCCCTGTACCTCATGATTCCTGCATCTTCCATTAGAGATGACTTTACCTTAGGTAGGCAAAACAACTTGGCAGTAGGGCAGTGGCACCAAGTGCCACATTTGAGTACTAAGAATTGAAACAGAATAGGTGAGGGTTAGTAACAAACATTATAGGCCCTCTAAATCCAAGAACTACTCATTTTCAGCCAATTTTTGGATCATATCTTGTACAAAAATTATGATTTATGAGAATGAGTAAATCAGTGGGTATCTTCAGCAAAAATGATCAGAAGGATTTGAAGTTGTGAAAGCCACAATGACCAACTCCATGAAATGGGAAAACGGGGTCAGAGTTTTCCTTTTCACAAGACTTAATAATAATAAAAAATGTGAAAAGATTCAGATGTCTGGTGCTCATTTGGTCTAAGTATGCAAATAACAGACCCTGTCAGCCATGTGGTGTGGCTGGTCTGCTCAGTCACTGTACCAACATGTCACTTCCTGCTCACCTTCTACCTTGATTTCCTTCTGCCACTTTTGCCAAGATCTTGCAGTAGCCAGACGTATAAAATATACATATGGAGACAACTAAGAGTGAATTTGTAGATGGAAAAGTAGTTGGAAACAATTAGAATGTGGTATATTGGTTTAGAAATTCACTCATGGAGATGACCATGAGAGGAAAACCCACCCAATGCCTCAATTCTGCCACTCAGAAGTCAGAGCTCAGAATAGAGGCAGGTAGTTAAATGGTAAAGAGTGAAAATGTCTTTGTTAACCTAGTTCTACAGACAGCAGGTCTGTGGTCACAGGGAATACATTTCTATGGCTAAAAAGGACCTCTGTTAAACATTTAAATGTGTGTTGTGTGTTTGGAGAACACTTGACATGTATTACAAATAAACATAACTTACTGTAAAGGAAAAATCTTTCTGTAAAACTAGATTATACTTTGGCATTCAAAGACATCCTTGGGCTATTGGTAAAAGTGAAAGATGCACTGCCGCAATCCTAATACATGAGGTCACTCCAGTGTATTGTATCTAAGATTATTATGAATAAATGTAGAGAGTGAAGAGTAGTAATACCTGACACTCCAATGGAAGTACTCAGCTCTGGTTTAAAAAATAAAACCTTAGTCTGCTGAACATGGTAGTATTCTAATTATGCTCAATAGTTTCATATTAGAAGCTAAAGCTTTTACTAAATGAGGCTTCTGCAAAGGATTTTTGGCTTCCTAAAATCATTTGGAGGTGACATGGTGCTACAGGGTTTAGTGTTGCTGCCTGAAAGATCCTGTGTTTGAATTGCTGCCTTGTAGAGTGTGCAAGTTCTCTCTGTGTTTAGGTTAGGTCAATTGGAGACCCTGTGCACTGAAGGTGCGTGCATGAGTGTGTCCTTTGATAGAGTCCCAGCCAGGGGGAACTTACTGCCACCAAATTAGATTCTAATTCCCTTGATTACAATAACTCTTCATTTATACATCATCTGGGGTACGTTACAGAACTGCTATTTCAACTGGCATTTTGTGATTTTTTTTTTTGATTCCCCGATTTCACTCTGTGCATAGTTAAATAGTACAGCTTGCACAATTATATGATATACGCAACAAACCCCAACTCGTCTTTGTGGCGTCAGAATAACCTCCCATCATTTTAGATGAGTCATTCCGGTTTCCAGTTCCCTTTCTATATGTTAGACTAATTCATTACTTTAAACTCGTCTTGGTGTGAGATTAGTTTTATGAGTGGGCATGGATTGTGATGGTCCAGCATCCCATCTTAGGTTGGTTCCAGCCTTGTTCATCATTACATCTAGGTTAGTCTCTAGCTCATCTTGAGCTAGTATTGTTGGAAAATGATGGAGTCATTAATACATTTGTATCATGTGGTAGAGAAAACCGTATTGAAATGAATCACTAGTGCATTTGTTCATTTTCTTTTTTCATGATATGTTATTTTTAACGTGTGTGGAAGCAGAATATACAGTATAGAATAAAAGGTGCTTTCACATAAAAGCTGTCACTGCCAATTTCTTGCAAGCTCTGAACTCAGTCTCTGATAATCTTTTCCAGATTCATTTGAGGCTGAATGATGACACACAGTGACACTGTGCTGATCCAGTTACTTTCATTTAATTTAAATGTAAGCACTCTGGGGCTATAGGAGTACAAAAATTCAGCCTTTTTCTGTACTCACTTTATCCTAGATGTGCTTGTTGTGATGAACTGAAGAAGGACAAGGCAGAAACCAAACCCCTAGATGGGACACCACTCTTCAACAAGTTAGGCTGTCTGATTACTATCAAATGATTTGCACTTTAAAACTTAACTTTATTAGTTTTAAATCAAAGAAAAATCAAGGACATTGTAATGGCAAAAATTGGTTTGGCACAGAATGATTTCTTCATTAAAAAAATGCTAATCCATATTGTTTTACCAAAAAGCCACAGACGTGTTGCTGTGTTAATCTGTTCCAATCATGAAGTTCAACTTATTATTTTAGTGGTTAAGACCTGTAATTGCAGCAGTAGGGTTGACACTGTTACATGGAACTCAATTGATCATTTTTGTAGTATTAAGATTTTCTGGGAATTTGAAAGAGGAGTAGCTTATAAAATAAGAATGGAAACTCAGGATTGTTAATTGTAGCAGTGGAATATGAAAGAAAACTTTTAATTGTGTGCTAGTTAAGTTTTGATTCAGAGTCCCATTGGTACTACAAAACTGCAAGAAAAGTAGTCTCTTGTTCACAGGTTTCATGGCTCTTTGATGGAAAATACAATAAATGATTTTAAATGCAGGTTTCACTTCTGTATTAAAAGTCACTGGCAGGTATTGTATACACATGTTAATCCTTTATTAAAATATTGATTTTATATATGTAGATACAGAGTTAACTTTATAGGATCTGCATTCATCAATTCTGCCCAGTCTCCCTGTTTCTGACCTATAGGAAGCACCCCCATAGCACGTTGCAGCCACCACCATGCTTCTCTATATATGTAGATGGTATTAGGCAGGTAATAAGCAGTGTCTGGTCTTCACCAGACATTGTGCTTGGAGTTCAATGCCTCATTTCTGTTCAGCTCAAATTATTATCAACAATACCTGACAAATCAGTATGCAGCCATAGGGTGGTGATTGATGCTTAAAGCTCTTCACTTGTGATGATTCATTTGCAAACTTTTCCTGTAGCATTTGCTTCCAGACAGTCACCTAGACTGATATAACTTTTTTGTGGTTCGCTTTGGCTAATAGCATCTGCTAAGTAAATAAATGGAAATGTTTGCTTGATTGTATTCAGTTGTAATGACTGATGTAAATTAATATAAAATGATTCTTGTTATTATGGGTGTTTTAAAGGAATTGGGATAGCACATAAATATAGCTGTTGGTTAGGCTCTCTAACAGCAACTTGGCTTCAATTCTTTTCTGTAATTTCTCCAAAATGACATTAAGGCAAGTTTCGAAGGTCCCCAAAGTACTACTAACTACCGTTCTACTGGATTATTACATATTTCCACAGTTCACTATTGTGAAGAAGAACTTTTAATTGTTTGAGCAAAATCTTCTCATAACAAGTTTCCATTTTTGCCCCCATGGTCTTGTTGAAGAATTTAGTTTAAAGTAACAACTTGTCATGATCTGGGGACTCCTGAAAGCACAGGGGGGAAACGCTGTCAATAACCCAGACTATTTATTTTAACAAAAGGCTGTACAAGCCCCAAAGCTCCAAAGAGTAAAAATGAATTGCCTGAAAGGCAAGGTAATACACTGCAAACAAAGTCCCAAAACAGAATCTAGCAGCATGGTCAAAAACAGGGCAGAGGTTCAAAAAATCAATAATCACAGTTCCAAAAATGAATTATAAAGATTAGGTTAAGAAATAAAGCACAGGTTTGAAAAATCCAGGAAATCCACAGAAGCAAAGCAGCGCAAACAGTAAACACAAGAAAACACTTAATTCCATAAGCACATTCGAAATGAACTGCTAGGAATTATGGGAGGCTCTCCCTTAAATAAGGTGGACGGCCATTCCTCGTGGTGATTGGCAGATGGCCCCACCCCTTGGGGAGCCACCCACAAAACACGAGTCATAACCTAGGCCACACCCCTTTTCCAACACACACATAGAAAAATATACATTATAAATAAAAAAACATTGATTTACTTCCATGTTAGCATGTAGACTTACAGTATCTTGCTCAACTGAAAAAATCCTAACCCACCCACCTTTTAAGTCATTGGGTAATTGATGTTATATATTATTTGAAATTGGAAAAAATCTAATTCTCACTTAGAGGATCTGTGCAAAACTTTTTTAAAACCTGGCAGGACCTAATCAATAATATTTTGCAATAAGCATTTATATCTGTGAAAAGACTCCTTTCTCTTTTTACTACTCTTAATTGTTTTACTCTGGCTGTTGGTCTTCCTTTCTTTCTCATGGGTGGAGGTTGATTTGAATTTAGTTCTGTTAAGCTTTGACTTGATTGTATGGAATGTTATATGTTTTTAATTACTTCAATAAAAAAAGAAAGAAACATTTATACAAATAACTGTTACAAAATTAAACACAACAGACAAGAGGCACAACTGTGAACAACAGCCAGGGAGGAAAATGCCAGCAGAAACATGACATAGCTGGGCTCCACCATACTAATTCCCTTCATAATATTAAATAATTCCATTATGTCACATCTTCAATTAAAATGTGCAGTTCCTTCAGTCTTTTCTTATAGCTCATACTTCTCAGTCCTGAAATCAGTCTAGTTGCTTTTCTCTGTACTTTCTCTGGTGCTGCTATATCTTTTTTATTAGTATAGAGACGAAAATTGTAACGTAGTATTCCAGATGACAAATACATTATATAGTTCTCTTTGTAGTAATTCAGATGATTGATCATTCCTGAGAACCTGAGAGGCTGGACCAGGCCAAGAGGACACCCACATAAAATCTGGCTGCAGCAGATAGATGGTCATTTCCTGCGGGTGGGACTGGACCATGTGTCTGCCTGGAGGGTTGCCAACCAGGATCCCATGCTGTTTCTTCATGTGGTGGGTGCGGCAGCTCTCTGTACCAGTGCATGCTCCCAAACCTGACCTGACCTGATTGTACATTATCTGTTGTTCCATCAAATTTAGTATCATCTGCAAACTTAACTGGCTTGTCATTTACAGTATGTGCTTATCAAGATCATTCATGATGAAGTGATATAAAATGACAGGAGTCTCATCTGGAAATCACACAAGGGGTCAAGGATCACAGTGAAATGAACAATGGATTCCTTAGCCCTGCTTTGCTACAGAATGTCAAATATGATGTCTCATTGATAAAAAGAAAAAAGAAAGACTACACTAGTCATTTTATTGTTTTCCTAGAACTTGCAATGATACTATGAACTTGAATTACCGTGTGATTCATGTCCATTTAATAATAAAGAACATCAGTTGTAATAGTATGTTTTACTGACATGAATAAAACCAAGTGTGCTTCTTATTGGCTGAGCCTTCGCTCTATATACCATCATGAGCAAAAACAGAATTTAAGAGCAGGAAGACCAACAATTTATTCTAAGAATGTAAGATTTTACCAATAATGTGATATCTAAATTTATTTAGTTTTATCACTGTTGCATGGACGGAACGGCAATAAGAAAATATAAGAGCACAAAATTATACCAAATCCTTCACAATGAAAAAAATTGGTGACGGTCTCCTGCCCAAGTTAGCAGGATGCATTTGCTGTTTCTGAAAGCGAAGGCACAACCCAGCAACAGCTTGGTGCTCCAGTATTCCTGGCAAGGGAAAGTTCAGCAGCCATCTTTTTGGATATCTGGAATTTCATACATTATGGTTTCATCATTGTTTGTTTGACTGGTGATTTTTACAAAATGATTTCATTTGATTACTTATATTTTACCTTTGTCCAGGTGCTATTTTGTTCTGTAGTGAGTGCCACCATTTTGGGACATGGCTCCTTGTTATTAGGAGAGCAATCTTGGAAGTGGTGATGTCTGACATCGTTGACACAATGCTTTAAACAACAGCGCAACGGTTCTCTCTACATCTGTAATTGTGGATAACCGAAAAGATTTTGTGTGTGTTTGATTATGGTGAATTCTGGCTTTGAAATCTTTAGTGATCCTTTTGTGACTTTGATTTCAGTTAGCAAGCTTTGATAACAGATTTTATTGAGTTTCTGGTTTTCTGCCATTTTATTCTGACTTCAGACTTTGATTCATCTCTTAGTCCATTTCTCACTCTTTCTTTGCTTCTATAACAGAACACTCTACTTTTTTATAGAAGCAAAAAAATGGCACTAGTCTGGAAGAGACAACAGTTCATTATGATGCACACATCAATTCTGCTAAAAGCTATTTAGAAGAGGGCCACATCAAAATGCAGGTGCAGTAAAGGTTTATTCCACAATGTGTAATTAAAAAGAAGCGTACAGTTTTGACCATTTGAGAATTCAGCAGGGAACAACTGATGAAGATTCAACAGCTAAAAGTTTCTATTTAATTTTTATCAGCATGGAATTAACTAGCAGCTACAGTGTTTTCCCAAAAGCAATTAAATAGCACTAATAAGTCTGACAGTGTAGGAAGAAACCGATGCAAACACAGGAGATCACATTCAGTTTCTATGGATGGCCCAAACTATAATCAAAATTCCTACCTCTTGGACCACCATGCTGCTCGCCTAATAGCATCATTTTCAAACAGTAGCATTCTGTCCAATAATGTTTTATGGCTTCTTTTTTCCTGTATTTAGTTATGGGTAGGCATATTTAACTGAGTTGCCAGTAAACCTAACATGCACACCTTGGTAATATGTTTCAAGAGACTAGTTTAAAATTCTAGCTTTTTCACAGGTTATGCTATTCTTGCATGTTCATCCCAGGTCTTTATAGGTTTCTCCTAAGGCATTCCACGTGTTCTCTGACATCTCAAAAGGGTTTTGGTTACTTATCAACTTTAAACTGCTGGCACAGTGGTAGTGCTGCTGTCTCACAACAAGGAAACCGGAATTCATGTCCTGGGTGCTCCCTACGTGGAGTCAGTCTTCTGTCTGTGTGGCCTGTGGCCTTTCCTCCACAGGCCAAGGAAATGCTTGCTGGGTGAATTGGCAATGGTATATTGGCACTAGTATGAATTCATGTGTGAGTTTGTTGCTAACATAGGTTCCAGCTTCCCTGTGAGCTTGCTCTGGACAAGACTGAGAGGAAAATGATTGAATAAACAACTTTAGACCGACTGAGTACAGGCATGTGTCCTGAGATGAACTTGTAGTTTCTTCTCTTACAAATGATAGATTAGGCATATTCAGCAGTGTAGTGGATACAGTAATCCCTCCTCCATCGCGGGGGTTGCGTTCCAGAGCCACCCGCGAAATAAGAAAATCCACGAAGTAGAAACCATATGTTTATATGGTTATTTTTATATTGTCATGCTTGGGTCACAGATTTGCGCAGAAACACAGGAGGTTGTAGAGAGACAGGAACGTTATTCAAACACTGCAAACAAACATTTGTCTCTTTTTCAAAAGTTTAAACTGTGCTCCATGACAAGACAGAGATGACAGTTCTGTCTCACAATTAAAAGAATGCAAACATATCTTCCTCTTCAAAGGAGTGCGAATCAGAGAGAGAGAGAAAAAAAAGCAAACAATCAAAAATCAATAGGGCTGTTTGGCTTTTAAGTATGTGAAGCACTGCGGCACAAAGCTGTTGAAGGCGGCAGCTCACACCCCCTCCGTCAGGAGCAGGGGGAGAGAGAGAGAGACAGAGAAAAACAAACAAGCAAAAATCAATACATGCCTTCGAGCTTTTAAGTATGCGAAGCACCGTGCAGCATGTCGCTTAAGGAAGCAGCTGCACAGAAGGTAGCAACGTGAAGATAATCTTTCAGCATTTTAGGACGAGCGTCCGTATCGTCTAGGTGTGCGAACAGCCCCCCTGCTCAATCCCCCTACATCAGGATCAGAGAAAGTCAGCGCAAGAGAGAGAGACAGAAAAGTAAGTTGGGTTTCTTCTCAGCCATCTGCCAATAGCGTCCCTTGTATGAAATCAACTGGGCAAACCAACTGAGGAAGCATGTACCAGAAATTAAAAGACCCATTGTCCGCAGAAATCCGTGAACCAGCAAAAAATCCGCGATATATATTTAAATATGCTTACATAAAAAATCCGCGATAGAGTGAAGCCGCGAAAGGCGAAGCGCGATATAGTGAGGGATCACTGTATAGTATATTATCCATTCATCCATTATATTATATTATATTATATTATATTATATTATATTATATTATATTATATTATATTATATTATATTATATTATATTATATTATATTATATTATATTATATTATAAGGTGTGCTACCCATATAAGATGTTTAGACCTAATGATATAATTTGCAGTGCTCCATGCAATGCATATGTCTCTGCTATATGCCATTTATTTTGGGATTTGTAAAAACAGCGACATCTATTGGAATGACAAATACAGTGTATTTCATTACTAAATAGTTTGAACTATCTTTTTGGTATGGCAGAGACACAGTGACCAGACAGACTCACAGACACTTATCCTTTTTTTATATTATATTATACTAGCTGTGTAAGCCCGTACTATAAAAAGCCCAGGATCCTAGAAACTATTGAAATCGTCAAAAAAAAATTGAAATGTAGAGTCTGCGTTTCATTTACCAGACATGCTCGCCCCCCTTGTTTATCAGCAGCTAGTTGTCTTTCCTCGGCGGATTCACTTTGTCAATGGAGTCGCTTTCTTTGAGCTTCATGCTGTAGCCTCGTACTTCTGGGCCGGACAGACAGACACACACACTTCCACGTGTAGATATTTATATATTATATTATATGATATGATACGATATTATATTATATATATATGTTTACACTTGGAAGTGTGTTTGTCTCTCTGGCCCGGAAGTGAGAGGTTTTGTTTGCTGATGTGCTGGCCCCGCTTGTGTTATTAGCGGCTAAGCAAGTTTTCTGTTTCCTCAGAGGGAGCCCTTACCCCGACTCCACCTCTCACTTCCGGGCCAAACAGACACACACACTTCCACACGTAGACGTTTATATTATTATATTATCCTTACATCCTCAAACCCATTATATCCAATTCAGAGTCACAGAAAAGGGAGCACTGGGCACATGTCAGGAAACAGCCCCTGACAAGGCACCACTTATGCACACCCATACGGGAGCCAATCGGGGTTCATCAATTATGCTAGTCTGCACATCTTTGGTGATGTGGGAACAAAACTGGAGTACTTAGAGGAAAAGCCATGCAGACAAAGAGAACATACAAACTCCAAATAAGGAATGACCAGGCAGAGGATTCAAACCTATCTCTAGACAAAAGGAGTCTTCAGTTTACCTAAAATGTAAGTCTTTCAGATGTGGAAGAAACAGTGCATTGCATCAAAATAAATGCATGTGTAGATGGGAAGAATAAACTCCAAACAGACAGTGACAGGGTCAAGATTTGAAGTCAAGTCTCTGGAATTTAACACCAGGCATGTGCACAAAACCAAACTAGGTATATTATGATAAATGAAGGACACATTTAAAAGCTTGAATTACAAGTAAAACATTATTAAAATTTATGTGTATATAATTTATACTCTGATATCAGTGAATGTGCTAGTGAAATGGGTGGTAAAGTTTGACAGCAACATTAAATACATTTATCAAATTATTGCCTAAAAAGAGGACACCTTAACACTAGAATTACCAAAGCATATGAAAAAATTTGTAGTCCCAGCCCACATTAAATCCCTTCGCACCTCTCTGTCAGCGTCATTTGTCTTGTCGATATGTCGATCAACACAAGCAGCCTGCTATCCCATCCCCTCACCCACCGCCGCAGCTCAGTTTGCAAAGAATGTTCTCAGTGCTCAGTTTTTATCTTGGAATGAAGTGCTGGAGTTGCAGAGGGTAAATAATATATTGTCATTTGGAATACATACATTTCATGTGTGTTCCATGTCTACAACGTAAACACATCATTAAAGCAAACGTTTTTCATGTTTTAGGAATAAATGACAAAATGTAGACATGAAATGTATAATGTGTGAAGCCTGAAGTCCAAATATCAAATATACACTTTCACAAAAGGCACAAGTATAATATGACAGCTTCCATGGTGCAGCAGTACGAACTGCTGACTTGTAATCAAGAGGTTGCCGGATCGATCCTGGCTACCTCCCAAATTTACCATTTTGAGTAGTGAGCTGCATTTATTGTTAATATTATACAAAAGGCCTCGCAGTTAGGAGACCCGGGTTCGCTTCCCAAGTCCTCCCTGCGTGGAGTTTGCATGTTCTCCCCGTGTCTTCGTGGGTTTCCTCCGGGCACTCCGGTTTCCTCCCACAGTCCAAAGACATGCAGGTTAGGTGGATTGGCAATTCTAAATTGGCCCTAGTGTGTGCTTGGTGTGTTGGTGTTTTTGTGTGTGTCCTGTGGTGGGTTGGCACTCTGCCCAGGGTTGTTTCCTGCCTTGTGCCCTGTGTTGGCTGGGATTGGCTCCAGCAGACCCCCGTGACCCTGTGTTCGGATTCAGCGGGTTGGAAAATGGATGGATGGATGGATTACTTTTTGCTTTAGAGTTAAAAGTTACAAGACTAATGGCAAGAATATTAATTCAAAAATGAAAACTTAAAAAAATATTAGAGCATATTATTTTTTTATTTCAGTTAGTCTTTCCAGCTACTTTAATAGTTTTGTTTAGTTTTAGTTTTTCATTTCGGCTTTGTTAATTATTTTATTTCAGTTTACGAAAATGTTTTTTTTAATAATAGTTTCAGTTTTGATTTTAGTTTTTGTTAACTATAATAACCTTGGTTTGAATACATCTATTTTGTTTTCAGAATTGGAGCATAGACAGGTAGAGTGACTTGCTCAAGGTCACACAGTGTAAGTAGGATCTGAACCGTCTAAAGCCATAAACACTACGCCACACTGCCTGCCAAGCCAAGCTCAAAACACAATTAATCCAGAGATATATCATCAGTTTTAAGGGAGTTGTTTTGTAAATTCTTATTCAAGAAACTAAACTGATTAAAGTTGTAACCAGGATATTCTAACTAATATAATGTTCAAGTTAAAAAAAAAAAAGAACATTACTTGCATAAAGCTGACAAAACCAGCCCTGATCAGAACCGACTCCAGTAGAGCATTTTAATGTGTGGGGAAATTAGTACCATGAGAACTGCCCCTACAGACACATGGAGAACATTTAAACTACACACAAACACATTGGAATTTGAACCCATGTTAGTAGAGCTATGAGGCAACCATGCTAATGACTAGTAACTGTATATAAAATTATCATGACCTTTAATTACTCTCATGGCCAGACTGAGACACTAAATGCTGCATTTTGATACATGGCATATGACATCCTACTTCTTATTCCAGTAGCAGGTTGTGGCATATTTACCACAGGCCTGTTCACTCTGAAACCTTCCATCTCATGCTGATCAAGACTGAAGGGCAGAAAATGATGAACAAGTACATTTGTTTAGCCAAACAAACCTATCTGTGATCCAGAGAAATAGAGCCAATGTTCTTTAATTCAGTAAAGGTCATCTCACTGAACCACTGTATACCACATGTTCAATCCCCAGTTCTCAAAGTATTTCATACTGAAAGGTTATTGAAAACAATAATAATGCCCCCAAACCATCACTCTTCTTCATCTGTAAGTGTTGTGCCCACAAGACAGCTCAGTATTGCCATTTCAGTCTGAGCCTGGCTGTGTTATGTGGTCTTAATTGAGAGCTTATAATGTGATATGAATAACATGACCCAAGAATTGGATTTTTGGGCTACCTTGCTTATGTAATGGGGCTCCGGGTTCTTCTCATGTCAAGTAGACCATTGCTGACAGAAAAAGAACAGCTGTGTAGGCATGCAGTATTAATGGAAGAAAAGAACTGTGACAATGTCTGGTTATAGTAAAGCATATTGGGCGGGCCGGATGATTTTTTTCATCGCGAACACAAGTCATACATTTCTGACCACAACAGAAGGTCATACATGACCAAAGAATTGTAGATCGTGCTTCCTCCACCACGTTAGTGGGCTTTAGATCCTTTTCCCGGCGAACGGCTGCGTGACATGGCTGACATGAATAGAAAAGCTCGGTGCAAGCTTGCTCAACACAACAAAAGTAATGGAAACCTCAGTAGAGGAACCCGAGATGCCGTATTTCAACAGAAGTGCGTGAACCACCTTTCTTTGAAGACTGGATGTCTGAGTGTTACCTAGTAACAGTATAAAATCTTAGATTGTCTGTAAATCCCAGATTAAAAAATGATTGCTTTTGATAAACATT
Source organism: Erpetoichthys calabaricus (assembly GCF_900747795.2). Classification (NCBI taxonomy): domain Eukaryota; kingdom Metazoa; phylum Chordata; class Cladistia; order Polypteriformes; family Polypteridae; genus Erpetoichthys; species Erpetoichthys calabaricus. Next base: position 43,582,050 of record NC_041403.2, read on the forward strand.
TTTATTTCTTCAGTGTAGGACAGTTCAATTCATATGGGCATTAATCAGGTTTTGTACTACATGCCTTTGTCAGACGTGTCCTTGAACTGGTCTCCAGTGTAGGACAATCTGGAATGTTAAGTGCAATCTGCTCTGTACCCTGTGTGAGCTACTGTCACTCTAGATGAATGGTTGTGTCATATTTATTTGGTTGTTTGACATGCAATTGTTTGACTCCATGTCTTCATTCATAGCTGATTTAAAATATTTACCCAACACTAATAAGCCTCATGTGTAGCCTCATCCTGGACCCTATTATAGTACTCTGTAGTCCTATAGCCTTCACTGTCTAATTATAACATAAGATGACATGACATAAAACTTTTCCAATAAAATCTAAAGTTTGTTTCTATACCAGAAACAGTGGTGCCAGATATTATCCCAGCAACATCAAGCTCAAGGCAAATATCAGCAGGGTTTGAGATTATGTTAAATCTGAAGGAATTTAACTAGATCTGGTTTATTTGATAGCCATTTTCATGTAGTGTCTTTCAAAATAAACACTTTTAAAAATGTTTTTCATATCAGTCCTTAATTGACCACTTGCCTTAATGTGCCATGCTCTCCTTTAACTAATCTGTGGCTCTTTAAGAGGCTGCTCTTTCAGGGACTGCAGTTTTCCAGCTAATTATTAATTAAACCAAGAACACCTGGCTTATGTCTGAAGTCAAAGTGAACAAAGAAGTTTCCATTTAATGACTATAAATGCTGGCAGAATGAGAAATGTATAATTGGCAATTGTTATAGCACTGAATGAAAAGACACAGTGCTTTAAATGACATTTATGGCAGTGTCAAGTGGAAGGTATGCCATCCTATATTGGGCAGAGAAAGCAAGTTAAACTTTAAACTAGCTATTCGACCTTCAGTAATGAGACAGTAAGGTTTATTCACTTTAACAACAATTACTAGCAATGTCTATTTATGGAGTGAATCTGAAGTTTTACTCATTGTACATGTCAATAGGAGAAATATACTAAAGATACACAACAATTCATTATGCTCACTATTAAATATACTGCTAATTCCATAATGTAGCTTTTAGATATGACAGTTCTGATTATTTCTGTTGATCATAAGTGACCAATAATTTATCACAAACAATATTTTTAGTGAATGTCAGTATTTTATTATATTTTTTAGAGTGCAAAGGACTACAGCCCTGCCCAGCGATATTTTCTGTCTTATGCCCATTGTGCTAAATTGGGGTCAATCCTAGCAACATTAGGAATAAAGTACAAAGCAACTCTGGACAGGGTGTCCATCCACTCCAAGACACACATAAACATTTCTTTGTACCAGGTCTATATAAAAACAGCAGTTAATCTATCCTGCTTTTCTTTTTTTCATACTAACTGGAAAAAAAAATTCCATGCGGACACTAGGAGACTTTACAAAGAGAATGATCAGGCTGGATTTTCATCCCAGTATTTTGTATTTGCAATGCAGAAGTGCTAACTAGTATGCAACCACGATGACAAGTTACCTCGTCTTGCTTTCAGTTTACCCACCCTTCAATTTTTGGTCATGCTGCTTTCAATTTAAAGTCACATGGAATCATTGTCTATCCCAGGAGGAAGAAAGTAGTCAATCCAAGCTATTTTACATCACACTCACATGCAGTCTCTTGTGAGGTGCCAGCTTTGAGTTACTACCCAAAGTAACCCGAGTCTATCTGGCATGTTGAAGAAAACCAGACTTGTTAAAGAAAACTAATTTGGACATCACAAACCCTCTGTCTGGGCCAGAATTCAAACAGTCTCTCTCTCTCTCAATATGCTGTATACATCATATGCTTAAAATATGATAGAATTAGTTAAGAATACATACTGTACACACACACACAAACACATACATAAATATATATATACTATATACAGTATGTACAGTACACCCCCAAAATTCACGGGGGTTACTTTCCTAGAGCACCCGCGAATTGTGAAAAACCGTGACTTTTGGATGTGGTTAAAAAATGCCTTTTAAATGCCTATTTTTATAGTTTAAACCCTAAATACAGTATGCCCCCAAAGCACTTTCATTTCGTTGCAAACTCAGCTTAATACATTAATACATTACCTAAAAAATTACCTTAATACATTACATTACAAAAACAATGTATGTTAAACTTGTATACTATACAGTACTGTACTGCTATGTTTCCCACAGTGCTAGAATGTAAAATACCGATGATACCGCTATACGCACTGTAATTCATGCAAGCGCATTTTCTTTAGTATGCACTGTCGTTTTCTTTGTTATAAGTAGAGTAAATACATAATAATTTCATTTAATTAAAATACAGTAAAATGTACAGGTACTCACCAATGATGAATGATATTGATGATGAAGTAGCTGTGCAGTACGATGCATAGGATTTAAAACTCTTTGGGTGGCGCCTCTTCTTCAGGCGCTTCGGGAGGAGCCGAATCTTTGGACGGGTCTTCTTCTGGTGGGGTTTCGTGCTGGCTTTTTCTTATAGGTTTCAGGAACATTGTGATGGGAAGTTGCTACATTGTCTCCTGTAGCGAACTGCTGGTACAATTTCCGTACTTTCTCACAGATGATGTTACTGTCCAAGGGGATGTTCTTATTCCTGCAGTCAGTGATCCACAATGCCAAGGCAGATTCCATTCTGACGATATTTTTATTCCTTACGGTCGTTACCTTTTTGGCATCATCACAGAAACTTACAGATACAGTACTCCAGATCGCTGCTTCGTTCTTCTTTATGTAGCATGTGGTGCTTTCATTAATGCCATAGTGGTGCGCTACTGCAGCATAACTTTTTAGTTCCCCGAGCAAATCCAGTAGTTCAACCTTCTCCTGGAGTGTTTTAAACTTCTTCTGGCTCAGAGCAAGAAGCCTTAGAAGGTGCAGGGTATTTTGCAGACATCTTGTGCGTTTAAGAATAACAAAATGAATACAATAACAAAAAGGAAAGCACAAGGACACTCAGCTGGAGGAGCGTCACAGGGCAGCAGTCAATCAGCATCAAGGAGAAATGAATAACACTCTCGGATTGGCTACTTTCACCATCTCAAACCACGTTTCCCTCAGTGGTTGCTTCCTGTTCTCTCTACAGCACAGTATTGCAATGAAAAAATCCATAAAAAATTGCGGAGTATATTTGCGCTTTCCGCTAACAATTAATAGTTAGGTTCTAAGGAAAAATCCATGAACGACTGAGTCTGCGAACCCTGAACCACGACTTTGCGGTGGTCTACTGTATATCTGGTCAACCTTGGGCCACAGAGTTTCACAGGAGACTGGAAAAACAATCAGGTTTCCAAGGTACAATATCTTTATTTCTGGACTGGCAGATACAAAAGCAAGACCTTATCCAGAAGGCGTTTGTCAGCAGCAGTAATGGACACAGGTTGCAGCTGACAAATGTGGTGGTCCAGCTCCCCTCTCCAGGTCAAAAGAACACAAAGTCCTCCTCATCAAGCAGGTTCAATAGCTCGGAAGCAGCGACTGGAGCAGACGCAGTCTGAGGGAGAGAGGACAGGAGTGTGAGCCGTTAGGTTGGCTGGAGCTCTGCCTTTTACTTATTCTAAACCTCATGCGAGAAGCATGTTGCGTGGTAAGTCAACAAGCCTGCAGCCAATCCAACAGAGGGGACAGGTAAAAGTGTGTTTGTTTCTCTTTGAAATTCTGTTTAAGAGGAAGTTTCTGAAGGGCAACTGTGTTTCTTTGCCATAGGTTTACTGTTTAACAGAGAGACAGCTCGCAGTTAAGAGCATAAGAGAGTACAGCTGGCGGTGCTATGTGGGAGGAAAAACTACTGAACTGCACATGAGTAACGGTAGCCGCTGTTATGGGCAGCTAACTGGTGGAAACCCCGGTCACAATACACACACACACTAATCAGTTACATTACTGACAGGTGAAGTGAATAGCATGGATTATTTTGTTATAATGGCACCTATCAAGGGGTGGGATATTAGGCAGCAGGGGAAAAGTAATTTCTTGAATGTGCTGTGTTGGAAGCTAGAAAAAAAGGGCAAGCATAAAGATCTGAGCTACTTTAACAAGGGCCAAATTGTGATGACTAGACACCTGGGCCAGAACACCTCCACCTATATCTTTTGAACATCTAAAATTCCCAAACTGGATAAAAAGTGTTTGGCACACATCTAAATAGGAACTTCTTATATATAAGTTCCTATTAAGAACATAATAAAAAGTATTAATAGTGATTATTTTGTCATTCCATTGGCATTGTGTTGTAAATGACAGGTACAGAATAGCTTAATTACACAAGACTGGCAAATCCCAAACATTCTCAAGTTCACATAGAAATTATACAAAACACAATGACACATTTTGCTTTCTGCCACAGGCTCCATATTGGTAAACAATACAAATTCAGGTAATTTTATATTAAATTGTCAAACCAGACAAGGCTTTCCACTATACAGAATGTTCTATACTTTTGCAATTGAACGCTTACTCATTTGACTCCAGCAAAATTTAGAAATAACGCAAATTATTAGGGAAATGTGAACCAAAAATATTCTTTTCTGTGAAAGTTTAGACTTTGTTTATCACTGACCCAAATGTATAATGTCTGGTCTTACTAATCTTACTAGATAATGTTTACAAGATCTCTAGGTTTAAAACTGACTTGGACAAAAGTGTGCTTTTTCCAGTTAACTCATTAGCAAACTCTGCTGTATTAGAGCACTTTCTGCTATTTCAGCTATTTGGGGAAAACAGTTGCAAAGACAGCTAGAGATCCATTTAGACTCAATTTTTGCAGTTTAATGGAAAGCATTGAACAAGACACACTTTTCAGGTCCTCCAATCGGGTGCCACTACACACATTCTGTTTTGTATTTCAGAGTCTCCCTATATTTTTTAACAAATCAATTTAAACTAAAAAACTCTATTCTATTTGAAGCTCATCTACAGTATATGCTCATTCCTATATTTTGGAATACCTGTGCCTTTACATCACAAGATGTAACCTTAGATCTTCTAATTGTGGTCTGCATATTATTCCAAGAACCAGGCATAAAAGAAGTGGTGAGGCAGCCTTTTGCTGTTATACACCAAAAATCTGAAATACATTACCAATACAGATATGCCAGGCTAACACTGCAGATCATTTAAAAAAAAAATCTAAAAACCCACCTTTTTAATTTGGCTTTTTCTTAGCTACATTTTAATAAACTAGAAATATACAGAATTATCATACTCATAAATAATCCTGCAATCTTTATTAATCTTTACTTTTCTGTGTTTTCTTTTGTGGTTCTTCTGAGGTGGCGTTCTGTGCCACCACCACCTGATCAAAGCCCTATGCAGCCGCAAGTGATGTTTGAATATTTAAATGAAAGTGAATACCAAACCTGTTACGAGACTTACTGCATCAAATTCTCTATTTCTGTTAATTATGCTGTAAGTGTACACTATTATTAATCTTATCTAATTTTAATTTGCTTTTTTTTTGTATTTAACATCATATAAAGCACTCAGAGCTACATTGTTTATACGAAACCATGCTATTGAAATAAATGTTATTGATGTTATGCAATAAAGAAAAATACTATTAATAACAACAACAATAATAATAATAAGTTGCATTTATAGAGCACCTTTCACAAACCCAAGGTTGCTTTACATAAAGAGTAAAAAGAAAAGACAACACACACAAATATTGAAACCAGAAGGTGGCATAGCAGTATCTGACTTCCATCTTAAATGTCTGGCTTTCAGATATTTATAATTTGAGACAATGAAAGGAAGTAGAAAGGGCTGAACATACATTTACATCTGTTTGGTTGGTTCTGAAAGTAAAATCTTTAATGGGACTTTTCCTCATATGTATTGGTCTGTGCTCTGGACATCAATAACTATCACCAATTTATCATGTTGTGCTTCACTTGCTTAAAATATAGAACTAATGTAGGAATCTGCTCAAGGAAGAGTCAGTGCTGTCTGCTGCTCCATTACACGGTAACTTTGTATTAACACCCTCCCTTAGTCACACAGTATTTACTTAATGGAAGTCATTTGGTATTTAAACCTTCAGAAGTCTGTATATTGATAACATATTTTCACATTGTAATCAGTTCCACTGCACATAAGAATTCCTTCGACACATATATTTTTTCTATTTACAAGTTAAGAAATGGTTAAAAACAATCTGTATAACTTACTATATTCTTTTTTACTGTTTAATGTTTACAGTCAAAAATATTTCAAATCAGTAATACAAAGAATGTGGTAGCATTTCAAGGTTTTAGCAATTGCTAATCAACACTAGACAATCTTAGGCAATGCTGGGAAAGAGACCTTCCTAGCAATACCTTGGGTAAAGAGTTGTATTCAATTATTCATAATATTCAGTCTACATCAATTTGTTCAAACCTCATCTTAAAATTGAATGCTGAACGCACTTCCTTTGATTAATATATAAGGGATTGGACAACATTTGTGAATAATGCCATGTGGCTCCTACCTCGCTATAGTATACAATTTTGGTACTGACCTAAATTTAAATATTTTTGGGAGAAGATATTTTTCTTACTTAACAAACAAGATTAGATTTATAATCACCCCCAAATCCTCTCACAGCAATGTTTGGAGATATGGGGCTAGACATTTTAATGATGAGCTCACCATAATTTCCTCCACTACATTGTTGGTGTGTCGACTATTTTTAATCAACTGGAGGAGTCCTAATGCACCCTTGCTTTCTCAATGAGCAAAAAATTCTGATATTAACTTAAACTAGAAACTAGGAAGCAATATAATTTTTCTGTGCAGAGCTTCTTTAGAATCAGGCAAGAATTGATTAATGTTATCTGCTATTATAATGAAACCAGTTACGGCGCACTGTACGATAACGTGCAGTGAATACACTTGACTTGAACATTCATAGTTGTCATACTCTTTCTCTGTACGTTTAGCATTTGATTGCTCAGAGGTTGATGCACTTGCTGCTTCCTGAGCAGCTCTTCATTACTTCACCCTAGCGGCCCGCTTCTTGTCTTCTTTCATTGGCATCTTTTCGTGTTAAAACTGATTAAGTCAGTGATTGTGTTGCAATTACTTTGTACATTTTCTTTAATTTTTCACTTAAGCAGGCATTTAAGTGTTCAATCTGCCTCAAGAATGATTTAAGATATGAAGAGGTAGGGGAAGTGATGGCAAAGGTGGTAGGGATGAGAACGGCGTCCTACACATGCACTGCACGGCCGCCCTGCTGCCAAGAGTTGATTCTACAATACAATAAAATAAGAATAAAATGAGGAATAACCTTGTAGGTCAACCATCACCCCAAAAGTGGAGAGTAGACATCACATAGTATATGTGTACCAAATTTCAGGCCAATAGGTCAAACAGTTTGCAAGCTACAGGTGATTTAAAATCCTGGACAGACAAACAAACAGCCACAGTAGCGTATTATATATAAAGATGTCACGGTCTGTGTGTGTCCTGTGCCTCAGAGCAATCTGATTGGTCAGTTTGGCTTTGGTGACACAATCGAATGAGAAAGTGTAAGTGAGTGAGACACACATGGAGGAATAAAGGCATAGGAGGCATGTGGAGAGTTACCTTCAAAGACAGGAAATTTAAAGTGGGTCAGGAGGTGAGCAAGGCACCTCAAAATGACAGAGTATCAGAAGCAGGCTTTACAGGAACATGCTTGACAGAGGAGTGCAGGCCAAGAGAGCTTTAGAGACATGTGGTTACCAAGGAAAGGTACAAATAGTGCAAGAGATATCAAATCATCCATCCATCCATTATCCAACTCGCTGAATCCGAACACAGGGGTCTGCTGGAGCCAATCCCAGCCAACACAGGGCACAAGGCAGGAACCAACCCAACCCACCGCAGGACACACACAAACACCAAGCAAACACTAGGGCCAATTTAGAATCGCCAATCCACCTAACCTGCATGTCTTTGGACCGTGGGAGGAAACCGGAGCGCCCGGAGGAAACCCACGCAGACACGGGGAGAACATGCAAACTCCACGCAGGGAGGACCCGGGAAGCGAACCCGGGTCTCCTAACTGCGAGGCAGCAGCGCTACCACTGCGCCACCGTGCTGCCCGCTATCAAATCATTTCAAATTTATTAGATTTTTTGCATTTGACAACTAATGAGACTAGTTCTAAATAACTCTGCTGAGCTTTTCTTTACTAATTAGCTGTCAGCATTTGGTAAAGATGGTTTTTTTTTTATTTTGTGTTATTTAAGATTAACAAATCTTAACATTTTCTGTAATTTACTGGAGTGATTGTATTTTTGATCGGACTGCCTGATCCTTTGAGGTGTTTATATCAGAATCGCAATATTCTTAGTACAATTTTTAAATTCTGACTTATTTTTGTGGTTCTTTAGAACTGCCCAAAACACTTGATTCAAATCTCACCATCCCCACTAAATGGACCCGATTCTATCTCTCACAACATTTACTTTTCTATTCTTTTTTTAAATAAATGACATTTTTTTATTTTGTTCCTGGCCTTTCTTAAAACTGAACGCACTTTGTTCATTAAACACTGAATACTCTTTGTGCTCTATTCTTGCTTTGTACTTCAGACTCTTGGACCTTCCCGTGCTCTAAGCTCTTGAGCTACTTTTGTCCTTAAAATTCTTGAGTCTCTTTGTAGCTTTATCACTTGAGTTACAGATTTCTTTTTGTTCTACACACCTGAATATCTTTTGTATTCCACACACCAAAGTTGCTTTGAGTTCTAACCAAGCTTTTATTTTTTGTTCTGAGTTTCTTTGTGCTCTAAACACCCAAGTCTTTTCTTTCCAAGAAGCAGAAATTCCTGTCATTTCTACACATACTGTAGGGTTTCTCTTTGTTTTCAAACTGCTAGCTATTCCCTTTGTTCTTTTCCTATCAAATGCAAAATTTTTCTTATGACTTTTTCCCAAGTAAACACTTTGTTTCTGTTTGTTCAATTTCCCACTGAACTCAGTATGATACTTTTGTTATTTTCCCATTAAAGTCTAGATTTCACCTTGGCCATTGTTCAACCACTAAGCACTATTTTTTTCCATTCATTTTCCTTCTCTTACTTGCCTAAAATTGTTTCGCAGATGAGCAAAATCTCACCTTGGCTTTATAGAGCAAATGACCAATGAGGTAGCCCTTCATGATGGCACTCGTGAAGTTGTGAATGGGACTATCAAAAAGTAAAAACAGCAAAGAAAAAAGAGATGCAAAAACAAACAGAACATAACAACGAGAAAATGCATTAAAATAATAGTCATCAGTATCAATATGGTGGTCAGAAAAGATAGATGGAATGGATCTGCATCTCAAAGAGAAGCAGTAAATGAGGGGCTTAGCGATCACCCGTCTAGTCTGCCTGTCTAATGGCATTCTTCTTGCCCGCTACACAATAATCAATCTTTAATATTGTTTTTTGTATCAGTAAGGTGCTGCTGGAGTATGTGAATTTCCCCTTGGGATTAATAAAGTATCTATCTATCTATCTATCTATCTATCTATCTATCTATCTATCTATCTATCTATCTATCTATCTATCTATCTATCTATCTATCTATCTATCTATCTATCTATCTATCTATCTATCTATCTAAAAACGCCTGTTCCCCAAGACCCCCCTGTCATATCCAGTGCCTTTACTGTAGATCTCCTCACTCAAGCAGACTTGTCACTAAAAACCTTAGTTTTGATGTGTGAGCACAAAAGATTCTTTTTTTTAATAACAAGAATTGCTGAGATTAAAAACAAAAGAACAAAACTTACAGCTTTTATAATATTAAACCTTAAAGGGATTTACTGTCATAGAAAAGCTTTTTAATATTTTCATAAAATAGATAGGAAAAATCCTTTAGATTTTATTACTGAGGATCCTTACTCTTTAATTAGAAAATTTCAAGAACGAAGTGTCAAGAAAAATAAGAGCAATCTTCTAAAACGTTTTGACGTTTATCAATCTTAAAAACCTGACGTGCTCACAGATGCCACCGTCTTTTATAATCCATATTTTGAGGGTGGAGTGGTGGCTCTGAGGCTAAGGATCTGCACTGGTATCCAGAAGGTTGCCGGTTTGAATCCCCGTCACTGCCAAAAGAGATCCTGCTCTGCTGGGACCTTGAGCACGACCCTTAACCTTCAATTGCTCCAGGGGTGCTGTACAATGGCTGACCCTGCACTCTGACCCCAAGGGGTATGTGAAAACTAACAAATTCCTAATACAAGAAATTGTATAAGGCGAAATAAAGAACAAAAAAAAAATAATAATAATGCCATCACACAATGACATCACTAAAACATGTACAATGAAACATTTCAGTGATGTCATGTTGGGAGACACAAGATGGTGGCAAAAAACGTAAAAAAAAAAAAAAAACTAAACTACAACAAGAATAAAAGGATGACATTAGTGACTTCTGGTATCTCTTTAGAATCACTTGTTGGTTTCAAGCTTAAACTTACATACTTTGACAACAGATTCTAACTTTCTGCATGTTTTAGTTTAGATGAGGCCTTAACATTAGCTGCTAAGGTATTTTAGCTGCATGGTTGGTAGTTTTCCGTCATTAGCAGATGCAGCATTTCTAGTTGTAGCAGTTTCAACCTGCCTTGTTGATAGAAAAGGAAGTGGAAAGCAGTGACATTTTCATTCCTACAGTTGGCTTTGCCTAAAATAACACTTTGTCTCTTTCCTAAGCACATCAAAAAGAGCCCCCTGTCGCTGTCCATGGAGGATTTGGTTCAAACAATATTGTAATTGTTAACTGATCAGCAATCTAATCAGTTCCATGTTCATTCACATTTGCTTATAAGACGCAGCAGCATTCGAAGCTGTGCAGAGGAGTATGTCCTAGGACTTAAGGACATGTCCTACTCTGAAAGACTCAGAGAATTAAACCTGTTTAGTCTCGAGCAGAGGGCTCTGCAAAGCGACCTAATCCAGGTCTTCAAAATCCTCAAAGGCATTGATTAAGTCGATCCAGACAAATTATTTCAACTAAACAATAAATCATTTACTTGAGGACTCTTTTGGAAATAAATTGGAAGTGTATTTAGGACTGAAGCCAAGAAGCACTTCTTTATGCAAAGAATTGTGGGAATCTGATACAAACTAGTGAGCCATGTACAGTAATTGAAGAAGAGACCTTGACAAGTTTTAAGAAGAATGTGGATGAGACACTGGGACAGCTTAGCTACTAGTTGAACAAAGAAGCTTGACGGACTGAATGCCTCGTCTTCTTTCTTAATTATTGACTCTGACCTAAATTTTAAATCACATATTAATCAGATTACTACAACAGCATTTTTTCACTTAAGAAATACAGCAAAAATTAGACCCCTTATAACTTTGCAAGATGCTGAAAAATTATTTCACGCTTTTGTTTTTAGTCGACTAGATTACTGTAATGCACTCCTCTCAGGACTACCAAAAAAAGACATCAATCGATTGCAACGAGTGCAGAATACGGTTGCTAGATTCTTAACTAGGAAAAGAAAATCCAATCACATCTCTCCAGTTCTGATGTCACTACACAGGTTACCCATGCCATTTACAATTGACTTTAAAATACTGCTTATAGTTTACAAAGCCTTAAATAATCTTGCTTCTTCCTAAATTTTGGAATGCCTTTCACCTTACACTCCAAATCATAACCTTAGGTTTTCTAATGAGTTTCTGCTTATAATTCCAAGAGCTAAACTTAAAAGAAGTGGTGAGACAGCCTTTTGCTGTTATGCACCTAAAATCTGGAATAGTTTACCAATAGAAATTGTCAGGCTAATATTGTGGAGCACTTTAAAAAACTGCTAAAAATGTATTATTTTAACATGGCTTTCTCATAGCTTCATTTTAGTGTAACCCTGATATTCTGTATATGCATTGAATTATCTTTTCTTTTTCATGGTTCCAAAATCTGTACTAACCCCTCATTTCTCTGCTGTTCTCTTTCCGGTTTTCTGTGGTGTTGATCAGCGCCACCACCACCCGATAAAAGCACCGTGATGTCCCTGCATTGATGGGTTGAAGGCCAGAGATCCACATGACCGTCATAGTCTAATTCTTCCACTTGAGTTTCGAACCTACTTTTGTTAAACTTGACTTGCTTGTATGGAATGTTAGTTGATTTTAATAAAATTAATAAAATGTTAAAAAAAAAACCATAATAATAATTCTGCCACATGAAGACTGATTTACAGTAGATCATTGAATGCCTTGAGTAGGCAGGGTGGTCTCGTGGCCTCAGAACCCTGCAGATTTTGTTTTTTTCTCCGTACGTCTGGAGTTTTTTTTTTTTTCTGTCCTCCCTGGCCATCGGACCTTACTTTATTCTCTGTTAATTAATATTGCCTAATTTTTATATATATTTTTTTCTTTTTTCATCTTGTAAAGCACTTTGAACTCCATCATTTGTATGAAAAGGTGATATACAAATAATTGTTGTTGTTGTCAAATTCCTTATATTCTTATGGTTGTGGAATAACATATTTTTAAACTAGTAGAAGCAGTATTAGCAGGCATTCATTTAACTGCAAATATTGTTCAGACTCTGTGTTGGTGTTTCAGACACAAGCTCATATCCTGGGAGACTCATGGATGCGCACTGTGAAGTGAGTAGCATCTAAGCCAAAAAAGTCATTTACAGTACACAAGAATCAAAATAGAAGACTTCTCCACTTTGGACTTTGTAACATCAATGATGATAAGGTACTTTTCAAACAGGTTCAGTCTGTCAAGGTGAAAAAGGTAGTGCTTGTAGTGTTAAAGCTTTATTGCAATCTGGTTCCAATGGTGTTGTTTTGTTGCTTGTGCTGTACAAAAATAAAACTAAGGATGAGAACTGAATATATTCTACTCTTTATGTACCCTTTGTAAACTTCTATTCTGATCCATAAGTTATAGACTACTTAAGAAAGAAAGAAACACATAAAAAATTAAGCATGACATTAAACTTTTTTGTTGAGCTAATGAAATGGTAGCTCATCTTTGAATATTGGCCAGATTGAAAAATCCAAACTCTCCAACTTAAACACATAATTGCTAACTAAATTCAAAGCATATATATCTCGTTCAGTGTCAGAGTGTAGAAGGAAATTTTTTTATATTAACATAGAAATAGCAAATTAACATAAAGAGGCATAAAAAGAAAGCTTCTAAAACATTAGATTAAGCATACATTAGAATGTTGAGAAAATAAAATAGGTCAAGTGAATCAGTCATTTTGCATTATTTTTTAAGCTTACAGCAGAATTGCTAGTGTGGGAAAAGAACAGATAAAGATAAGAAGGTTGAGAACACCTATGTCCAGAGATAGGAAGCTAAAGGAGGCCAGTTGAAATATTGAATCAGCAAAGATGGCAAAAAGGCATTGCTGCCAAGGTCAGGTGAAGTAATGCAAGGAAAATGACAAAATATGTACTATATATATTTAGAAAAATTAGTAATGCTAGCATTTAACCTAAGTACTGAAATTAAATATAAATCAAGCATGCCACGCAAATGATTAAATAAAGGCACATGCTATAGTTCAATTTTAATTAAAGCTTAAGCTTCAGGCCACTAACATAAAAAGTTTGGAAAGCTTAAAGGAAACCCATATATGGAATTGAAGCCTTGGCCAGTTAGAGAAAAGATGAACAGCATAGAAAAGTAAAATACCAGGAGGGGTCCAACAATAGGGAAGTAAGGAGATAATAAGAGTTCCCATGGGAACTCAAGTTTCGGCCGGACAGGAGTTGAGGGGAGTCAGAGGGGATGAGCAAAAGAGCTCATTTAAGCGAGGTCGGAGAAGATAGGAAATGACATCAGAAAAGCCCAAAGATGGTAAGAGGAAGCCATCTGCCCAGCCTTAGACCAATCAAAAGAAGCAGATCAGAAACCTAGAGAAAACAATGGACAGTAAAGCCAGGTGCAGAATGAGCTAATTGAGCAACGACAAAGTGATAAGAAAATGATGTATAAGTTTTGGATTTTGAACCGTTCGAGGCTCAGCTCAATTTGGCCATATTGTGTTGAGTCCTTGTTATTTTTATTATTATTATGCTTATTTTATTGCAATAAAACTTTGACTCTGTTTGCCTATCCTGAGACTCCTAATAGCATTTATTTCAGGTAAAAAGCCTTCTGGTGAAGATTTTTCGCCACGACAAGAGATCTTGCATTTTTTGAAGACTACAATTCATTTTTATCAATTTTATGTACTATTTTATCATTTTTCAGTTATTCTTTATGTTTCAAGGCATTATCACAACATTATCAAGCCCCAATTTGTTTTCACTTTCAGTTGAGTTGTCACCATTTTGTGACTTTTTCTTTTTTATGACTGCAGCCATTCTGTTTAGCTTACCATATTACACTACACCTACAAAGATGGTGGAGTGAAGCTTCTGGCATCCTAGCTTTAGGATATTTCTTGATCTTTTGCAGGAGCTTAGCGCTGAAAAAAAAATTAATTAGAACTGCTTTTTCTCCTACTTTGAATTAATGCAAAAAAAAAATGTTAAGATACTACTTGGAAAATCTGAGCCCATCTGTGCTCTCTGCTGAAACTCAAGAGGAGACAAAAACCAACTCAGTTTGAGTTGAACAAGAACATGGGGACACAGTTGGAAACTCGTTAGGGGCAAATTTCACATAAACATTAGGAAGTTTTTCTTAACACAGAGAACCATAGAGACATGGAATAAGCTACCAAGTAGTGTTGTCGACAGTTAGGGACTTTCAAAACTAGACAGAAGAAGTAAGTGGATAGGACTGGTGAGCTTTGTTGGGCTGAATGATCTGTTCTCATCCAGATTGTTCAAATTTTCAATACCTGGGTATTTTTTCTCAGGAGAAACATCTGGGAAGCTGGAGACAATGTCAGTATTTTATTTCATTCTGATCTCATTGTTGTCTATGAGAAACCAAAAAGCTATTAAGGAGATCTCTTTTTTGACTGTGGCCTGCAGGGGGCACACCAGCTTCCTAAACCCAACACAGACAGACACTGACACAAGTTCCAGAGGCACAACACAGGCTTTATTCTGTTGTGGGAAACACTTTCCAATAGTTTTCCCACTAGCTGGCAGACAGGGATGAGCAAGACCACCGTCGGCTGAGAACAGTTGGCCCCACCTTCTCCAGTCCAAACACAAATTTCCCATCCCTTTACCTGCTTGGGGGAAGGCGGTTTGAAAATTCACCTATGTGGTAGGCAGTTAGAGACTCAATTAGACTTGATGTTATTTTAGAAGAACTAAGTGGATAGGACTGGTGAGGTCTGTTGGGCTGAATGGTCTGTTCCTGTCCAGATTGTTCAAATATTCAATTAATGGCTATAATGTCTTACCATTTCACTACCACCATGTAAAACTATAGTAAACCTTCAGCATGAGGTTTTTCTTTCTTCACCATCATTAATGTTATTCCTGAAGAGCTCCACATTTTCTGGAAGAAAACCCTATACATAAATAAAAAATTATAAACATTTTTATAAGGAAATATTGCCCTAGCTACTCCCGGTGTGGTGTTTACTTGTTAACACCCATGTCTGCTTGGGTGTTTCATTAGGTACTCTGGTCTTCTTTATTTTTTTTGTGCTTTCTTACTTCTTCATCTGACACTTCCAGGCTCATGTCAGCAGCTGTTTGGCACAGTGGCAGGAGTGCCTTTGTTTTGATTGATGGAAGTTCACAATTCTTTAAGGAGTTAACTGTCTTACACTAAAGCATTTATGGGTATTTAACAAATCGTTTGAAGGATAATTGATTCTTCTGCTATGAAATCATCATGGAAACATCAAAAGAGTGTACAGCTTTTGTTTACTCTTTAGCCCAAATTCTATTATGTTAGAAGGCTAGTGTACATCATTCTCTCATAATCAAATTACTGTTTAGTCTGTGATGTGCATGTGCAGGCCTTCAAAGTAGCAGAGACATGTAAATATGTGAAAGATTTATTCTCTTTCCACCCATGCTTTAAATGAATATAAGAATCTATAAATGGATTAGTAAGAAATGAATTAGAGCAGTGGCTCTACTAATGAAATCCACGCTAAATTAAAAAGTAATTATTCATCTATCCATTTCATATTTAAAAGTTTCAGGATTCAAGACACAATATAAGAGGTATATCTGTTCAAAAATTACTCTGCCAGTAATTGCCTGTTATTTTATTTCAGCAATCAGTAATAACAAAAAAATGATAATTAGCCTGAACAGTCAGTGTACAAAGAGATAATGGGCTTCTAAGAAAAAATATCCCAGCTCTTACGCCATGATTTTTTGTGAGTGATGTACCATACAAAATTCCAATTCTATTAGATGTTTTGCTATAATTATGTTTTAGGAAGATTTTTTTTAGTTAAATATGTACACGAATTTCTAGTCAAATTAAGCAATACACACATCTAGTATAAAAACATAAATAATGTTTAATATTAAAATCTAGAATCAGGATGTTGGCACCATTAGCGCCTGTGCTTAAAGATCCAGTTCACAGAGTTTGATTTCTGCCCTAGCTACTCCCGGTGTGGTGTTTACTTGTTAACACCCATGTCTGCTTGGGTGTTTCATTAGGTACTCTGGTCTTCTTTGACATCCCAAAGACATTCCCAGTATGAGTGAGTGCCAGTGTGAACATGTAACCGATAGGTGCTCCATCCAAGCCTTATGCCCAATGTTTCCAGCAAAGGCTCAAGTTCACTGCAACACAAGTGGGTTCAGTAAATGAATGCATAGCTAGATGATAATAGGTCAAAATGAAATACCCAATAGGTGGCACGGTGGTAGCTCTGCTGCCTCGCAGTTAGGAGACCCGGGTTCGCTTCTCAGGTCCTCCCTGCGTGGAGTTTGCATGTTCTCCCTGTGTCTGCGTGGGTTTCCTCCGGGCGCTCCGGTTTCCTTCCACAGTCCAAAGACATGCAGGTTAGGTGGATTGGCGATTCTAAATTGGCCCTAGTGTGTGCTTGGTGTGTGGGTGTGTTTGTGTGTGTCCTGCGGTGGGTTGGCACCCTCAGCGGGTTGGAAAATGGATGGATGGAAATACCCAATACGTAATGTCATATAAAAAAATAATCCACATTAATAAAAGGATACGTATCTGTGCATCTTTCTGATTGCTATGTCATTCCAACAGATGGCACATCACAAACATTAACACTGTTTTTACCAATCCCATACCAAATGGCATATAGCAGAGACATATGCACTGCAAACATTAATGCTGAGGTTTATGTTGAAGAATAATAGATTTTAACCCAACTTAGATGGGTAGTACAGCTAGTTTCTAATAATAAGGATCATCCATCCATTATCCAACCCGCTATATCCTAACACAGGGTCACGGGGGTCTGCTGGAGCCAATCCCAGCCAACACAGGGCACAAGGCAGGTACAAATCCCAGGCAGGGCACAAGCCCACCGCAGTCTAATAATAAGGTTGTAAGGGAAAAGAAAAAACAGTACTTGAAACTGCCTGGCTGTTTAACAAGGACATCCTGACTTCATTTCTACCAGCGCATTTAAATTAGAAAATGAGATCATATATAACAATTCACTTTGTAGATAGATAGATAGAGAGAGAGATAGATAGATAGATAGTGTGGCAGGTGGCCAAGTCCCATTCCCGGCCGGGACGCCCCTTCTACTTATATTCTGGGGAAGCAGCCATGGGCTCCTCAGTACCTCCCCCGGGACACTTGGTGGCAGCCTCCCTGGTTGACGATAATGCCTCAGTTTCCGGCAGGATTCCATGGGAGATGGAGTTCTCCACAACCCTGTGGGGATCAGGGGTGGCTGCCAGGGGGTGCTACATGGATCTTGGAGCCAACCCGGACACCTCTACAGCCCTGCCTGGAAGTGCAATTAGCAACAAGTGATCAAGCACCAGGAGAACTTCCGGGTGGGCTATAAAAAGGGCCAGCATCCACCACTCAGGAGCCAGAATCGGGAGGAAGAGGACGAGGTTGCCTGGGAGGAGTGGTGGTGCCAAGGTGGAGAGCTGTGTGTTTTGGAGTTAAGTGCTTTTGGGACTGTGTTGTGGCTGGGGAGTTCACGGGGAAGATGTGCCATCCAGCTGAAGAAAAATAAAAGTCTTGTTTGGATTTTACACATGCCTCTGTGTCAGTCTGTGCCGGGTCGGGCACTATATAGCACCTTTATTACAATAGATAGAACTTCATTTTATCCAAAGGGGAAACCTAGCTTGTTACAGAAGCTTAATAAATAAATTATATTATGACAAACAACATACCCCTCTCAAATATATACGAGAATGACTAAAAAGAAAGAAAACTCAAAATAGAACTTAGAAGTTACAACCCCAGCGTGGCTTTATATACGTGTATTACTGTTGGTCTAGAGGAGCCCCAGTAGTTTTTCTTGACACACTTCTGCTGAATAAGTCATTTGCTGGAAGTTCTCATTGTTAGCTGTGTCAGAGAGAGGATGTAAGCAGGTTGAGCCTGTCTTCTTATTTCACCTGTTAATTCGGTGGGCCTTTCTTGAAGTGATGTTACCAGTCCAGCACACCACAGCATAGAAAATTGCACTGGCCATAACAGAGTTGTAGAAGATGTAAAGGATGTGATATTAAAGGAGTGCAGTCTGCTAAGAAGAAAGAAACTGAAACTGAGTAGGTTTTTTTAAGTAAGTTTTTTGGGTTATTATATGGTGTTTTTAAATTTGTTTTATTTACTGTTTCTTTTGTTTGTTGTTGCCTACATAATAACATGCTATTTTTTCAAACTGTATTTTGTATTCAGGGACTCTTCTTTGCCGCTGTTAGGAATGTTTTTTGACACAATGAAGATTTTGCTCAAGTATGGTAAGTGTTGCTTTGTTTTTATATTTGCTTGTAATTTTTAATATTATGACAGTGACGTCAGCACACAACCACTTGGTGGGATTTCTTTCTTTGGCTAAAGCATTTTGTAGTGCAAATACACAGGCATCACCATGTTGTCTTTATAGAAATGCCCCCCATAGCTATTTCAAGTGACTGTGATGTTATTGTCCTGCCCCTGTAAGAAACACATTACAAGGATCCTAGTTTTGGCATTTTTTCTTTATTAAAAAAATGTATTTCTTAGAATATAGAGAACTAAGCATTTGTTAGATATTGTGAGGCATCGTATTACATTCATAATCCCCCCCACCCGGTTTGTACTTATTTTCTGTTTTATTATTTTTTGCTATGCTTAAAACATTATTTGTCACATTTTTGTTTTTATTTCAGTTATTTTTGTTTAAATTTTGTCAATGATGTACTGTTACTTTAAATATGTACTTTGTGGGTGAAATCTGTAAAATCAGGTACACCCTGGCGTCACAGCTGTTGTGCCTTCCTTTTGGCTTATAATTCATCCAGAAATAAAACCAAAGGGTAGAACATTGAGTTAATTGGAGTTATGGTAAGTGTTGCTTGTTATTTGAATAGTGCTTTCAGATGGTGGCTTTGGAGTTGTTGGCTTCAGATTACCTTTAAGTCGTTTTTGCTCTTTGGAGAATTTTTTTTTTTCTTTCTCATTTTGTTAATAAACTCATACAGTTTATCAATGACTTTACAACACACTGTTTCTATATTTTCTTTTACTTGTAAACCATTTTGTTACATTTGGGACTTTAGTGTATATTTTAAACTTTTAAACGCCAATCCACATTTTTGGACCTACTTAGGATGAAGCCTGCAAGTGGTAGTTGGAAACTACCTGGCTTGGGTGAACGACTTTTGGGATTTTGTATGGTGATTTTGAAGAACTCAGACCACCTTCATGATGTTCATGGAAGCTCTAATCAGGGCTCTTGAGAGAAGAAGCAAGGAGTCTGAGTGTCTGGGCTTGAAAATGTCCTGAATAAAAACCAAGATTAAGGCCTTCAATGAGCTCTTGGGCACAACCATCAGCAGTGTGTCTGTCAGCAGAGAGAGTGTTGGTCGACAATGTTGAGAGGTTTACTTACCTTGACAGCGACATTCATGTCTCTAGTGATTCTTCCTATGAAGTCAGTAGACAGATTGAGAGAGCATGGGAAATCATGAGATTGCTGGAAAGGGGTGTGTGGTGCTCCTGATATCTCCCAATCTCCCAATATCTCTGCAAAAGAATGAAAGTCCAAGTCTTTAGAGTCCTGGTGCTTCCTGTCTTGCTATATGGTTGTGAGACATGGATGCTATCCAGTGACCTGAGACAAAGACTGGACTCCATTGATACTGTGTCTCTTTGGAGAATTCTTGGGTACTGCTGGTTTGACTTTGTGTTGAATGAGCGGTTGCTCACAGAGTCCTGAATGAGGCACATTACCTGCATTGTGAGGGAGCGTCAGTTACAGTACTATGGCCATGTGGCGCGATTCCCAAAGTGTGATCTGGCTCACAGGATTCTTACTGCTGAGGACTCAAGCAGCTGGACTAGGCCAAGGGGACACCCACTTAACACCTGGTTGTAGCAGATATAGCAGGTGGACTGGACCACGTGTCTGCCTGGGGGTTTGCCAACTGGGATCCCGAGCTGTTTCGTCATGTGGTGGGTGAAGAAACGCACTCTAGCGGTGCATGCTGCCCAAACTGACCTGACCTGACCTTCTACATCAAATCACTACCCATTTTTTGATTAGTAGCTGTATGAATCATAGAGGGTTTGCATGATTGGTTGAATGGCTGTGTTGGTGGTGCTTTGCTTCACATTAAAACCTTTTAGATGGACAGCCTGTTAAAACTGGGATATATTGTTATATTCCAGTCATTTATCGGGAACCCAAGACACATAGCCCAAAATTGTGACTGTTCTGGTGAAACCGGGATGTCTGGACACCCTATGCTGTGCCATCATGCAAAGGACATTTAAAGAGCATTTAGAGTGTGTGGGAAGAATACGCATTGACACAAGAAAAAGGTTTGGGGCAGCCACCCGTATACTTGAAGTGAGGCTGCAAAAATATGAAAGGTTGTTTACCAATTCTATTCCAAAATAGAACTGACTAACAGGAGGAAGATGGTGGGTTTTTAAGGTCGGTCAGGGGAAATATTGTCATCGGGCCTGGAAACTGGAAGTGACATCGTTGGACCCGGGAAACTGAATGTGACGTCATCAAGGCCGGTAGTGTTGTTATCAAGTCTGGAACCGGAAGCGGTGTCATCGGGTCCAGGCAGAATTTCTCATGTTTGGTCTGTAGGGATAAAAGAGAAAGGATTATTGAACCCTGTCACCCTCTGGCCTGGTGTGGGATTACCTTCTTTTAAGCCCTTCAAAAAACGAAAAGCATTTAATGAACAGAACAAAAATTCATTAACTGTGAAAAAGAAAAACATAATGGAGCATGGAAAGTCTAGTAGAAATACACATGAGTTCATCATCCATCCATCCATCCTCTTCCGCTTATCCGAGGTCGGGTTGCAGGGGCAGCAGCTTGAGCAGAGATGCCCAGACTTCCCTCTCCACGGCCACTTCTTCCAACTCTTCCGGGAGAATCCCAAGGCATTCCCAGGCCAGCCGAGAGACATAGTCCCTCCAGCGTGTCCTGGGTCTTCCCCTGGGCCTCCTCCCGGTTAGACGTGCCCAGAACACCTCACCAGGGAGGCGTCCAGGAGGCATCCTGATCAGACACCCAAGCCACCTCATCTGACTCCTCTCGATGCGGAGGAGCATCGAGTTCATCATTGTTTTATATATTACGTTTTTAACCTTTTTCAATTTTAAACCTTTTGCTGTTTCTAGTATAGTATGGTAAAGTAGCCCTATATTAGAATAAACAAGTTTGGAAAATAAGTGAACTGAATGAATGAATATTTTCGCAAATACGTCCTGTCTTAATGGGTGCATAAGCCTAACATGCCTGACTGAAACGACAATCTATGTTTTATACTTTATTTTAGGTTGTTTTTATGCTTTCAGAAGGGGTTACCAGAACATTCAACAACACAAAAAATAAGAATGTTTTAATGTAGCATTTTTCCTTTCTGGGACATAATATTTGTGCTTTCATTTGTGATAATTAACTCCATTTGAAACATTTGTCCTGATGGATAATTGTTCATGCCATCTGGGTTCAAAGTTATACACAATTTGTTTAGTGGTGGGATCTGGACGTCAGTTGTCATTTCAGCTACAAATGAGAACATACAAACTTTTAGAAACAAGAGGGGACAGTTCAGTACACCAAACTGTAGGATCACAATCTTGTAAGATGAGTTGGTCACCCTTCACAGGATAACTGAAGCATGCATTCAATCAATCAGTTAATCGATATACTAATCAAAGATCAGCTGATCAAGTCAGTTAGTCAATTTTATTTGACATATTGCTGCAAGTACTTAGAAACAGTTCAAAAGGATTACAAGCAATGTAATAATTGTACACAAGTCACTCAGGACACTAATCGAAACAAACCCAGTGCTTCCAAAAGATCAGAATTAAGTGTCACATATTAAGTGAACCTAATACAGTTTATAAAATAAAATAAAATTAATGTGATCCTCTGCACATGTTTGGAGGGTTTGGGCTGAAATCAATTCATGAATTTGAATTAAGGCAAAGTTTTAAAAGGTGTATGCCGGTAACATTTATTAGCACTTTCTAAACTTGAAGTACCAATCCTCACTATAAGACGACTTTCGCTGCACCCAAGATCCTCTAGGTCTGATCACTATTCAAGGAGTGGATGTACAGGTGGTGCACTCCTACAAGTACTTGTGGGTCCACATCAATGACAGGTTGGACTGGACTTGGAACATAAAGGTACGATATAAGAAAGGGCAGAGCAGGCTCTTCTTCCTTAGGAGACTGTGTTCCTTTAATGTGGCAAGTGACATCCTTCACATTTTCTATAACTCTATGATGGTCAGTGTGATTTTGTACTTATAATATTTTTATTGTACTGTTATACTGTATTGAGGATTACTTGTGTTCTGTTCTGTGTATTGTATTGTATTGACCCCCTTCTTTTTGACACCCACTGCATGCCCAACCTACCTAGAAAGGGGTCTCTCTTTGAACTGCCTTTCCCAAGGCGTCTTCCATTTTTTTCCCTACAAGGGTTTTTTTTGGGAGTTTTTCCTTGTCTTCTTAGAGAGTCGAGATTGGGGGGCTGTCAAAAGGCAAGGCCTGTTAAAGCCCATTGCAGCACCCCTTGTGTGATTTTGGACTACACAAAAATAAATTGTATTGTATTGTATTGTATTTTCTATGCTGTGGTGTGATGGGCTGATAACATCACATCAAAAGATGTCCACAGAATCAACAAGCTAATTAAAAAGCTGGCTCAGGACTCACTCTGGACCCCCTGAAGGTAGTAGCAAAGAAGAGAATTAAAACAAAGCTGATTGCCATTATGAACAACACTGCACATCCTCTCTCTCTGACACACTAACACCGAGCACTTTCAGCAGACGTGTGTCAAGAAACTCTACTGGGGCTTCTTTATAGCATTTGGCAATATGTCTGCATAATACCTAACTGGAACTGCCAGGTCAGAATTTTTCTTTCTTTTTAGATTTTCTTCCTTTTTTAGTCATTCTGGTGTGTGTTCGGACCATAGCGGGTGTGTATATATTGTGGCACGCGGCTGGGGGTGGTACCCAGCCGGGACGCCCAAGAGGACCGGAGAAGGGCTTACGCCTCCTCCAAACCACAAGGGGGTGACCACCCTGGTGGCTTTGGGGACCACGAGTACAGAGCTTTGAAGCTCAACCTTGTAGGGGCCCGTGGTCATTGGGGCCAGGGGGCGCCCCGATGCCTTTGGAGCCATGGCCCTCAGCACTTCCGCCACACCCGGAAGTGCTGGGGGGAAGAAGACCAGGGACACCTGGAGTGCTTCCAGGTATGCAGCCGGCACTTCTGCCACACTGGGGAGTGCCGGTGGAAGATTGTCGGGGGGCACCTGGAGCACATCTGGGTGGTTATAAAAGGGGCCACCTCCCTCCATTCGATGGCTGGAGTCGGGTGGAACAGGACAGAGCTCGGGAGGAGAGGAGTGGAGGCGGTCAGGAGAAAGGAAGCATTGGATAGAGAAGCCTGTACTTTGGGGGAGTTTGTGGGTTGTGTGCACTCATTATTGTACATAGTAGTTGTAAAATAAACGTGTGGGGGTGCTTTTAAACATGTCTACCTGTCTGTGTCCGGGGCTTGTTCCACCATATATATGTATGTATGTATGTATGTATGTATGTATGTATGTATGTATGTATGTATGTATCTATCTATCTATCTATCTATCTATCTATCTATCTATCTATCTATCTATCTATCTATCTATCTATCTATCTATCTATCTATCTATCTATCTATCTATCTATCTATCTATCTATCTATCTATCTATCTATCTATCACATTGGGACTGAGTCAATTCAATGAATGGGATTGCATTCCAGAATAATCACAATTAAATACACTGAAGTGCAACTTGTAAAAGAAAAATGAAGTCTGGGGAATAAGTTCACTCATCTGACCAGCTACTTTATCATTTTTGTTGTAGATCTAAGTGTGCCCTTTCACTCGGCCTATCAAACTGACATAATGCTTGATTGAAGAGGTTTAATAAATTAATAGGTTCTTCCAATATTTATATCTAAATTAATTTAATGATATTATACTTTTCTACATAGTTGACTGTATAACTTAATACAGACAAACCATTTGATTCATGTTCAGTACTAAGGTTCTTATCATAGTGACATACGAGAAGCCATCATAATTGTAATGAGGGCATGACTGCAGATGCTATGGTTCTTACTCAGCTAACATATACTTAGATATTTCCTGGATTGGATAAATATGTGCATCACATTCTTTATTGTATTAGCTGTCACTTCCTTCTGATTTGCCTGATCACACACTTCACCCTAAATTAATAATATTAACTGTTTTCCAGGATTTCCCTACAGGTTTCTTGGTTGCATAGTGAAGAGATAACCAAAATCCAAACAGAGCTAACTAAAAATGTGCTCGATTTGGTCAGGATTATTTTGAGATAAAGAAAGACCAGAGGTGGTGAGAAAGGTGGATAAGTGTACGGTGGAGAAATATTTTTGGTGTGATACTTTATGAGTTATGTGTGCTAGACTCCCATTGGGCTGTAGCAGTGCTACTTAAGAACTGCATCTCCCAGCAGTCCCTGCTGGAGCTGCTGGGGTCAAAGGTAGCCACAGGCAGATAAAAGGAGGGCAGAGGGCAAAGAGGAAAAAAAGTTTGGTTTGTATTGTTTGTTGCGGTTATTTGTTGTCTCACCTGCTGTTATTTGAACTCTGATCATTTTGTCTTGGACTGTATTCGTTTGTTGGGGTCTGGATTGTCTGTCTACCTGTGCACTGAGAGCTGTATTGGATTATTGGGTTTTCCGGAAGAGTGGAGCGCTCCCGAATCAACCATCAACCTCATCAGTAACTACCGGTAGGACTGTATTTTCCCTTCACCATTTCAACATACAGATCGCTGGACTTAACTTGGTCACTATTCGTCTTTCAACCTGTTTCGTATATATGGACTTTGCTGTGTGGTGTTTGTGTTTGTTTTGTTTATGTGTAATATCGCCGAAGGGGTCAGGGGTGGTATTACTGTTTTCATTACTCATTTCGTGTCATTATATTTATAATTGTTTGCCATTCCCAGTGTGCTTTATTGTCTCTGTGGTGAGTGCGTGTGGGTCGATCCAAGGCTGGGGACGTTCCTGGGATCTCTGCTATTAAAATAAATAAATCACCAACATCTTTGGCGGTGTGAATCTTAGCGGCTCCTGACCGCTACAGATTTTGGCGAGCCGGGTAGGAGCCAGGTTAATTACGTTCCCTTCTGACTGACTTTACATACACATCCGACAGAAGCATGTCTGTTGTAAGTGCAGTGCAGGGCGAGGAGCTTGAGGTGAGTGGACCGCTGGTGGACGTACGTCCGCAGCCTAGGCCACGTCACGTTACGGTCAGAGCCCCTGAGGAAGAATTGAGCCTGCTGGATTCCCTGTGTGTCTCCAGTCCGGAGCAGCCCGAGACGGATGAGGGACGGCTTCTGCATGACCTGACGTTGCGCCTAGAACAGCTAGAGACGCGGGTGGATCACATCGCCGGCAGTTTTCTCAACTGTGATGAAACCATTTATGATCTCATCGATGCCACGGCCGCCCGAGTTTCCGGTGAGGCGGTTGTGAGGGTGCAGCGTCTGGAGCAGTCCTTCGCGAAGTGTGTGCAGCGCCTGGAAGCCAATATGAGGGAGGAGATCAGGAGGCAGGTGCAGGATAGCTGGTGTGCCGTCACGCAGCCACTGGGGCAGTCGACTCCTTTAGTGGGAGTGGGGATCAACTGGGGACAGTCGTCCTTGTCCGTTGCGATGCCGCGGATGGAGTTCCCTAAGCTGGCCCCTCAGTGTGCACCCACGGGCATTGTCGACTTTGTGGAGGAGGTCGACTTGTTCGTGGAACTGCATCCTCTTGAGTGGAGCCGAGCTGCGGGGATTCCTGAACACGGCACTCAACGGGCCGGCGCGCTCTTGGTGGTTTGCTGAGCGGCACAAGTGTAACACCTGGGCGGAGTTTCGTGCTGCCTTCCTGAAAGCATTCCTCCCAGATGAATACCAGGTGCTGTTGGAAGAAAAGCTCCGGACCTTTGTACAAAAGCCATCGCTGAGTCTCAGGGACTTTGTCTTTGAGTTCCGTGCGTTGTGCCTTAAGTGGCGATCTGACATGCGTGAGGAAGAGATATTGCGATGTGTCCTTGACGCTTGTGACCCTCGGGTGGCGGCTACTCTGAGGGGGGTCGTGAAGTCGGTTGATGAGTTGGTGAAGGTGGGGTCCCGAGTGGAAAAGGACTGGGCGGCAATCGGGATTAGTGGGTCTCGAAAGGGTCCCACGTCTCGGGATGTCCCCTGTTTCAAACCACGAGGAAAAGCCCCAGTGGGTCCCCGTGCCGATCTCACCCTGGTGCAAGCCACCTTGCCCCTCTTAGTGCTGCCCGTACAAGTGCGAGGTGTCACTGGAGAGGCGGTCGTAGATACAGGGAGCACTTATACCCTTATGAAATACAGCTTGTGGGAAAAGCTTAAAGTGCCTCATGAGCAGTTAAGGGGAAGTGCAAAAGTAAAATTCTTTCTTGCGGATGGAAGGGCGCACGGGGCCAGGGGCAGGGTTCCTATGAGGCTCTGCTTACATGAGACACACTGGGAGACAGAGGTTTACATCCTGGAAGATGACCACCTGTCAATGCCCTTATTGCTGGGAATGGACTCTCTCGTGTCGGTAGGTCTGACTATCCATCTGTCGCGGCTGGAGTATGAGTTGCCGGGGGGTGAAGTCCATCGGTTTGGGACGAAGGCTCAAAGCAATCTGGTTTGGCCTAACTCGCGCAGTTGGTGGATGAGCCCAGCCCAGTAGAGAAGGCTATTCTTGAACAGCCGGAGCTCGTTCAGCCACTGCTTAGGAGATGGCACTCGGTGTGGACGGACAAATTGGGTCGGACTGAGGTGGTGTGTCATCACATTCACACAGTCGACCCTGTCCCTGTTCGGCACAGAGCCTACAGAGTGTCGCCTCTGAAAAGAGGAATAATCAAGGAGTGGGTTGACCAGATGTTGGCAGAGGGGGTCATCGAGCTTTCCACCTCGCCATGGGCTAGCCCCATGGTGCTCGTTCAGAAGGCCGACGGGACCTACCGATTCTGTGTGGACTATCGGGAGCTGAACAAGAAGACCTTGGATGACGCTTACCCCATGCCACTCATTCATGACATCTTGGAGTCTTTGCATGGGGCAGCAGTGTTCAGCTCCCTTGATTTGAAGTCAGGGTATTGGCAGGTGAGGATGGGGAAGAGTAGCATGGAAAAGACGGCCGTCATCACCCCGGAGGGGTTGTTCCAGTTTCGGGTGATGCCCTTTGGACTGAAAAATGCTGGGGCGTCATTCCAACGGCTAATGGAGCAGGTACTCCGGGGACTCATTTGGAAGACCTGTTTTGTTTAAATTGATGACATCATTGTATTCGCCCCATCTGTCCAACAACATCTTAAGGACCTCGACCACATCTTCCAGAAACTGCATAAGGCTCATCTCACCCTCAACATCAAGAAGTGTAGATTTCAGCAAGACCATCTGAACTTCCTTGGCCATGTGGTGTCAGCAGACGGGGTCCGAGTGGACCCGAAGAAAATTAAGTCCATCTTGGACTACCCAGCACCCCAGGAGGTAAAAAGTCTCCAGCGCTTCCTGGGGATGGCTGGGTGGTTCCACAAATTTGTGCATGGGTTTGCCAACATCGCTGCCCCTTTGTTCCAGTTGCTGAGGAAGGGATCCCCCTGGGAGTGGTCACCAACGTGCCAGGACTCTTTTGAAAGACTCAAACAGGCCCTGATATCGCCACCAGTCCTGGCACAGCCTGATCCTTCATTAACCTTTCAGGTCCACACTGACGCAACTAGCCAAGGAGAGGAAAGAGTGGTGGCCTATGCTTCACGGTCACTAAAGGGCGCCGAGTATAATTATTCCACCACCGAGAAGGAATGCCTCGCTGTTATGTGGGCCGTGGAAAAGTGGCGGCACTTCCTGGAGGGAACATCGTTTGAAGTCTACACTGACCATAGGGCTCTGACCTGGGCATTCAATTGCTCGAAGACCACGTCTAGGCTAACAAGGTGGGTATTGCGCCTCCAACAGTTCACGTTCATGGTGTGCTATCGGAAGGGTTGTGCTAACGTTGTGCCCGATGCCTTATCACGGGTTCACGAGCCCGCACCAGTGGTATGTGCGGTATCGGTCTCTAACCCTTGGCCTGATCTTCCCCTGAACATGCAGGAAATCGTTCAACCTCAAGCAGCCAGTCCTGTATGTCAGGGGTTGAGAGAGGGCTCGGGGGGGAGGCCTGACCGCATACATTATAGGGAACTTCAAGGGGCACTCTATCGCTGCGTTCCAACAAAAGATCGGGGTTACCATTATCAGTTGGTAGTGCCCGAGACATATGTGCCCCAGTTCCTACAGTATTATCATGATAGCCCGATCGGTGGTCACCTTGGACGTACTAAGACACTGTCTAAAATCTTGGAGGTGGCATGGTGGCCGACTGTACGCAAAGACGTCTGGTCCCATGTCCAGACTTGTACCACCTGTCAGCAATACAAAACCCCACCTGGTCTCCCCTCGGGACAGCTTCAGCCAGTAACCGTCACCACCCCGGGGGAAAGCCTAGGTGTGGACCTAATGGGACCATTTCCTACTAGCAAGGACCGGAAGACCTACCTGATGGTGGTTGTGGACTATTTTACTCGCTGGGTGGAGCTATTCCCTTTGGCTAATGCCACCGCCAAGAAGATATGTTCCACCCTGAAGGATGAGATATTTACCCGATGGGGGGTGCCGAAGAACATCATCACAGATCGGGGTCCGCAATTTACCGGCTCAGAGGCCGAAGAGTTGTGGAAACAATGGGGGGTGGTTCACCTGAAAACTACAGCATACCATCCCCAATCAAATCGCACTGAGCGGGTGAATCGGACCCTGAAGACCATGATAGCATTCTTCGTCGGAGACCACCATCAGGATTGGACAAAGTGGCTGCCTGAGCTGCGGTTCGCATTGAACACGGCAGTGCACGAGGTTACAGGTGAAACCCCTGCATTGTTAGCTTTAGGCAGACAGATAAACGGTCCTCTGGAAAGGATTATTGAGCTCAACCCACCTAAACCAGACACATCACTACACAATCACTTGCAAAGTATCCAACACATCACATAACAGGTAAAAGAGAGGATGGTGAGGTCCCAGTCCAGACAATCTCAATCGTACAACCAGAGACATAAGCTTGTGCAATTCTCGGTTGGGGAGAAAGTCTGGATCAGGACTCATCCCCTCTCCAAAGCCTCTGAGAAATTTACTGCTAAACTGGCTCCTAAGTGGTTCGGCCCGGCTACGGTTGTCCAAAAGAAGGGACCAGTGACCTACGCAATAGAGTGGGGATTGCCAGGGACTAAAAAAATAGACACTGTAAACATCTCCAATCTCAAGCCTTGGTTCGGCCGTACACCACGGCCTGGGGGTGGGGATTGTAGCAGTGCTACTTAAGAACTGCATCTCCCAGCAGTCCCTGCTGGGGCTGCTGGGGTCAAAGGTAGCCACAGGCAGATAAAAGGAGGGCAGAGGGCAAAGAGGAAAAAAAGTTTGGTTTGTATTGTTTGTTGCAGTTATTTGTCGTCTCACCTGCTGTTATTTGAACTCTGATCATTTTGTCTTGGACTGTATTCGTTTGTTGGGGTCTGGATTGTCTGTCTACCTGTGCACTGAGAGCTGTATTGGATTATTGGGTTTTCCGGAAGAGTGGAGCGCTCCCGAATCAACCATCAACCTCATCAGTAACTACCGGTAGGACTGTATTTTCCCTTCACCATTTCAACATACAGATCGCTGGACTTAACTTGGTCACTATTCGTCTTTCAACCTGTTTCGTATATATGGACTTTGCTGTGTGGTGTTTGTGTTTGTTTTGTTTATGTGTAATATCGCCGAAGGTGTCAGGGGTGGTATTACTGTTTTCATTACTTATTTCGTGTCATTATATTTATAATTGTTTGCCATTCCCAGTGTGCTTTATTGTCTCTGTGGTGAGTGCGTGTGGGTCGATCCAAGGCTGGGGACGTTCCTGGGATCTCTGCTATTAAAATAAATAAATCACCGTCATCTTTGGCGGTGTGAATCTTAGCGGCTCCTGACTGCTACAGGCTAATAAGGGACAATGATTTGCATAGGAATGCCTATTGGTGCTTGGGTTATATGTATTTGTCTTGTTAATTTATTATAAAGTTTACTTCTTATTTTAGCTCTCTGTTATGTTTTTATTTTTGTATAATACATTTTTTATATCTTTTGAATGCTTTGGCACTTTTTTGTATGCAGTACTTGCAAAAATGCTTTAAAGAAATGTCATGACCATTTTAATTGATAAATAAAAATAAACTTCCTAGAAAGTGCAGTAAATAGAAAAAACACATGATATCGACGAGGATAAATCAAAAAGTAAAGGCAATTTGACAGTTACAAGCTGATGTAATACAACACATTCGTGATGGCTTATGGGAAGTTCAAACAGAAACAGAGTAGAGCTCTGCCATTAATCTAGCTCAAGCCAAGGTCAAATAAACATGGAGGCTCTGCTGCGGGATTGCACTATTATTGAACAACGTGCCATTGTGACGTTTCATTGGGCAGAGGGAGTAAAACCTGCTGAAACTCAATGAAGCATGTTGGTTCAGTATGGAAATGAAAACAGCATGACTCAATGAAAAGTTTATGAATGGATAGAGAGGCTTAAATTGGGAAGAATAAGTGTAACTGACAAAGCTTGATCTGGTCGACTATCAACATCGTATACACAAGCCCACAACGACATGGTGAATGTCTTCATCCAAGAAGACTAACAGATTATGCTGTTCGCTGTTGCTATACATTTGAATATCAGTTACAGATCTGCACATGCCATAGTGCATGATGACTTGGGGTGCCATAAAGTTTGCACAAGATGTGTACTCAAACAGCTTATTGATCTGCACAAGCTAACACTGAAGCTGGGATTGAAATTGGGATCAATCAGACGCCTCCCTGATGGTATTGCTTGTACTTCTCGGCAGTGAGCGAGCCATCAATGTTGATAAAATCACCAAATTTATTTGTGGAAATGCAGTCTCAAACCTACAAGGAACGTCCACCGTGCTTCACTGTTGCCTACATCCACATACTGTTTTCCTGCCCTTCAGCAGACAAACTACCATCTATTAGAGCCCAAATGACTTCAACTTTTGTCTCATCAGTCCGTAGCACCTACTGCTGTTTCTTTGCGCTGCAGCTCCATGCATTTCTGAACATAGGGTTGTCATTTGCCTTTCTTTCAACCTCGGTCGAGTGGCTTTTTGGTCCCAACTTTTCAATGAAGATGACATCTGATATGAATTCTCCTGACTATAGATGAATGAACCAGGGTCCCAGTGGTTTTTGTCATTTTGAGCTTACAGCAGTACTGCACATCTTCCAAGGGATTGAAGGGAAGTAAACTTGATGAATTTGTCATTTCTTGCACTCAATTTCTGTGGCTTACCAACACGCCTCCACCTTGTCCATTTGTTTGTCCTTCTTCAAAAGGACTGCGACAGAACATACATATAAAGACACTAGTCCGCCACAAGATTTCTGCTTGGGTGAGACCTTGTTTATGCAGGATGACAATTTTGTGTCCAGTCTCTATCCTTATTTCTGTCATGGTGCAGGATTTCCAGGCAAATCTACCACATCTAGCACAGCCTCACCTTCTTAGTCTGGTTCTCCATTGCAAAGTTTTATTCCCTCAACACAGATGATCCTGTTTCAGTTAGTCACAATGGTTCAGCTTAAATCAAGGTGTTATTAATTGTTAGCAACTGTTTGTTATATTTGCTTAATCAAACACTGGGCTGCCTGCCTACAAAGATCTTATGTTATTTAACTGGAAACTGGTTTACTACTATATTAGTTTATTTGTTATTGTATTGATGTGCTTTTTACAGAAGGAATGTTTGGAACTCTAAAATATCCTTTTTTCTATTGACACATTGATTGATTACATCTTGCCTGAAGAAGGGGCCTGAGTTGCCTCGAAAGCTTGCATATTGTAATCTTTCTAGTTAGCCAATAAAAGGTGTCATTTTGCTTGGCTTTTCTCTACATTCTATTGACACACTAATCCAGAAGACATAAAATAATCACAAAAAATAGTTTTATGTGCTATTTAAAGAGCTTAAGACACAATTCTGTATATATATCTGTATATTTGTACATAAACTAGTTCACTTTACCTTACTTTATCACATACTCAAGTTCATAATAATCTGACAGTTAGGTTGTGCTAAGCATGTCCTCAGAGCAATCCTATTTTTTAGTGCTAGAGGAAGAATCTCAACACACTATGGTAGTAGGAGTTCAAGAAAAGAGCTGATACAATCTGAAAATAATGTGCTATGCACTGCAGCCATCTCATTCCCTTAACCCTTAGGTTTTGAAAATATCTTGAAATAGCATTATTTTTTGACCCATTTATCTACCACACTCCCTTTATTTCAGTGTTAAGTCCGGGCCCTAAGCACATGTGAAATGATGAACAAAATAATTGAGAGAAATTACATTCCACTTCCACGCTGCCCATCTTTCTGTGTTCTCTTCCTCAGCAGGGATTGCCACTGCTCCTGACTAAATTAATAAGCCTCGCTCTACTGCCATGAAGCTAGTTTTCATCAAGCATACCAGTGTGCACCGCTCAAAGGTCTTCTCATCAGTGAGGGTTGATCTTGGTGCACATGGCACATTAACTGTCTCTCAGTCTGGCAGTTCGGAGTGCTCTGATGCCCTGGCATATAGCTTGAAGCAACATGACTATGATCCATGGTGACCTTTTACATCCATTCATTTCTCACAGGCAACCAAGTCTATTTAGGCCAGTACATTTTTCTTAGATGTTAGCTTCATGGTTAACATTTAAGTGTCTAGCTAAAAG
Source organism: Erpetoichthys calabaricus (assembly GCF_900747795.2). Taxonomy (NCBI): domain Eukaryota; kingdom Metazoa; phylum Chordata; class Cladistia; order Polypteriformes; family Polypteridae; genus Erpetoichthys; species Erpetoichthys calabaricus. The sequence continues at coordinate 43,615,520 of NC_041403.2, forward strand.
GCAAAAAGGGGAGGGTGAGACAGGGAGAGGAATGTGTTAGCAGACTGTGCTGTCACCAAAGTTTCATTATTTCTCATTCCTTGTTATTTTCCTGACGGTTTTCTTTCTTTTTTTTTTTTTTTTTGATTTTTATTCTTTTTTGTGACTGACAAAAATAGCTGGAGATTCCGACCTTGACGTGAATTATATACAGTATAATAGGATTGCTAGGTACATAGAGTATAAGCAAAGTTGCATTTTTCTCATTGCTGTTGATATGCTTAATTCTAAAATGCAGCATACTGCATTGAGTTTCTAAACTACTTGATTAACACCCATAAGCTCAAACACAATGCCAAAGCTGCCACACCATCCAAGTAGCCTCAATATATTGGTTATAGTTATAATTTTTGGATTCTATGAAGTCTTTAGACAACTTGTGCTCATTTCACTTCTGTTCTCCATATATAAAACAAAATGTGAGGTGACCATAAATAGAACTTACATACTATATCAGGGGTGGCCAACTCTGATCCTGGAGAGCCACAGTGGCTATAGGTTTTCATTCTAACCATTTTCTCAATTAGTGACTACTAGATAACCTAATTTAATTTATTTGCTACTAGGGGGCTTTGCCCCTTGCTCACTTTGCTTGCCAACCCCTGTGCAGGCCCTACACGCTCGTCATTTCCTGGATCTGCTGCTTGTGACGAATCATGCTGTGCTTTTGGATAAACATGAATATCAACTCTGTCTTTGATATCTCCTTCTTTAGAAACTATTACCGCTGACAATTCGTCACATGTTGGTTTATTATACTGTATATGCGAGCGTAATCTTTCGGATTCACATTGGATTCATATCTTTAAAATTAAACTTGTAGTAGCTTCAGTTTTTGCGGGACCAAAGATTCTCATAGCGTATGGTCCTGAATAGTGTAAATCTGTGTTTTGAGCATTGAATGATGCGAACATGTACAGATTATTGTAGATTTGGATATTTTGCCTGTAGTGTTTGTGGATTTCACTTTCACCAAATAACAAATCTTTTATTTCTCGCGGATACGCCTCTTCATTGGGAAGAAACACTACTTTTCCCTGATGGCAACACAAATTAGACAATCTACAAGTCTCCGACTTAAACTTTAAAGCCAAACAATATCTACATGCTTCTGTCATATCACCTATGTACATATATTCAATCTCTTTTCACTGTTCCGTTATTTCATCGAATAATAATTTCCATTTGTTAGTGCTAATACAATATTTAATATCAGTTCTTTTAGACTTTGAATTTTAGTACTTTCATAATCTCTAACCTGCTCTACATGTGTACCGCACCAACGTTTTTGAAATTCTTTACGAGGTTCTACTTTGTCTACTTTGTCTTTTAGTTCCATCCCCACTTGGACCTGTTAGGTTTTCAATTACACTTGGTCTGGGCTGATTATAACTTTCCTTATTTTCCGAATTTGCATTTAGATTATTATGTTTTCAGTTCCACTTGGTCCAGGCTGATTATAACTTTCCTTATTTTCCAAATTTGCACTAAGATTATTATTGTTATTTTTTGAATTCCTTTCTCTCCGGCACTTTTGGGCCTCTTTTCATTGCGCTGCCCTTTCTTCTTTGCTTAGTTGTTGACGTTTTATCTAGAATATATAAAATTATTGTCCAGAAAAGGACTACATTGAAGGAAACAAATAGATTGTATGTCTTGTATTAAAATGAGGAAAACGTAAAAATTTATAAGAGCTGAGAGCACATGAACTGTTCATTCTCATTCACACGAATGAGAGGCACAAAGTCTCGTCTCATTGGACTTGAAATTATCTCTCTGAAAAAGTCTCGTCTCGTCCCAGGATTTTTTTATATAACAGAGAGATTTAAGACTCAGACCCTTTAAATCAGAGCTGAGCAACGTCGGTCCTGGAGAACCGCAGTGGCTTCAGGTTTTTGTTCCAACCCAATTGCTTCATGAGAAATCATTCATTGCTGATGAAAAACTTATTGTTCATGTGACATATTTCTGCTTCCTTTTAGTTGTCTCACTTGTTAATATTTGGAACCCTTAATTGCTTATTTTAATTTTAAACAGCTGTATTCATTGTTTAACTGTTCCTTATGAGCAATAAGGTGCAAATGACAAAGGAACCAGCAGTTTCTCATCTAGCTGGTCTCCATTTCCACAAGTGTGTACTTATTGTTCACTATTTGGGTTAAGTAAATACTCAGAGAGAAACTGTAGAGAAAGTGAAGAACTGAAAATGACTTATCTGTTTTAGGCTTCATATCACTTGGATAATACATGTATCATCCATCCATTTTCCAACCCGCTGAATCCAAACACAGGGTCATGGGGGTCTGCTGGAGCTAATCCCAGCCAACACAGGGCAGGAACCAATCCCGGGCAGGGTGCCAACCCACCACAAGACACGCACAAACACACCAAGGCCAATTTAGAATCGCCAATCCACCTAACCTGCATGTCTTTGGACTGTGGGAGGAAACCCACGCAGACACGGGGAGAACATGCAAACTCCACGCAGGGAGGACCCAGGAAGCGAACCCAGGTCCCCAGGTCTCCCAACTGCGAGGTAGCAGCACTACCCACTGCTCCACTGTGCCGCCGCATGTATCATTAGAAAGGAAAAAAAAATCCTGTTTAAACACTGACAAGCCATGAAATTAAAAAAGATCTGTTATTGATGTGGACTGGTTTCTAATGCAACCATTTTGGAACAAAAACCTGCAGCCACTGCGACTCCCTGGGATCAGAGTTGGCCACCCCTATACTATATCAATCAAAACAGACAAAATGGGTCAGTGTGTCAGCTTCTCTTGGCAGACATAGACAATGAGGTGAACAATGGAAGGATTTTGCAAAGCTATGGTGTGCTTGACTTGATTTTCTTTTTTCCTGTCATTGACAAAGTAAACATCCTAAATTAGAATAAATGATGACAATGCAAAGTTTGCCCAATCTTAGTTTTGACTGGAGTTGTATCCATAAAATATAATGGCTTCTTCTCCTTCAGCAATAACTATCAAATGTGAAATGTGATCCTTCCTGTTTCTGTATAAGTAAAGCAAAAAATTAAAAAAAAAATAAAACTTGCACCTTTTCTGACTCTGAAATGGTGAAGTTGAACTCCCAGAATTTCTTTTCTTGACCCCATAATGCACAAGCTGCGTTTTATTATCTACATCTTTAAGTGTGGTAACCTTGTTGTGCATTTTTCCTTTGTTCAGTGGCAGTACCCATAAGCCTGCTAGTAAAACTCATGTGACAAATAGGCATAGGAGTGTACGGTGCTGCAACAGTTTAAGCTGCAGAAGAAAAAGTGTTTGCTGCATGAAGAACAGATCCTATATAAATAAAATGTATCATTGTTATAATATTATTATAATCATTACTATTATTAATAGTGTAGATCCATTAAATATGTCTATGGCTGAGAAAAACAAATATTATTCCAAGTAGTGATTAATATGTTCTGTTTTTCTTTTGGCCCAACCCATCCTCCAAGTTCTCTTAGGGTTTAGCTTATATCAAGATTAATACAGCTGTCTAATTTGGGATAGCACCATGTTCAAGATCACATCACCTTGATTCTATTATTATATTGAGTGCCACCAGAAGCACCTCAATTTTGGAACAAAAACACCAAAATTCCTCAAGATTAACAAAATTACCACTTTATTTAAAATGAATAGCACAAGGGAGAGATGAATACATGAGGAACGTCACTATAAATAAATCATATTATATGAATGCCTACTGTTTTATCAGGATACATGTTTGTTCTATCATAAGGTGCATGACCACTTCCTCTTAACTTCTCGTTTCACTGAACAGAGTGGCCTTTAAACTTCAGAGTGGGATCTAGGAATGTCCAATATTTATAGGAAAGAAACAGGCTTTAAGATTATTAGATGGCCAAAAGCAGTATTGGGTTCCATGTACAATCTGTTATCATTCCTGCCTGGTTCTCAACTCAAAATCAGGCCTTGCTTCTGAAATCTAGCTTCAGAATCCCGTGAGGCATAACAAACTAACTTCTCCAATCTCAAAATCAGGATTCAACCTACCCAGATTATGAAGGGGAAATGACTGAAAAAGTGCTGAAAATCTTTAAAAAATCAAAAAGGGAACGGGGGAACAGTCAAACATTAGTGTGCAATAACAATTCAACATGCCTTTATATTTAAAGAATTTATTTAACAGAAGTAAACAATAACTAAAGCAAAAGGTGAATCAAAAATAATTGTGACTGAAAGGTCAGCTCACAAAAAACCTTTACATAATCCATTAATCATAATCCTGTGAATAAAATGCAAAGTCCAAAAAACAGAAATTATGAAATTTTATAGAAAACAATGACAGGATATGGAACAAGGTATGGAACAGAAACACCTGGGAATGTTTTATGTCTCTCCTGTACGCATACTTCCTAGATGGAGAATGCCTGTCTGTGGCCAGAGCACGTCTCTGCATGTGATGACAGAAGTGGGTGCCCCGATGGTGCAAGCAACGAAGATTCCACCCTGCTATTTATGGAACAGGATCACAAGGACCACCTCAAAAAATCACGGAGCAGATGGTTGCCCTCGCATTGCCTGGTGCCTCACCTGACGGACAGGATTCCGCAAAGGGGAAAGGGGGCAGTGAGCATCTGGACTGCCTCACCTGCAAAAGGTAAGGAGTTATGGAGGATGTCTGGGGATTCCACCAACAAACTGATACAGGCAGAAACCAGTCGGCAATCAGCCAACCCCCACATCTCCATATCCCATGAGCCTTCAGGAGACCCGATTGATTATGCGCCAGGGAGGCCCATGTCACAAATGTTGTTGTACAAGAGCTGGAAAGGGAGCTCCATCCCGTACATTATCTATTGCAAATCGTGGAGTGAATGAGAGAGACGATCAGCAGGCTGGAGAGGGCAGCCAAGGTGCCACTGGAAACGGATCCCATAATTCAAATGGTGCAATGTCTTATGTATGCCACTAGGAATCCTGTAGGAATCATGACAGCATGGAAACAGGGGCACTGAAAATTTTTGGATATAACAATACTTATGACTTTCATTCTTGATTAAGAACTAACTTTTTGATCTTTAGTGTTTGATTCCTGGCTAACATTTTTTTGACTTTTGATTCTTAGCTCAGTTTTTGATTTTGCATTTTTTCAATGAAGTGCCTTAGGCTTTTATTATTAACCCCCCATCTATCGGCCTTTTGCCCTTTTAAGAGCGAGCCTATTTTTTTATAAGCACTATAGAGTGCACCATGACAAAATCCTTATAGGGCATCCTCTGAACTCCAAGCTTCTATCTGTTTACATGGGCATGTGAAAATCTTCATTCTTTCATACCAGAATTTACTAGGCCCTCATCATGGTCCACTTAAGCCCACAGAAACCGTTTATCCTTATATCTATAAATAGAAAAATACCTTCAACCACAGCTTAAAAGCTGTGCAGTATCCATGTTTCCAGTTGTTCATTTGTTCTATGCTTTAATTTTGGAGTACATTAAGACTGACGCTGGTTCTTGGCCCAGGCAAGCCTCTTTTTCTTATTTTTGCAATTTCAGCAATAGCTTTATTATTACCACTCAGCCTGTCAAACCTGCAGCTTGAAGTCTTCTCTTTACGGTTGAAAGTGACACTTGCTTACTTCGGCAACTGTTAAGCTGTGCTTGAAGCTGTTGACCTGTGAGATGCCTGTCATGCAAGCTGTTGACACTCAGAGACTTGTCTTCTGATTCTCCTGTGGCTTTGGACCTGTCAGACCTACTCCTGTCAGAGTTTCCATCAGTTTCCAATTTTATTTGATGGTGTAGTAAACTGTACTGGCTGACACCTTGGCTTTCTTTTCATGAACCTACACCTTTAAGTGTTATAATAGTATGTCAGTCTTTTTTAGTCGATTGTCTTTTTTTGCTGTTATGATAGCAGTATACAGTTCAATATTGTGTAAATAATGCAATACAGCTTTTTCCAACACTACTTTTATAGAGACAGAGGGTTTGTAAATAATCAACACTCTTCAGATACCTGTAGGAATTGTCTGTATCATCTTTTCAGGCTTAATTAACTTTCATTTCTGTGATAAAGCTCTACATTGTCAACCCATTATTTGTTCCTGAAAAGGCCCTTTTGTATAACTGTGAAAATTATCAATATTTTTCATTTTTTGGTAACCTAAACCTTTTTTTAACCTCTGGCAGTTTGCCAGTTACTGTTTTACCACTTCAGAGTATTCTCTGGACTTGAACTGCTTAAATTTCATTTAAAACTGGAAGATTAGGGGTGTTCTATAACTTTTGACTGGTAGTGTAAATATATTCACACTGAGAACATTACTAGGAACACCTGTACACCTGCTTATGAATGCAGTTATTTAATCAGCCAATCATGTAGCAGCAGCATGATGCATACAATCATGAAGATACAGGTCAGGGCCTTCAGTTTATGTTCACATTAAGCACCAGAATGGGAAAAAATGTGACCCGAGAGATTTCATCCGTATCACTATTGTTGGGGCCAAACGGGCTGATTTGAGTATTTCTGTAACTGCTGATCTCCAGGGATTTTCATGCACATAAGTCTCTAGAGTTTATAGAATGCTGCAAAACACAACAACATCTACTGTGCAGCAGTTCTGTGGATGAAATCATGTTGTTGATGTGAGAGGTTAGGGGAAAATGTCCAGACTGGTTCAAGCTGATAGAAAGTCTATGGTAATTCAGATAACCCCTATGTAGAAATGTGGTGAAGAGAAAAGCATCTCAGAATGTATAACATGTTGAACCTTGAAGCAGACAAGCTATAACAGCAGAAGACCACATCAAGTTTCACTCTTGCCAGCCAAGAACAGAAATCTGAGGCTGCAGTGGGCACAGGCTCACCAAAACTTGACAGGTGAAGACTGTGTGCCTCAGCCAAAATCAAGATTCATCAAACAGGCTGCATTGTTCCAGATTATAGGGTTAGAATTTGGCACCAACAGCATCGATGCTCCCAGCCTGCCTTGTGTCAACAGTCCAGGCCAGTAGTGGTGGTGTAATGGTGAGGGAAATGTTTCCTTAGCACACATTGAGCCAATCATTGAAAGCCACGGCCTAACTGAGCACTGCTGCTAAACTTGTGCATCCTTTCATGTCCATGATTTACGCATCTTCTAATGCCTACTTCCACCACCATAATGCACCATGTCACAAACAAAAGTCATCTCAAACTGGCTTCATGACTCTGACAATGAGTTCAGTGGTCTTCAGTCTCCTTCCCAGTCACCGGATCAAAATCGAATTGAACACCTTTGGGAAGTGGCAGAACGGGAGATTCTCAGCATGACTATACAGCTGACAAATGTGCATAAATTTTGAGATGCAATCATGTCAGCGTGGACCAGAATCTCAAAGGAATGTTTCCACAACATCTTGTGGAATCCATGTTACAAAGAATTGATGGATTTTTGAGAGCAAAAGGGGTCCCTAGCCAGTGTTAGTATAGTGTTCCTAATAATTTATTCACTGATGTATATATCCATCCATCCATCCATCCATCCATCCATCCATCCATCCATCCATCCATCCATTTTCCACACCGGCTTATCCAGATTGCAGGGTCACAGGGAAGCTGAAGCCAATCTCAGTAAACAAATATATAAATCTGCATCCTTAGACAGTTCATCATAGATTATGGCTGCTTATGTCCACTGTAGTGCACATATGCTGTATACAGTGAATAATGTAGCCAACAGGCATAAACGATTTTTGAAAATCAGATTCAGTCACTATTTTAGGAACCTTTATATTCAATAGCATCATCTAGACAAAGCAGCAAAAATGGAAATAAATGCCACAGAAATTACTCTGTTCAGTGTGAGCTTTTTAATAAAAGCTGTTTTGCAAAAAGCTTGAATATTGTATTGAATGGCAAGTGAAATAAAAAAAGTAAAAGAAAAGCACTGCATACCTTCAGAGAAATAATAACTCAGGTTATCTTCTGCCAGTTAATTGCTTCAGAAATCAACAAGGTCATCCAGTCTTCATGCCCCTGTCAACAGTTCTCAGATGAATGCAGTGCATGCTGAAGAAAATATGTTTATTTATTTATTAATTTATTTATTTGTTTCATTTATTGTCAGGGATAAATTATTAATTATTTTTCTTTAATTTGATCCAAACCTTTCATTTTGGAAAAAAAAAATCTCTGCCTCCAAGGTTCTGTAGGATGTCTGAATTCTTTTTAGGAATGAGAGATACAGCTAGACTGTTGTATAAAAAGTCCTTAAAAGGAAAATGAAAAGAAATTAAAATGATCACAGCTCATGTGCCAAAGAGAACTGATCCAGGTTGCCCTGTAGAAAGGCCTCAAGACAGGTTGTGTAAATATGTTTGACTGATATTTTTATTCTTTGTTTTTTTTTGTCCTCTGGGTATGTGGAAATAGTGGACACTTGCTTGTCAAAATGTCATCTCGAAGCTAAGTGTGTGCAACGTGGATGAAGAGGGGTACAGATTGGTAGAACAATTTAAATTGGTTCTATGCTGTGTTCATTTACCTTCTCATTTTCTTTCCTCTTTTCCTGTCAGACATCATACAGGCAGCATATAGAAACAACTCTTTTTCTCTCTAGCAAAAATCTCTTGTACCATGCTGGGAATTACAAGGAACTTCCAGACCAGCAAAAATATGATCCCTCCTCTGTGTCCTGAGTTTTCTCCCTGTTGGCTGTACGTTTTATAAACTCTGTGGTAGACACCTCAAGGGCAGCCTGACTACATTATATGCCCAAACCAGCTCAACTAAGTAGTTTAGTAATTCTCATTATCATGAAAGTGAGTCTAAATACACTACACAAAAACTTCAGGTCAGCTGCTGGTACTTGTAATATCATGTGTCAGTCACTACCCAGAGCTCAAGACCCAGAAGAATATAAACATCTCCACTTATGTGGAGCGAACAAGCCACTCATTTCTTTAAAGGGTCATCAGACCAGGCTATGCTTTTCCAGTCTTCATCTATCCAGTTTTGGTGAGCCTCTGCCTGCTGCAGCCTCAATTTTCTGTTCTTGGCCAATGGGAGTGAGGAGCTTTGGTCAAAAGGTAGTTGATGCCTGATAGCAATCATAAGACATATTGATGGACACTAGCAGTAAGAAAATCCTTCTGGTTAAATAAAGAACCCTTTTGTGCAATATTAGCAGGAAGATCTGTAGATTTGACTTAGAAGAACCAGTTGGACCAGAATACTGCAGAAGTGTCTGAAACTGAGGCATGTCTGTCTGAGGAGTTTAACATGGCCTTGGAGAATGGGGTTCTAATGGCTTTAATGTGGTTTTGACAATTTGGCCCAACAGGATGGGAGGCAGGCTGTATTGGACATTCATGAGTACTGCAGAGAAGTAAAAGGTGCACCATTAGATACACAAAGTGTTGGATGTTGTTCCATTAATTCAGTTACTTTTTGTACATAATGTTGATTTGGCCCACCAAAATGTAATTCTTCATCAGGTATTTAAATAGCGCTCTTCATGTCTGTCAAAGATAATATATTGTAAGCCACTAGGGTGGACGTACCACCACCCTAACCCAGACACAAACAGGCACGAGACAGGTTTTGCCACACTAAACCTGTTTATTTACTGTTTTTTTTGCCCAAAATACCTATCACCACACCAGTACCCTTCAGTCTCTTCTTGCTGCCAGTCCTTCTCCCTTCAGTCCTCCTCAGGCTTTTTCCTTTCCACCCGACTCTGGCTCTCCGAGTAGTGGCTGTTGGCTCCTTTTATAATGCGCCCGGAAGTGCACTTTTTAAACAGAGTATAGCATCAAGTCAATGAAACTTCTGGGCTATTGATCTAGTCAGTTAAGCAGCAGAGGGGGTTATTAATCAGTTTCTGCTGCTTTGGTATTAATGAAATTAGCAGGTACACTAGAGGAGGAACAATGAGACAACCCCCAAAATAGGAATAGTTTAATAGCTGTAGTCCAGTGACATTTTTCCTTCCTCATCTTTTCTGACTGTTTCTTCACTATGTTTACATTTGGCTACGGTCCGTGCCACTACTGGTAGCATGAGGCGATACCTGGACCCTACAGAAGTTGCACAGATACTCCAACTTCTCCAGGATGGCACATCAATACGTGTCATTGCCAGAAGGTTTATTGTGTCTCCCAGCACAGTCTCAAGGGCATGGAAGAGATTCCAGGAGACAGGCAGTTACTCTAGGAGAGCTGGTCAGGGCTGTAGAAGGTCCTTAACCCATCAGCAGGACTGCTATCTGGTCCTTTGGGCAAGGAGGAACAGGATGAGCACTGCCAGAGCCCTACAAAATAACCTCCAGCAGGCCACTGGTGTGAATGTCTCTGACCAAACAATCAGAAACAGACTTCATGAGGGTGGCCTGAGAGCCCGACGTCCTCTAGTGGGCCCTGTGCTCACTGCCCAGCACCGTGGAGCTTGATTGGCATTTGCCATAGAATACCAGAATTGACAGGCACACCACTGGTGCCCTGTGCTTTTCACAGATGGGAGAAGGTTCATCCTGAGCACATGTGACAGACGTGAAAGGGTAAGGAGAAGCCATGGAGAATGTTATGCTGCCTGTAACATTGTTCAGCATGACCGGTTTGGTGATGGGTCAGGGATGGTCTGGGGAGGCATATCCATGGAGGGACACACAGACCTCTACAGGCAAGACAACGGCACCTTGACTGCCATTAGGTATTGGGATGAAATCCTTGGACCCATTATCAGACCCTATGCTGGTGCAGTGGGTCCTGGGTTCCTCCTGGTGCACGACAATGCCCGACCTCATGTGGCGAGAGTATACAGGCAGTTCCTGGAGGATGAAGGAATTGATACCATAGACTGGCCTCCACGCTCACCTGACCTAAATCCAAAAGAACACCTTTAGGAGATTATGTTTCAGTCCATCTGACGCTGCCAGGTTGCACCTCAGACTGTCTAGGAGCTCAGTGATGCCCTGGTCCAGATCTGGGAGGAGATCCCTCAGGACACCATCCATCATCTCATTAGGAGCATGCCCCGACATTGTCAGGCATGCATACTGTGGACGATCACTTAGACAAGACAGCAGGTGTGGTCATATAGCAGCTTTATTTTCACATCGTCACAGTGAGCAGGTTTCAGAAAAGCAGGCAATCAATATTACATGACAGCGTCAGGGCTCTTCTGAACAACTGTTTTTTGGGTGGGGCAAAGTTTTTATACCCCTAGAATGCATGATTTAATATTCATTATGAAAATGCAACAGTCAGCACTTTATTATACACAATCCTTGAGCCCCTTCAATGCTCCTTGTGCAACTTGATTCCTTGGCTCCTTGTTATGGCGTTCAGATGTAAACTAAGGGAAAAGTGATAAGGCAATCTCAGTGTGGAATAATTAGACCTTGAGTCCTTTTGACAAATATTTTTTTCTGTTTGCTCAGCAAAGCATGTTTTTAAAGCTTACTTTTGCTTAACTCCTTAGACAAGGATTAGTACAAGGGAACGAAGAGAACATTCATCTTCCACAGTACAAGCACGTGGGAGCCATACGAACTACTGAGTACGATTTGGAGTTGCTACAATGAAATTTCGGCAAAATAGACTAGCCTGCCACATCATTTTTTCACTTTGATTTTCGGGGTGTCTTTGAATTCAGCAGGTTGATAATTTTCATTTCTATCAAACAATTTGACATCCTTTTGTTCCTAACACATCACTCAGTTTATTTTACTTTGGCATAACCGAGTTCATCACATACAGTCAGCTCCTCACACCATAAGTTATACCTACTCAGATGTGAACGCGAGCCATGCCTTCTCAGCATGGAGTTAAAAGTAGCTGACTTAGCCAACAGGACCCCTCTCTCAATTTTTTAGATGTTAATTTTGGTTTTTGCTGTAACTGATGATTTTGTAATAGGTTCAGTTCATGTGACCCCTACTACACTATATTTCACTGAAATCCACCCTGCAGCAAAGTGTTTCTTGCACCACAAATCTGATGACTCTGAGTCATAGCACCAATGTCATAAGATTCATTTTCAATGAATTGTTCTTGCTTTGAGTCAACCCTGCTCCAGATTGGAATGGCAATTCAGGTCCTCACAGAGTGGAAAAGAACCATCGTAGCCCATCACACCAAGGCAGAACTCTGCTCATGAAGTACTTATTTAGGATTTTGACTTCAAGTGCTGTTCTGGCCACAGATTTACTTCAATTCAGCCCTGTTATATTGGCATAGCATCCACTCATTAAAGGTGCAATTGGAGCTGTTCTTGTTGCATTATGGTCTGTCCTATTGTGCTTGTCTAGACTAGAGTGTACACACTTGATTGCAAATAGTGGCTGTAGCTGAACATTTTTACTCAAGCAAATCTGACTATCATAAGATATTTAACACATATAAGTCAACCCTTTGATAATTCAGGTTGCACTCTTCTAACCAACAGATTCACACTTTTTTGATATGAAACAGTGAACAGCTTTCTATGAAACAATTAATTTATGAAGAAATAAGCCAATTTTGATGTTCAAACCAGTGTCCATTTATTAAACAGCACTGCTTTTCAGCAAATACAGTAAATAGTCTGATTAAACCTGTCACATTTTCCACTTATCACTGGACAACTGAATAGCACATAACTTCAGTTTCTAAACGGGCATTAAAATAAAAACAAGTTAATTCGTACTATGAGTTCTTTTTCCAAATTAATTTTGGTACTGTTCAGAATCTTAACTTTCTTTCTTTTACCTAAAATCCATATATTGCTTGAGGACGTGAACAGATCAGAAAGAGTCAAGGTGAAAAGGATTGGAGATCCAGGTGATAGTCAGCCTGGCAAGAAATGAAACAAAAAGGAAAGGAAGAAAAGTGAATTTGTGTTTTTTTGCCATTATTATTTTTCATTTTAAATGCCCTTGTGCTGGTCACTCTGGTGTGCTGATTCCAGTCATTGGTTGAGAGTGACCATTTGTTGAGGCATCTTTGGTGCTACGAAGCATAGGGACTGGAAGGGGCACCACTGGCAGGGAGTTATAGATGGGTTCTGAGGGGCTTTTCCAGGCCTTTGTCCTCATTACTGCAGAAAAACCTGAAAAACTGGAAACCTGTGACAAATCCATCCCCAGTGTTATCCCATAAGGCCTAAGTTATTTTCTCTAGTCCACAAATTTGGGTAAAAGTGGTACGTGTTCAGACTCACTAATTCATTATTTAATTAGTGAATCTGCAGTTTATTATTGCATTTTTCTAAAATGATATTATTATTTTAATATGCAGATGACACGGCACTGGTGGAGTTCTTAAAGGCTGACACTCTGTCCAGCCAGCATTTTGACAGAGATGTAGAAGACTTTACCAAATAGTACCCTAAAAAATAACTGTAATAAATGCAAAGAAAACTGATAATCAAAAAAAATCCTTTGATATTAGGAAAATAAAGACTAGTCAAATCTTACAAATATTTATGGGTGGAGACTGATAATCAGTTAAAATTCGATCAAAATGCTTTAGATATAGCTAAACAAATCCAGAAAAGGCTATTTTTCTTGCCTAGATTGAATGACTTTAGCATGAACTGCTACATTCTTCATATGTTTTACTTATCTGTTCTGCAGAGTGTTCATTCTTTTGGCTTAATCTGCATTTCCACAAACATTTATTAAACCTCAAATGTCAAGCCATTGTTGGAGTATATTGTTGGCAAATATTCCAATCCCAAATCGTAATCTCTCCATTCTTTGGATTCTTTATACAGTACATATTCTTGAGTAATATTTTACACATGGCCATCTTCTAATTGGAATGTTTTAGATCTTCAATATACAGCTTCTTTTAGGACTCAGTGGTCATGAAATATATTTCAAACTCAGCATCTGGGGTCTGCCCTATTTTCAACCAAACCATATTACTTGTTTTAATCATTTTTCAAGTAAACTAATCAATAAACAGTCAGATATCAGCCAACATCCAGTGAGAAGAATGGTAAGATACAAGAATCTGCTGGACCGTCAAGTTCTTAATGATTTGATGTGGCAGAAGTTCTCCAAAATGATTAATCTGAAGCGACACAATACCAATACTCAATTACCACCTCTAATTACTTCAGTGGGTTTGAAAGTGTAAATCTGCAGTAGAGCACCCAAACAACAGGGATTCAGTAGGCTTCATTACTAAACCACCATGGCTGCTGAACACCATTCTCTAGGTTATCTTTTTCACTTGTTTAACTGAAAGTCATATCATCTCGTGAAATGGAAATACTCTTTAAATTACCATACATGTGCTATACCATGTTTTTAAATTATGATGTATTGCAACTAAGACTGGATAGGTCCTTATTGTATGTCATTGCTTATTTCCAAACTGGGAAAAATTGCACTCATGGAACTGAAGCAACCTATCCAATGTGACCCTGTTGGCGTGCTCAGAGTACCAGTACACAAACCCCTGGAGTAAATTCTCATTTCCTTATAAGTGGTGATGTCTTTATTTAGTTATTTCAAGACATAGCATGCAATGGCACGAGTCTCTTGCTATGGTTATCAGAGGCATCAATTGTTTCCCCAATTAGTCTAAGGAAATCTTATAAGCAAAGCATGTTCAGGGTTAGAAACCAAAGTCTTGGTCAATTAACAGCATTTTACATCTCTAATCTGTAATTTGGCATGGTGTTGGGACTCTCCTTGAGTAGTACACTATACTTCTGTGTACATTTTTTTTGGTGGAGTTCAACTACCTTTTGGAGCTTAAAATGAACCATTGATCATTTTTTCCCCCTCATCTTTTTATCTTGGCCTCTCATCATCTGGCCAGAAGATACTTTCCACTCTCTTATGATGACCAGCAAACACCCTGGTAGTTCCAGAGACCTTAAAGAACATGCCTACTGTTTGATGCTTCTGGTGTTGTGCTGAAATGAGAGAAGAGCACACACCAAGGTATTGAGGTATCTGGAGTACCTAACCCCACCCTTAAGGTTTTCCTATGTTCCTGACTTGTTCTTTTTGGGGAGGTGGACAAACTGTGACACAACATAAACCATTCTCTAGTCCAAGTGGCTAGCATTGTTTTTGACGGGGAAAGAACTATGACAGAATCATAAACGAGTTTCAACCTTGGGACAGCTTAGCTATTAGCAATGTTAAATTGTTGAATTTCTTATGTATGGTTCCTATACAAAAGGAAGACTGTTGTGTCAAGAAAGTGTATATCTTATTTTATACATAAATATACTGTATAAATAATCATCTTCACATGCAACCATGCAACTCCTTACATTTTTTAGAAAAATCATACACCGTCACACTCTTGGAGGTTTCTTTACTCTTACACAAGACACTATTCTTTTTTTTCAGTGTATCAGTGTCATTTTCAGCAAATCTTATCTTTCATTAGTACTTCACTGTAATTTGCACTTTAAAACTTTATGCAAACATTTGAGTACATCAATCTTTCATTTGGCCACACATATAAAAGTGCATATATACAGAATTGTGTCATTAGTTGGACTAATTCTTATAATATTTATTGAAATAATTAGTAGTATTTAAATAAGATGATAACAATGCTAAGACAATAATGAAAAAGTGTATTTATTGATATGACAATCCTGAATGTCAGACGACAAACATTACAAACATAATTAAATCCAAGCTCAAGTGAAAACATTTGTGATAATTTGCATTTGTAAATTCAAACATGTCTGGTGAAGTTCTTGTTTTCTCTCCCCTCATAACTCAAGATTTTCATCATCTGTCTCTTCTTAGTCAGCTTCAAATATGTCATGGGGAAGGAATAATGCCTTCAATGCAATGTTGTATAACACAGCAAACAACAAAACAGCATAGAAGCATTGAAGTAAAAGTCTACGTCCCTGCCAATCATTGTTGGAGGCATCAAAAGAAATCTTTGCAGTTCCTTCCCAGAAATTTGGAACAATTGTGGCCTTATGACATACACTGTAATATCTCCTTCAGCCACAGTGAGGATATACCCACTGTCATTGAACGGCCACCCACCAGCAAATACATTAAAAGCAAATTAAGGGATTATTCACTTTTTTTAAAACAAATATGTTAACATAATAACAGCAGTGTTTTTTCTTGTACTGTAATAAACAGACTCTGGTTTTGTGGGCAAAACTACAAACAAGATCAAAATAAAGAAGCTGCTTTAAAATAATGACTAAGTTGGGTTAGTCATTAATTTATAAACAAGTGTACATGCTACTTTAGTTAATAATGTGTTTAAGAAACAGTCCCTATCTGATAAACAATCTTACATGAAATTTATGAAGTACTTAGTGTTACAACACTTTTAGTAATCTCACCCCAGAATGTGAT
The DNA here is from genome assembly GCF_900747795.2 of Erpetoichthys calabaricus. Taxonomy (NCBI): domain Eukaryota; kingdom Metazoa; phylum Chordata; class Cladistia; order Polypteriformes; family Polypteridae; genus Erpetoichthys; species Erpetoichthys calabaricus. The sequence goes on from NC_041403.2 coordinate 43,631,867, forward strand.
GAAAATGTATGAAAAAGCAAATAAATAAATAAAATGTTAAATTGGTTTTGTTAATGCTATCTATGCTCACAGAAGGAAGAAAATCTTACCTAAAAAATAAAATATTGCATTTCCGGTGCTCTTAATAAAGAAAGTGTTTCTTTATTTCACAAGATCAGACTTCATTTATTAAAGGTAGACAATTACTATCAAAACTCCAAAGTATGTTTAATTAAATATATGCCACAGCAACAATAGTGCTTTCTGTTGCAGACTGGAGACATTAGTATATTAGAAGCAACCGTTAATGAATACAGCACAGAAAATGAATGCAACACAATACATTAAATACAATTTCAGATGATATATTGAAGGAACATACAAGCAGTTGTCAGTATAAGAGGCTGTTGAGTAGACTGGAAGTTAAAATCTATCAGTGAATTTAGCAACGTGAATAACAATTTGCCAAAACAAAAAAACATTTTAGAAAATTAGGGTTCAAGATTAACTTGAAAAAAAAACTTATTTTATATAAGTTAAAAAAAATTATTCCTGTAAACAGCCTTTCACATTTGCTTAAATATGATCAGTTTTAAATAACTAATGAACATAACTAGAAATCATACTTACACAATGACTGTTGTGATTCCACTGAAAAGTCCTAGAGTCAGGAGCCTAACCCCATCTCAAATGGCAAGCTTCTGGACTGCACAGGGTTGAAAACTGAGGAAAGGATTTTTTTTATAGTCCAAAAATGCCTTTTAGGGAGGAGAGGGAAACCATTTAAAACCCTCTTGTCTCAGAACTACAAAGAAACGTTCCTTAGAATTTTTAGAGTTTATTAATAAGTTTTCAGAAAAGGATCACAAAGGCAGGGCAAGACAGGAGCAAAAATATATTTTACCTGAAAGGTAAAACCTAAAGCAAACAAACCCTAGAAAACTTTTGTGCAGGGCTCAAAACCAGGATTACCACAAAAAGAGAAAAAGCAATCAAAATCCTGGTAAGCACTAACTCATACAGTGCTGGAACTGCTGGAAAAACTGCTGCTTCACCTTAAATATAAGCTGGGGCTGGGACCCTGTTACATGATTAGATGGCCTTACCTCCTTAGACTGCAAGTTAAACTCTTAAGTTTCTCAAGTTAAACCTGAACATGCTTGAATTATTAGCTTTGATTTACATGTCTACATGCCAATACTTACCTATTTGACATTCACTCATAATTCTTGTCTCAGATATAGCAGTGACCAAGAGCCAATCACTGCCCCTGCCAGGTTACCAATGAAAAACCAAGCAAGAATAACTCAGTAGAGGTCATAGACCTGTTGCTGCCCTGGGCACTTCCTTGAAAGGGATACACTTCAGAAAACCTCAGCAAAAGCCAAGAGCCACTTCAAGAACTCCACTCCTGCTGCGACCTCCCAGATCTCTACCTTTGAAAGGGCTGCACAAATCAAACCAAGAAATATGGCGGAGGCTGGCTATTTCAGCTTCTAAATTTTAGCAGGGCCCAGAGACTAGCTACCTCATCATTACACCTGAAAGGGCTGCACAAATCAACCATTGCAAGTGCAACATGCAATCACACATTTAACAAACATGCAAGACCAGTGTTGTGCAAGTTCACGCCTCACAAGAACTAGCTCAAAGTTCAGTTCACACAGATTAAAATGAATAAATTCAAATTCATAGTTCACCATATTAATTTTGAACTAATTCATGTTCAGTTCATTTTGCATTTTTTAAGGAGTGAGAATAAATGACCCATGGGTTTACTTTATTCAATAGAACCTCTTCAATAGAACCAGCAGCCCATCATTACCATTTAGCATTTAGTATAGGCCTAACTGTTGTGAATATTAGTATAAAGTTATATATTGTACAAGTGGAAGTAAAAGAATACAGTACATAGTTATGTAAAGTAATTTTCTTTTTTACACAGGGCCTATGTATGCCTATGTGCATCAGTTCAAATGGGCTACTAACTACTCATATATGAAAAATAACAAACAGCTAATTACATGTAGGCCTATTCTGCCTTGCAATGAAATTAATTATACTCTAGCAATTCAGACACATGACATGGGGATGAGAAATTTGAATAAAATAGTGTGCTCCATATAAGGAAATGATATGTAGACAGAAGGCACAAAAGAGGAACGATATGGAAATGTTTTATTTTGTTTTATTTGTCTGTTGTGTCAATACTGCTCCTCTTGAAAATTATTTTATTCTAGAAACTTAAGCAATAGTTCCAATGTAACAGGGGGCCTTTTCTAACACCTCACAACTAGAGGCTATTAACTTTACAGATGACCTATTGGGTCTCTTTAAAATGTTGAAAGGGGAGCTGAACATCTTCAACAAAAACAAAACTGTCCTGAATTGTTGCAGCTTTTAACAAAAATATTGGTCTCAAGTGTGTCGGCAGTGACAACGACATGTCAGCTGCTGCAGTGTAAGTAAATTAGACCGGGTCATTACAGTAGGGATATGCAGAGCATCCACTATTTGTATTTGTATTTGTTGGGGCAGCAATAGTATTTGTATTTGTAGGACAGCAAATGTTTTTCTTTTGTATTTGTAGAACAGCAAAATTATTTGTATTTAGTTTTCAAATAAATGTCGATTTAAAAGTCGAAATCTCCCTTTTTGCATGCGTTATATTAGGTTATTACAGTGTTCTTGAATAAAATACAATAATTATGAAGACGTTTTTATTTTAATACACTTTATTGAGTTGTACCCAGCAACAAACACGTATAACCATATATGCTAATATCCTCCCGGTCAAAAAAGAAATTAAATAGATGCAAGATTACATATAAATTACCGCTTTATTTCCAACCGTGTGACACAAATGGTGACTGTGGAACTAGTGTGTAGGTGAACTAACCTATTGCGCTGCTGGTCAAAATTCGCGTCGCATATTGCATGTCCAACGGGGAAAAATATAAAGTAGCCTCGCGATGTATAACGTTTTTCTAGCTTCACCGCATGTTCGTGTCAGTGATGGTGCAGCTTAGGCACCAGTACGCAGACACAGACAGTGCCTATTTGATTTTACATTATTTTTTCCGAATACAAGTAAATGGCAAAAAATTCGTACAAAATATATATTTGTAAAAATCCACTATTTGTGCTTATGCAAATACTGTATTGGGAATCGGCTCCACCCCTACATTACAGGGTAAGGCAAAAAGTTTAATCTGGACTTAAACCAGATCCAGAATGTCACATAAAACTGAATTAGCTCATGTTCAAGTTCTTCACTTGCAAATACGTTACGTTAAGTTCACCGTTATTAGAAAAATTACCTTGTTCAAGGAATGTGCTCTTTTGAACTAGTTCATTAACAACATTGTGTAAGACATACTCCAACAAAGCCAGGAGATTCTCTTCACAGACTACCTTTTGTGTGATTTTCCTGGATGATGCCATAAATAAATAAGTAATTAAATGGAATACTAGAAGTCAAAATAGAAAACACACAACCTGAGTTATTCAAATCAATGTCTATAATGCAAACTTCACTTCAGTGTAACTGAGAGAGAGATGTCCGTGTAGTTTAAAGAGTTCATTCTTCATAATCTGTAAGTACGATTTTTTGCTAAACTCCTGTTTTAAATAGATACAGTCAGTTATTATCCAACCCACTATATCCTAACACAGGGTCATGGGGGTCTGCTGGAGCCAATCCCAGGGCGCAAGGCAGGAACAAATCCCAGACAGGGCGCCAGCCCACCGCAGGACACACACACACACCAAGCACACACTAGGGACAATTTAGGATCAGCAATGCACCTAACGTGCATGTCTTTGGACTGCGGGAGGAAACCAGAGCACCTGGAGGAAACCCACACAGACACGGGGAGAACATGGAAACTCCACACAGGGGGGACCCGGGAAGCGAACCTGGGTCTCCTTACTGCAAGGCAGCAGCGCTACCACTGCACCACAGTGCCGCCCTAAATACGTACATACAATTAAATGTAATTCTAGTTTTTCCTGATGAGTTCTATTAAATAGTTATAGTCTTGGTCATGCAGTTTATTCAGTTAAAAACTACATATTTTCTAAATTAAACACTCAAATTAAATATTGAGTCTCATTTAATGAATTGAAACAAACTAGATTACAGTCTCATTACAGTTGCTAAGAGACTTTACTAGTTGCCAAGATTTGACTCCCAGGAAGCACCACAATTTGTATTAGCATCCCCTCGTCCAAGACTATAGATTTAGCCTGTGAACAAATGAGGTTTTGTTATTTAGGTTTGGTTCACGATTTGTAGCTTTCACATCCCAACTTGATTCTCTGTCATTTTTGCTTCATTTGAAGAATAATGCTCAAGTTAAGCAACTCTGTGTAATTCATGTCTGACTATAATAACAGTTCAACCCTCTGAATTTCATTGCAATCACAGTCTTATGAGAAACTTTTTTTTGTGCTTAGTTTCTGTGTTAAAAGAAACACACTTCTTCTGGACTGTTCCTAATCACATCATAGAAGTCACTTTTTTCTATCTTTTGTTAGCAGACTATTCAAAGTGGACATCTTGAGATAAAAGAGCAGGCAGTTGGAATCTGTGCCGTGGTCCAGCCAAGCTGGTACAGGTTTTCATCAATGGCATGACAAGAGTCGTTGAAGGCAGTACATTAGCTTAGTTTACAGGGTGAATCTGCACGAGATTGACTGGTACTCTGTGCAGGGCTTGTTCCTACCTTGTACCAAATATGAGAAACAGTCAATAAGATTTAAGACTGACCATCATTTGACACTGTTTAGGTTGCAAGCTATTGGTGCATGCATGCTGCACGTAATAGTAAACCAGCTCTGTCAAGATTGCCAAGTGTGTAGTCACTCACATGTGTTCAGAAATTTTAAGTGAGGCTGAAAAATCCTTCTTTAAAAACTATAGTGCATCAGCTAAAAATCAACAAATTTCGAGAAACAATTTAACATCAGATTTGTCATCATCTCAATAAATAACCAAAATAAAACACTACAGATGCTACAGCTGGCACACTGTGAGCAAACACATTTCCTATGGAAGCTGCTATGCAATTATTCCCAGGTGATGCATATTCTGCTTTGCTTTTTTCAACCACAACATCCATTACATCTATTAAACATTTTGCAATGGTTTCCAAGGCAAATGTATTATTTTTGGATGAGTGTGTCAACTAAATATGTAATAATAAGAAGATAAAGAAGAAGAAATGTCAGTAGCTGTGGCACATGGTGGTAGACTGGCACTGTCTTGGATTCAGATTCAGCACCCTGCTATTGTCTGTGTGAAGTCGGCACAGTTTCTCTGTGTGGCTCTTTCCTAACGTATTCCAGTTTTTTTCTTACATTCTAATGACACATGAGTGAGGCTAACTATGAATTCTGAATTGACCCTGTGTCAGTGTCAGAGTGGACCCTGAGATGTTCCAGCTCCTTGTCCTACCTCACCTTGCACCCAGTACTACCAGGGGCCTTAACTTGAATTAAGAGGACCTGAGAATGCTTTAATTAGTTGAATGTCATCAGTTTATATAATGACTGCAAAATGTTTTAATACTAATTTCACTTTAAGCCCCTGTTTTGGAATTGAACAACACCCTTTTACTTTACTTTACCTTACCAGTGACTACTGATGAACCGTCTGTGATGACCACTTAGTGAGGTATCATAGCACCATACAGGGCAGTCCAGCTACTTATTGCTGACATTTTACTTCTTCCTCATATTCTTATTCCCCATGGCTTCTGTCAAAGTCGTTGTTTGTATTGAATGACCCATAAATGTAACATTATTGGACTTGCTTGAGCAAAGAGATGCTTTTTGCACGGTGTTTTCAAGAGCTAATAATGACATTAGAAGACACTGGAAAGTGATCTAATTCTGCATGCAGGAGTGACTTTCCTGTCATCTCTTATTTTCTGCACAATTGACAGCATATACTCATGGCTGTTTTTCTATTTCAGGTTAAATTTCGGAGGAGTCAAGCTGTCTGCTACAAACAGATAAGACCTACACCAATCGCTGAGTCTTCATAGATTCTGTCAATGAAGAAAGCATTTCATCTGACAGACTAAGATGTGTTTTGACAGACAAAATAGACAACAACTTTACCCCCAGTCTATAACAATTAACTCTTTTTTTCCAATGCATTATTTTAATACAACAAGCGTATCTGTCTAAGGCTTGGTTAATGAATCATTAACCCTTTCAAGCACGAGTTATGGCAGGTTATTTCAATTTTCTTTTTTTGACAACTCATTTTGAACTCATCTGATAAAAAGAAAATTGCTGCTATTATTGTTAACATGAATATTTTTTTTCAGTATTGTGAAAAGGCAAATATAAAAAATCTTCGGATGGGATAAAAACAACACATTTTCTGAAATGTGAAAACTATATAGCTTGAGTACTTTCATGTCAAGTTGCCACTTTTGTTCTAGCGATCTGTGTGGTAATACAGCTTATGCAATGAGATGAAATGTGAAAAATATATACAAGCTTGTTGTTTGCAACTGTGCCTGATCACGTCAACTCTACAAATGCCTTAACCTAATGGAAAGCTTAGGTTACAGCAAGATAGAGACCTCACTTAGTCAGTTTTCTGTGCATTCCATAATTCCTCAAATGTCACCAGTTATATGGAAGATGCTGCTTGTAAGCATGTTACATTCCAACATGGCCAGACACAACCACTTTAGTTTCTCCCCAGTGTACCAAAGGCAGGCAGGACAGATGATCTTCCAAAATCTAGACTACACCAGAGCAGGACTGACAGATCAGACTCTGGTATATCTAAAAGATCTTTCAGATCTGCTACTTGTAGTTTTAATGAAAACTGCCAGGAGACGCAATGCTGCTGGCCTTAGAGCAAGGCATCCTATTCTGGAGGTGTGAACTTTTGCCTACCAGTAACTTCACCAGGTCCTACTGAACTGGATAACATCTCATTACCCTGATTCAAAGGCCAATGGCTGTTTTCAACAGAGGTATCAAGCATGAGGGACTGAATGAGGTCAACACCAAAGATATGGAATGACTGTAAGATGACTGTTGTTAATATTGAGTTCTTATTGTTTTCCTGATGTTTTTGTTGTGTTTGTTTTCCCATTACTTTGTTTATTGTTATCTCAACAATGACAGCTAAAATGTTAGTCCAACAACAAATGTTGCATTCATTTCCCATCATTATAAGAGGGGGAACCCAACCCAGCCACAGGGGATGCACAAACAAGTGTGTGTCTTCGTGCTGGTCCCAAATGGAGAGAATTTTGTCAGGAAGGGTATCCGGTGTAAAATTTTGCCAGATCAATATGTGGACAATGATACAAGTTTCCATATCGGATCGGTCGAGGCCTGGGTGGAAATTGGGCTACTATTGGCTGAAGAACAAGAAGAGTGGGGGAGACGTGTCTGGAGGCAGAAGGGCAAAAGAAAGGTAAAGAGAGTGGAACTGAGGGTAGGAACTTTGAATGCTGGCAGTATGACTGGTAAGGGAAAAGAGTTAGCCGATATGATGGAGGGAAGGAAGGTTGATATATTGTGCGTACAAGAGACTAAATGGAAGGGGAGTAAGGCCAGGTGGATCAGAGGTGGATTCAAATTGTTCTATCATGGTGTGGATGGGAGGAGAAATGGGGTTGGAGTTATTCTGAAGGAACAGTATGTCAAGAGTGTTTTAGAGGTGAAAAGAGTGTCAGACAGAGTAATGATTATGAAGCTGGAAATTGGAGGTGTGATGATGAATGTTGTTAGTGCATATGCCCTGCAAATTGGGTGTTCAATGGATGAGAAAGAAGATTTCTGGAGTGAGTTGGATGAAGTGATGAACAGTGTACCCAAGGGACAGAAAGTGGTGATTGGAGAGGATTTCAATGGACATGTTGGTGAAGGGAACAGAGGAGACAAGGAGGTGATGGGTAGGTATGGTGTCAAGGAGAGGAATGAAGAAGGTCAGAGGATAGTGGATTTTGCAAAAAGGATGGGCATCGCTGTGGTGAATACGTATTTTAAGAAGACGGAGGAACATAGGGTGACGTACAAGAGTGGAGGAAGATGCACACAGGTAGATTATACCCTATGCAAAAGAGTCAAACTGATGGAGATTAAAGACTACAAAGTGGTGGCATGGGAAAGTATAGTTAGGCAGCATAGGATAGTGGTGGAGATCAAGAAGAAGAGGAGGAGAGGGAGGGCAGAGTAAAGGAATAAATGATGGAAGATGAAAAAGAAAGACTGCCAGGTTGAGGAAGGAAGTAAGACAGGCACTGGGTGGCAGTGAAGAGTTGCCAGACAGCTGGGCAACTGCAACAATAGTACGGGATGACAGCAACAAGGGTGCTTGGCATGACATCTGGACAGAGGAAGGAGGAAAAGGAAACCTGGTGGTGGAAGAGGGAAGTACATGAGAGTATACAGAGGAAGAGGATGGCGAAGAAGAAGTGGGATAGTCAGAGAGATGCAGAAAGTACACAAGAGTACAAGGAGATGAGGCGCAAGGTGAAGAGAGAGGTGTCAAAGGATAAAGAAAAGGTGTATGATGAGTTGTATGAAAGGCTGGACACATAGGAGGGAGAAAAGCCCTGTACTGATTGGCTAGGCAGAGGGACCAAGCTGGGAAAGATGTGCAGCAGGTTAGGGTGATAAAGGATAAAGATGGAAACATACTCACATGTGAAGAGGGTGAGTTGAGCAGATGGAAAGAGTACTTTGAGAGGCTAATGACTGAAGAGAATGAGAGAGAGAAGAGGTTGGATGATGTGGAGATAGTGAATCAGGAAGTGCAATGGATCAGCAAGGAGGAAGTAAGGACAGCTATGAAAAGGACAAAGAATGGAAAAGCCGTTGGTCCAGCTGTCATAACTGTGGAAGCATGGAGGTGTTTAGGAGAGATGGCAGTGGAGTTTTTAACCGGATTGTGTAATGGAATCTTGAAAAGTGAGAGGATGCCTGAGGAGTGGAGATGAAGTGTACTGGTACCGATTTTTAAGAATAAGGGGGATGTGCAAAGCTGTAGTAACTACAGGAGGATAAAATTGATGAGCCACAGCATGAAGTTATGGGAAAGAGTAGTGCAAGCTAGGTTAAGAAGGGAGGTGATGATTAGTGAGCAGCAGTATGGTTTCATGCCAGAAAAAAGCACAACAGATGCAATGTTTGCTCTGAGGGTGTTGATGGAGAAGTATAGAGAAGCCCAGAAGGAGTTGCATTGCGTCTTTGTGGACCTGGAGAAAGCATATGACAGGGTGCCTCGAGAGGAGCTGTGGTATTGTATGAGGAAGTCAGGAGTGGCAGAGAAGTATGTAAGAGTTGTACAGGATATGTACAAGAGAAGTGTGACAGTGGTGAGAACTGCAGTAGGAGTGACGGATGCATTCAACATGGAGGTGGGATTACATCAAGGATCGGCTCTGAGCCCTTTCGTATTTGCAATAATGATGGACAGGTTGACAGATGAAATTAGACAGGAGTGTCCATGGACTTTGATGTTTGCTGATGACATTGTGACCTGTAGCGAGAGTAGGGAGCAGGTCGAGGAGACTCTGGAGAGTTGGAGGTTTGTTCTAGAAAGGAGAGGAATGAAGGTCATTAAGAACAAGACAGAATACATGTGTGTGAATGACAGGGATGTCAGTGGAATGGTGAGGATGCAGGGAGTAGAGTTGGCGAAGGTGGATGAGTTTAAATACTTGGGATCAACAATTCAGAGTAACGGGGATTGTGGAAGAGAGGTGAAAAAGAGAGTGCAGGCAGGGTGGAATGGGTGGAGAAGAGTGTCAGGAGTGATTTGTGACAGACGGGTATCAGCAAGAGTGAAAGGGAAGGTCTACAGGATGGTAGTGAGACCAGCTATGTTATATACGGGTTGGAGACGGTGGCACTGACCAGAAAGCAGGAGACAGAGATAGAGGTGGTAGAGTTAAAGATGTTAAGATTTGCATCGGGTGTGACGAGGATGGATAGGATTAGAAATGAGTACATTAGAGGATCAGCTCAAGTTGGATGGTTAGGAGACAAAGTCAGAGAGGCGAGATTGCGCTGGTTTGGACATGTGCAGAGGAGAGATGCTGAGTATATTGGGAAAAGGATTTTAACGATAGAGCTGCCAGGCAAGAGGAAAAGAGGAAGGCCTAAGAGAAGGTTTATGGATGTGCTGAGAGAGGACATGTAGGTGGTGGGTGTAACAGAACAAGATGCAGAGGACAGGAAGATATGGAAGAAGATGATCTGCTGTGGCAACCCCTAACAGGAGCAGCCGAAAGAAGAAGAAGAAGATAAGGGGGAGAACCCAAACATTCCAGTAATTCATCAATGTTATGGGAGTAAGGAATAGTTGTTGAACATGATGCTAGGTATCATATGCCTACATTATGGTTAACCAGTCCACCGAGTGGTGTCATGCTGAGTTGATCGAGTGCATATTTCTAGTAGAGTGCTGGGTGTATGGCTAAGGATCTGCACTGGTATCTGGAAGATTGCTGGTTCAAATTGCATTACTGTGATAAGGGATTCTACTCTGTTGGGCCCTTGAGTAAGGGCTTAAACCTGAAAATTGCTCCTGGGTGCTGTACAATGGCTGATCTTGAGCTCTGACCCCCAAAGGACATGAGACAAGACAATTTCTTATTTCAAATCAAAAAAATAAAAACAAAAACATATTCTACAATGGTGCAAATGACTTGGCCCATGTTTTTTCTCCAAGCAACCATGGCGGTTTTTCAAAGGAGAATGACAACCACATTTTTCAACATTGAAGGATTTCTTCATAAAGAATTTGTTCCCAGTGTACAGACTGTTAGTCTGTGACATTACATTGAACTGCTGAGGTGTCTGCTGGAAAGCTTCAAGAAAAAACTGCATTTTGCACCATGTAAACATACCTGCACACATCACGTTGTCAGTCAGAGAGTGTTTGGCCAGAAACAATATGGTTCTTGATTTGCAGCCTTCTGTTCACCACATTTTGCCCCATGTATCTTCTTTTGTCACCGAAATAAAGATTTTCTGCCATTTAAGAAATTCAGGAAAATATGCAGGAAGCTAATAACAGATGAGTAGAGGGAATATTTTGAAGGTGACTATAAGGAAATTTTTTTTAACCAATTCTGGGAAATGGCAGCACAGTGGTGCAGTGGTAGTGCTGCTGCCTTGCAGTTAGGAAACCTGGGTTTGCTTCCCGGGTCCTCCCTGAGTGGAGTTTGCATGTTCTCCCCATGTCTGTGTGGGTTTCCCCCCAAATTCCAAAGACATGCAGTTTTTGGTGCATTGGCATTCCTGTTCCTAAATTGTCCCTAGTGTGTGTGTGGTCTGGCACCCTACCTGGAATTTGTTTCCTGTCTTGCGCCCTGTGCTGGCTGGGATTGGCTCCAGCAGACCCCTGTGACCCTGTAGTTAGTATATAGCGGGTTGGATAATGGAATGGAATTCTGGGAAATTTTTGGGTCATCCTTATATATTGAGTCATGGAGGTGCTAGACCCTTCCTTGCAAAATCAGGAACTAGCAAGTCCATTGCCAGTCCAATGCAGGGAAGACTCATGTACAGGGGCAGATTTTCGGTAGCCAGTTCACCATACTTTTGCAATTTTGACATAGATTAGGGCCTATACACAAATCAAACAGGATAAACAAACTTTACACAAAGACAAGATTAGTCAGGATAAAGAATAAAAATAATTTAACCGATCTAAAATTAGCCTTAAATTGATAAGAAATAAATGAAATAAACTTATTATTTGTGGAGTATGCATGTTCTTCTTATGGTAAATGTAATTTTTGCCTGGACTTCCCCATCATCCCACCATTACATAACCATTTATTTTCTGAATCCTGTAAACCCAAACTTAGCTCCTTGTGGACCATTTCAATTGATAAAGTTCAGCTTCTTTGTCGTCCCGGTTTTGGAACGTACCCTGTACTGAACTGTTTTGTTCAGCATCCGTTGCTGCTCAAATAGATTTTAACAAGGGGGCTCCGCCCCCTGCTCGCTTCGCTCGCCTACCCCCGGTGTTTTGAACCCATGCCCGCTGGTCAGCTGTAGTTTCAGACACGCGTTGTAGGAGCTTGCGTTGTTTTGAACCCATGCTTGCCCTGCTTCTGCGGTTTGAGATGCGCGTTGTAGGCGTATATCCGTCAGTTGAGCTCGTTCGGTTTGAACCCGTGCCTGTTTTGCTTCAGCAGTTTCAGACGGTGGATAGGAAGTAAAGAACGCGTTGTATGGCAAATCACAAAGATTTATTGGAATATCTCTTTATATACAATATTTGTAGTAAAGATGATTTGTTGTCCTTGAATGATTTTTTCTTGGTATTGGAGTATTTATAACTTTAAGTTTAATGTCAGATGAACGCCGAACTCATGAGAAGGCTACATAAAGTTGTCCATGTCTAAATATGCGCTCAGAGAGGTATATACCAACTTTGTCCATGGTCTGTGCTTGGGATTTGTTGATTGTCATGGCAAATGCAGGTTTATTGGGAAATTGGCGTCGCCCAAGTGTAAATGGCAATTCAAGGGCAGAACTTGTAAGGTGAATTGTAGGAATTAAAACAGTATTGTCAGTATGTGATCCTGTAAGTATTTTTGCTTCAATAACATTGTTTGACATGGTGTTGATGACTAAACGTGTACTGTTGCATAAACCCTGTGTAGTATTAACGTTTTTTAATAGCATGACAATTTTTCCGATTTTAAGGTTAAGATTGTGTTGTGGCAATCCGGCTGGGTTAATAGTGTTCAGATATTATAAAGGGAAATTAAGATGTTCAATGTTGTCTGCAGAATCAATTTTGTCAGTACTTAGAAAGAGGCGGCTTTCTCCAGGTAGTAATGCAATGACTTGGTTAATTATGTGATCCACATCAATATTCTTTGGACATAATATAGCCCGTCGCGTTCCGTCGCGTTAACAGTGGTATCTGGTCTATTGTTTTGGAGGCGTGAGCACAATCACATTAGTTCTTCCTTGTTTAGCGTTAGTAACATGGAAAATGGATTGCACTTATTGTTAATACGTAGCGTTTTCTGTGGTTGAATTGTTAAAAATGTATGACTGTAATGTGATGATTAAGTTATGCTATATAGTCTTCACGTGTGAGGATGACAAACCTTTAATACGGAGTGTTCGTTTATTCTTATTGCCCATCAGGTGTTGTGCCTGTGTCTTGTGTGGTTGCACTGTAAATATTGTATCACTGTAATGTGATTCAAATATGTTGTGGAGTCCGTATTTGTGGTGTTTCTGTACTATATCGTGTTTTTGCTTGCGGGTTATTAGAGGTGCGTGGATCATGCATATGTAGTGTGTTTGCGTACTGTCTGGCGCTTTCCGTACTCCAATTGATTTGTGACCCTTTCTGGACTCCGTATTCTGCCCCGTTTTACACTGGGTTTGGGCGCTGTAATCTCAGGCTTGATGGGTGACACCGTGTGGACACCGTAGTCTGTCCCGTTTCACTCTGGGTCGTGTGTGTAACTCCTCCTTTTTGTGTGCTATGGGCTTTGTGTGGCGCATGCATCTGACTCCTCTTTTTTGTGTGCTATGGGCGCGTTGTCTCATTTCTTATTTCTGTTAGTGGAGAGGGGCTTTGTGTCTCATTTCTTATTTATGTTAGTGTGTGTACTCCGTAGTCTGTCCCGTTTCACTCTGGGGCTTTGTGTGGCGCCCGCGCCTGACTCCTTTTTTTAGTGTGCTATGGGCGCGTTGTATAATTTCTTATTTCTGTTAGTGGAGGGTGGCTTTTCCTGTGGAGGGGGGCTTTGTGTCTCATTTCTTATTTATGTTAGTGTGTGTACTCCGTAGTCTGTCCCGTTTGACTCTGGGGCGTGGGTGTGATTCCTCTTTTTTGTGTGCTATGGGCTTTGTGTGGCGCCTGCGTCTGACTCCTTTTTTTTTGTGTGCTATGGGCATATCCGGTTTACCATTCTCGTTGGAGGGGGGGCTTTGTGTGGCGCCTGCGCACTATGTCTTTTGCGTCCACGGGCAGGTCCCTGTGTCCATATCCGGTTTACCATTCTCGTTTAGCAATATGGATTCTCAAATTACTTTATAAGAATGAAAAGGATAAATGGAAGCAATACATTTATATCATTACATTACATCATACCAGGTTTATATCAATGCATTTCACATTAACAGCCATGAAAATATTCATTCTTCTAAATAACTTCATATGACACAGTGGTCCAATAGCTAGTGCTGTTATCTCACAGACCCAGTGCCTTGCATTTAATTCTTGTGACCAGAATCTTGGTATCTGTTGGCTTTCTGGACATTCCCTTTATATATGCGTGAGTTTTTTTCTGTACCGCACTATTATGATGTCTGAGCTGCACTATTATAAAACAAAATCTCCACCTGCTCTTATCTGCCACGGACCCCAGCCATGCTGTACCACACCATCACTTATTGTTGAAGTGCATGGGAGGGCCTGGATGACCCAGTGGATAAGAGCAGATGGATTCTGCATAGATTGGATTATTGTTTTGACATCTGCCAGATTTTACTTGTTTCATTTTAATTATTAATATTTTGATGCATTACAAGCCTAATTAATAAGGAAAGGTGATAGATAGATAGATAGATAGATAGATAGATAGATAGATAGATAGATAGATAGATAGATAGATAGATAGATAGATAGATAGATAGATAGATTCTCTGACATGCCAAAATGTTGTGGAAAGGGTGACTGCTATTGTCAAGGATGGCCTATACCTTCCTCCACATGCACCTTTTCATCGCAATCCCCATAAAGTCCACAGTCCTACTGTACTGTGGTATAGTGGGTCCGGAGCTCAGAAAGAATGGCCGTTTTAATAACTAATAAATTGGCCGGCTTATTATCCATAGGCGCGTTCACACAACTATGGGGAGTTAGTGGGGTAATTGGGGTGAGACGCACCTGCACATGGAGGTGCAGTCTTTCTAAATTGCTTCATCAGCTTCCTGCAGTGTGTGATTGAGATGCTGCACCCATGGATCCTTATAAGAATGAGCAAGCACAAGAGAAAGAGCAGGAAAAATGAATGAAAGAAAAGGGCATGGAGGTTAAAGAACTGAAGAAGTGTTGAACCTCCAAGTGGCTGAAGCGACCACTAGGCTCAAGAGTGTCCTCTCGCTGCAAGAAGCCAACAGATCAGTGGCGGTGACAAAAGAGAGCACATTTTCACTGGATGGAGCCTGGAAAGGCAGCGGTGGGCACAAGAGCAGGGCTGGGTGGCTCCCTCCAGATGACATAAGATTGACAATGGGAACACGGGAAAGGAGAACAAGGGTGTCTGCGCCTGCTGGAGGACTTCTCCTTGGGCTGCAAGGTTCAGGCAAGGCAAGCCGAAGAGGAGTCTGATTTTTAAAGGGACATCAAGGCTCACTGGATAAAAACAAAGTTTCCTGCCAGTGGAATTGTAACCTCGTTTTAAAAGGATTTTTTAATTTATTGAATTTTAACCTCCACTAACACTAGCACATTGTTTTTATGGATTATTTATTATTGAAGGAGCACTGCACTTTTTTGAACATTGTGGATTTTTTTGTTTTGTTTTTAATAAAAGCACTTGAACACTTTTCGCCCTCCCCTTGCTTCATGTGTGTTTTGTCCTCATCTGGTTATGTTATCGAGGGTGTGGGGTTCAAGAGGCTCCCAAAAATGCCAAACCGCACCATCACACCTACCCAGCAATGAAACAGCCTTCTTCACCAACTTGTCCAGCCTCTTCATCTTCTTATCTGATGTACTGCCTCCCCAACACACAGCAGCAAAGAAGAGGACACTGGCAACAACTGTCTGATAGAACACAGGCAGCATTTTCACTACATATGCTGAAAGATCTGAGTCTTCTGGGAAAAAACAGCCTGCTCTGCACCTTCCTGTAGAGGACATCTGTGATCAGTGACCAGTCCAGTCTGTTATCAATGTGGACACCTAGATATTCATAAGTCTGCACCAGCTAAATATCCTCCCCTCATATGTTAACAGGCTAAAGGGGAAGCTTAGACCTGCAGAAATCCACAATCATCTCCTTGGTCTTTGTTGTGTTCAGAACTGGGCAGCTCTTATTGCTCCAGTGACTGAAAGCTCCAATCAGATCCCTATATTCCCCTTCCTCCCCATTCCTTATACATGCCACAATAGCTGTATCTTCAAAGTACATCTCAATGTGGCAAAAGTCTAACTTCAATTTAAAGTCTGCTGTGTATAATGGAAACAGGAATGGGGCCAGGACAGTCCCCTGTGGAGCCACAACATTGCTCACTGCTATCCCAGAGACCCAGTTCCTCAGTTTGACAGTCGTCCAGTCAGGTAGTTATGAATCCAGAAGGCGGAGGTGGAATTCACACCCATCCTCTCCAGTTTATCTAAAAAAATTGGGTTGGATGGTGTAGAATGCACTCAAAAAAAAACCAAAAAACATAACCTACACATAACCACCCAGTTCATCCAGAAAGGATTTCTTGTTATGTTCAGTATGCACATCACATGGTGTTTTCGGATTCTACATTGTGTTTCAATTTAATATTTTTGGGTGTTATTCTTATTTTATATTTATAAATGTGTAGAAATTTGCCATTGTGGCACGTGGCTGGGGTGGTACCCAGTCGGGACGCCCAAGAGGACCGGAGGTGGGCTTACGCCTCCTCCAGACCACGAGGGAGCGACCACCCTGGTTGTTTTGGGGACCACGGGTACAGAGCTTTGAAGCTCAGTCCTGTAGGGGCCCGTGGTCTCCCCGTGTGTCTACGGAGCCCAGGACCTCAGCACTTCCGCCACACCCGGAAATGCTGGGGGGAAGAGGATCAGGGACACCCGGAGTGCTTCCGGGTGCGGAGCCGGTACTTTCGCCACACTGGGGAGTGCCGGCGGAAGCTCACCGGAAGACACCTGGAGCACATCTGGGTGTGTATAAAAGGGGCCACCTCCCTCCATTCGATGGCTGGAGATGGGTGGAAGAGGACGGAGCTCGGAGGAGAGGAGTGGAGGCGGTCAGGAGAAGAGAAAGGCATTGTGTTGAGGGCCTGGACTGAGGGTGATTGGTGCTGCGGCACTGGATTGTGTGTGCACATTGTAAATAGTAATCTGTAAATAAATGTGTGTTGGGTGACAAAAGGATGTCTGTCTGTCTGTGTCCGGCCTGTTCCCCACACCATATAAGATTAAACTGACTAAGACTGTATAGATGTCAAAGAGTATCACTGGACAAAGGATTACCAGCAATGTAAGTACTGCATGGAAGGGAGGCAGTCAGGCTATTCTTTAGGTAAAAGGCAACACAGTTCTTTCAGAAACTTAGCATATTTAATCTGACATAGGATGACATTTTGCGCAAATCTTCCTTCCAGTAGTTCAATGAGCAGCAGTGGGTAGATGTCAGGAAATGATTCTCCAAGGATACCAGTCTATCACAGAAAACATTGAGTCACCACTGAGTCACCAATAAGCCCAAGCCACATGTGTCTGACATGTTTTACGAAAACTTGAGTACCTGGAGAAAAACTCAAGCACAGGGCGAACATGCAAGCTCCACATTTACAATGAGCACAACTGTCTGGATATGAACCCAGTCTTCTGGATGTGCGAGGCACCAGCACTAACCATTGCACCACCCCATCAACCTATTATTATTATTTTTTTTTAATTGACCAAAAATTCCTCATTAGATAAGGTGGGTTGGTTTCTTTTCTATCTTATTGTTTATCTCTTGAAATTTTGACTTTATTCAATAAAATGTTAGGGATAAAAAAAAATCAACAAAGTTTTTTCAAACCGGTTCTAAAAACATATTTCACAGAAAAATATTTTTTCCTAACATAAAGATTAACGATATTACCTAATTGTGCAGGACAACTGACCAACCCTGAAATGACCCTGTTCTTATTTGTTACACTTATTATATCTTATTTCCTCAGAACGTCTTCATCATTGCATTCTCTGTGCTTTGTTATGTAATAAACTGCTATTTTCAGTATAAACTGTATCATTTGGGGCTGAATGTTTCATAAGATTAAACACAGCAAGTTAAATTGAAATACATTCAGCATTTTATTTCTAAATCCTAAAATATTTTATAATAAAATGTATTACAATGGATCAACTGCAAAAATGTCTTTATATTCACTGCAATACTTTGACTGTACACAGCTTGGCCATATTTTTAAACTCTTCATCAATTTGGATGACACACCAGTGGGATCGCTGCTTGCTCTAGATCCCTTTATGGAGATTAGCATTAAATATAAGAGAGACTTAAAAGCTTCCCTGAAACCATGTAAAACTCATAAATTAGATTATCCCATCACATCATGTCTGGGATAATCTCATGTAGAAAACACCAATTCCAGTTTGCCTCTAGCTTCTCCACCATCCCCTTAAGTGTCTTGGAGTTCTCTCTTTTCCTCTCTGCTTATCATCCATCCTCCTGACTAATTTTAAACCTGAACACATTTCCTTAATGTTTATAGTTCTGTGGACAAAAAAATGAAGAAGGCTATCATATTCTGAGAATGGGAAATGCAGCTGACATTATTGCAATTAAACTAATGCTAAAACAGCATTAATAAAAAATAGTATTTTATTAATGGTAACCTCAATGGATTAAGCAACAACCCCTGCTAAAAGAGTAGACATCTTCTTGATATTCCAGTGTATATCTTATGTTTTTTAATATACATGTATGCAACAAATTATTTTCATTGTGTTGTATGATATAAAGACAATGCATTGCATTCACCTGAATAATTGTGCAACTGCTGGTATATGCATGAGACTCAGAAAGTATTCAGACCACATCACTTTCTGACAACTTTATAGTGCTGTAGATTTAATTTGAAATGGATTCTTTTGCCATTTTTGACCATTAATCACTCAATAACTCATAATGACAAAGTGAAAATTGCAATGTGCAATTAAGGTCTTATGTTGAATGTTTGTGTTCTACCTTATTTCTTATTGTCCTTTCTTATCCTTTTGTAATTATATTTATTTATATTTTGACACCGCAGGGACTGTACCTAATTTCGTTGTATTTGTTACAATGACAATAAAGATATCCTGATATTCTGATTCTGTTTTCAAAAAGGTTTACAAATTTATTGATAATTAAAACCTTAAATCTCTCACTTATTTAAGTATTCACAATTTCCAAATTGTGGTCAAGTGCATGCTGTTTGCTTTAATTCTCCTTCAAATGTATCCAGAACTTGATTGGAGTCCACCTGGATTGGACATTATCTACAAAGGCATACCTATGTATATAGTATACGGTCCCACAATTCACATAAGGGCAAACACCAACCCATGAAGTCCAAGGAACTCTCTGTAGACCCCCGTAATCAAATTGAAGTGAGGCATAGATAGGAGAAGAGTATAAAACCATTTTTAAAACTGTGATTGTTCCCAGGAGCACAGTGGCCTCAATACTTGTGAAATGTAAGAAGTTTGGGACCACCAGGGCTCTCCCTTGGGTTGGCCATCTGGCAAAACTGAGTTACCAGGCAAGAAGTGCCTTGGAGATGGAGGTGACCAACAACCCAATGGTCACTCTGGCAGAGCTGCAGAAGTCCTCTGCTGAGATGGGAGAACCTGTCTGAGGGAGGACCATCTCAGAAGCCACTAAGTAAAATGCATATTACAGGCTGCTTGGAATGTATCAAAAACACTTAAAAGACTCTGGGAGCATGAGAAAAAATATTATCTGGTCTGATGAGACAAGAATGTACTGTAATTCTTTGGGCAGAACTCCAAAAACAATGTCTGGCAAAACCGAGGCACTGCTACCACCCCTATGGTAAAAAAAGAAAAAACATTGGGGCAATGGATCACTTTTCTGCACAACATGAACCCAAAGCATACAGCCAAGGAAATGCTGGAGTGCCTTCAGGACAAGACTCTGGCTGTCCTTGAATGGCCCAGCCAATGTCCAGACTTTAAAAACACAGAATACGCGTGGAGAGACCTGAAGATGGCAGGTCAAATCTAATGGAGCTGTAGAGACCTACTCAAGAAGACCAAAAGCTGTAATTGCTATCAAAGGGGCTTCTAAAAACTAGTGAATTAAGGTTCTGAATATTTACTGTACATAAATGAGAAATTTTAGTTTTTGATTTTAATATGTTAGGGGCTGAGTATTTTCTAAACCCACTTTATCACCTCTTACCCCATACATGTTATTAAGTAAATAGTTTTATGAATTTAGTGTAGTGGGAGGTAAGCTTGATTGCTGCTTTTGTTTTTTGGTCTAATTCAGGATTGCAGGATGCAAGGCAGAGAAGCACCTCAGCTTCACAGAACAGGACCCTCTCACAAGGCCAACTTTCAGGCCACCAACTGACCTTACATGCATGTGTTTGTGGTTGTGTGGGTACCTTGAAAGAAATCTTTGCAGACATGAAAAGAATGTATAGACGTCAAAGAGAAAGTAGCCAAGAGCATGCCATTGGCACCCAAGGGATTAACACAGATGTGCAAGACTTTTTTATCCTGTTTTTAATTGTGCTTGTGTCACCAAATGATCACTTCATGATAGCACCTGACAACCCACCTCAAAAGGCCACATTTCTATTTAATTTCCTGTTTGTAATCACTATTGTTTCTGACGTCTGAGGTAGGGGGGTTCTAGAGCAAAGTGCTGTATAAAATTGGATAAAAAATATTGCACGGTGCAGTCACTCCATTAAGTTTATGTTGTTGGTCGGGGGAGATGGGAGGAGGGAATTATATCATGAATAGGCCACTAGCTGAAATGCCTTTTTTCTGTTATGTTCTCACTATGTGACTGGAGTGATACAGTGACCTTAAATCGTAAGGGGGGATCCTCACATAAAACTTTGAGAGATTGAAATACAGTGTAACACTATTCACAGGTTCGCCAGGAGACATTGTCTATATTCTAAATTGAAATTTTAAAGAACACTGCTAACACAAGGAGATCGTGCAGCAGACAGTATCCGGGTATGGTAATAGAACCCATGACACTTGAACTGTAAAACTGCATGCCACAACATTTCAAACTTATACTGAAAGCAGTACTTTCAAATCTAGCATAGCATCAAGCTCTTCATCAAATGTGTCATTCTCAACAGAGTCCAAACTGTGCTCAGAATCTGAAATGAGCTGCGAATGACCAATGACAAACAATTATGCATTATTAGAATGGACTGAAACTCAGCTATCCAATGGTAATGAGGTATTCACTGCTTGACATAGGTGAGATTTCCGATAAAAGCAGGGCCACTCAGATGACAGAGATGACAACATGAAAGAAGACACCTTTGCAAAGTAAGCAGACAACTTTGAAATATTGCTGTGTCCCGTCGGCAGGAGACCTCATGCACAAGTGGCTACAGCTTTATATTCCATTAATATGGAATTTTATATGTGAATTAATATGTGAATTTCCCCTTGGGATTGCTAAAGTATCTATCTATCTATCTATCTATCTATCTATCTATCTATCTATCTATCTATCTATCTATCTATCTATCTATCTATCTATCTATCTATCTATCTATCTATCTAATAATATTTCAAAATCAATTCTAAAGGATATGGATAAACAATGTAACGGCATTAAAACTGGTAAGATGTAATCAAATTTTCTTTTTCTGGTTATGCTTCTTGCTGCTACATTCTGAACGAATTGCAACCGAGTGATGTCTTTCTTAGGTAGTCCTGTTAAGATGCACAATCGTAATCTAGTTAACTAAAAACAAAAGCGTGAATTAAATTCTCAGCATCTTGCAGTGTTGTAAGAGGTATAACTTTCGCAATGCTCTGTAGAGAAAATGCACTCCTAGTAATATGGTTAATGTGCAATTTAAAGTTTAGGTCAGAGTCTGTGATTACACCTACATTTTTACTTCTTCATTGACTTTTAATGGAAAAGGATCAAGATTTTTTTTTTCACAGACTAACTATTTCCATTTCTGTTTTTTCTTTATTTAGCTTGAGAAAAATTACTACTCATACATTCAGCGATACAAGGCATTGAATCAGAGAGCACAGAGTGTCAGAGTCTTCAGTTGCTATAGATAAATAAAACTACAAGTCATCTGCATAACTGTGGTAGTTCACCTTGTGTTTTGACATAATATGCCCTTTCTGATACGTCATTTACAATATCATGGACTTCTGATCTGATGTCACCACAACTAAGAAAGAATTTTCTTCCAGTTAAATAAGATCAGGTACTGTATATACTAGTGTGATGTGTTTATTTATAGTCAGTATTTATCATCTAGAAATGCTGGTAGAAAAAAATTGACAAAAATATTTTTTATCAGTAATTGCAACTAATGTTTTCTCAGCCCATATAAAAACAGGAAACACTTAATTTTGTTTGGAAAGCATGGAGACCTAAACAGTAGTGCTCCTAATCTAAAATCCAACATATAGAAAATAATTGTGAAAAGTGAGCTGATTTCTATAAAAGGCCATTAACATCATATAAGCAGTGCCATAAACCAGTCTTTCTCCACCCATTGCACATTACGGGGAACAGGGATTACCTTTTTTATTTTATTATTATTTTTTCTTTAACAATTTCATTGCTCCTGAGTGCTCGGATGCTTTTAGGAGGCCTTTCTATGTGACAGGTGCCTAATCTTCTAAATGGAGGAACCAAAAGACCCTTTTGCTTATGATTGTTCCTTGAAGGCTTAAGAGATTTTTTGTCTAGTTGCTGGCATTAAAGAATACCACTTAAAGAACCAATTTACCTGAATAAACTTACCACATGCTTCTAAATTTACTTTTCTCTTGTAAAAGTACATGTTTGTCATCCCTTGAGAGATGGCTTTTGCTTCTTTTTAGAAGCCAGCACCTTTTTTTTCTTTAAATGCAGATCAAAGTGAGGAAACCTTCTGTTTGTTTAGACACAAACATTGCAGAATTTGTCTCCTGATAGTAAGTTAATTGAACAGGATTATCCATTTTTACTATAAATCTAAGAAAACTTAATGAGTGTTTAAGAACATTGCAATAGGCAGACATATCAAGTCGATGAGATGTAAGACAAAATGCTTCAGGTATAAGCATTACATTTAGTCAAAAATCAAAATGACTTGCAGCTTCAATACTCTGTTACTGAATGGACAGACATAGTGAAAAAATCAAAATGACGGAGCAAAATCAAACCATGTCTATCTATTTATTACTATAAAAATATATATAAACAATTACAGCACCATTTCGTGTAAGTGCCAGTTGTCCAGATCCTATCCAGATACAACAATAAAAAAGATTAGCAATGGCTCCTGAATGACTTTCTGATTGATCAAATATTATTTTAAACTAAGCAAGCCAATTTAGAAAATATATAGACATAGAAATTAAAACCAAACATTTTCAGATTTTCTGAATCTGCTTTTTTATTCTAGTGTTTAACAGTGTCAGTGCTTTTCCTCATAACATCTGGCATAAGGCAGGAACCACAGATACAAAGACAACGGCAGTGTCAATGTAAATGGAGGACTAGGAGGCATAAAGTGGGCGATGAGAAGAATATTCTCCCGTCATCAGACATTAAGCAAGTAATTTCATACTTTTTAAGAAAAATTAAAAATTTCTAATATCCGCAACCCAGGCGGCATGGTGGCGCAGTGGGTAGCGCTGCTGCCTCGCAGTTGGGTGATCTGGGGACCTGGGTTCGCTTCCCGGGTCCTCCCTGCGTGGAGTTTGCATGTTCTTCCTGTGTCTGCGTGGGTTTCCTCCGGGCACTCCGGTTTCCTCCCACAGTCCAAAGACATGCAGGTTAGGTGGATTGGCGATTCTGAATTGGCCCTAGTGTGTGCTTGGTGTGTGGGTGTGTTTGTATGTGTCCTGCGGTGGGTTGGCACCCTGCCCAGGATTGGTTCCTGCCTTGTGCCCTGTGTTGGCTGGGATTGGCTCCAGCAGACCCCCGTGACCCTGTGTTCGGATTCAGCAGGTTGGAAAATGGATGGATGGCTGGCTAATATCCGCATCCCAGACTTGGATAAAGCAAATTTTTAAATTTGAGTTTAAAGTAACAACAACAAGCATAATATTATTATTATTATTATTATTAATAGATATTTACCTGCACTAGTTGATGCTTTGTGAGCTTGGCCTGCCACTGCCTGTTCATCAGCCTTTTAAGGTCATCATGATGGACAATATATCCATTATGTACGATTTGGCTGTGAACACTGATCAGACCCCTGGAGCCAGCTGAACAGGCATCATTCTCCATGACAGAAGCAATAGATGATGTCTACTCATCAATGTACTTGTTCCACTTGATGTGAAAGTCAAAGACGTCGAAAAACTTAGCAAATACAGTATAAAGACCTTGATACCTCGAGATTTCATGCATGTGAAGCACAAAGCCTTGTGTGATTCTGGTTGTAGTCAGAGCTCTTAGACTTGCTCGACTAGGTATACCAAAGTATCTCAATGAACTGCTAAGTAAAGCAAGAGCTGCCCATTTGCGGAAGATTGACTTCCTCAGAACTGCCCAAATATTTCATAAATTCCTGACTATTGGACAATAAGACCTAAGGAACCCAAGCACTGCACCCACGGAGACATATAATGAGCAGACGGGATGAGGGTTGGGAGGAGAAGAGCAGAGAAGAAAAGGAAAAAAGGAAAAAATGGGAGGTTAAAAGACTGGAGATAAGAAGGCAGGAGGTGGAGGAAGCCAGTGTATGTGAACATGTGGACAAAAGCGAAAGATAGAAGACAAGCAGTCGGGTGGAAGACCCTTCGGGAATGTGCGGCTAACAGTCCAGAAGTGAAGGAGGTTACTCAGGCTGAGGAATCTTGGAACCGGAGAGTCAGTTGAAGTGACACGCATAAGGCAGGAGAGAGGCAGCACAGCTACAGGGGAATTGGAAGGTTCACTGAGACATCCTGGGGAGAGCCATGGACCGCAGGGACACAAGCTTGGCAGGGGGAGGCAGAGGCAAGACATAGTGCGCTGCTGGAGCCACAGAAGGTTACGGGGTCCGAGTGTAGAAGCCAGATGCAGAAGGTGGGCTGAACTGCTGGTTAGTTGTCTCCCTGGCTGCAATGACCCTCTTGGGGTTAGTTGAGGAGACGTACGGAGGCACCAGGAACCGCATTTTTAAAGGATAGATTCCTGCCATGTTTTAACCTCAATTTTAAAGAATCATTTATTTGATTTTGATTTTATTGTATTATTTATTTATTAAAGTGTTTAGAGCATTTTTTAACACTGTCTGTTTTTGATGGTTAATATTAAAGGATCCAAGGCACTTTTTCTCCCAACCCTTGCTTTGGATATTGTGTCCTTATCTGCTGGCTCATCCCTCGGGTACGTTATTGGCAATAGCGGGTCCAAGAGGTTCCCTGGGATGCACCCAGTAGTATGCAGCTAACCCACAACGTCACGGTCATTAAGTGTAAGGATCTAGATATTGAGATCAGTGGGATGAGGAGCATGAAGACCAGAGACATTCTAGTAGTGTCAGACATTTGAAAGGTTTCAGCAGTAATTCTGAACTACTTCCAGCCACCGAGCTGCAGGTGAACAGTAGAAGGTCACATGCATGGGCTTAGCACGTCTCCTCACAAAGGTTTTAATGCAGATCTCCTTAAAGTCTGGTTGACAATTGAATCTGCAATATACCCATTCAACGGCTTTGAGGATTTCGATAATAATAAAAACGATAGGTGGCACAGTGGCTAACACTTCCATCTCACAGACCTGGGACACTGTTTAAATTCCCGATCACTCAATATCTTTGTGGAGGTTTCATGTCCCCCTCACCCCCCGTGTCTGTGTAGGTTTTTTCTCAAGATACTCCAGTTTTCCTCCAGCATCCCAGGCATACATCTGAGTTTGAATGATAGCTCTAAATTGTCCAAAGACGAGTGTCCTGAACTGGTTTCCTACTTTGTGCCTTATACTGCTGGGTTAGTGCCAGTGCCCCACGGCAGTGAATTGGATTTCAGTGACCTTGAAAATAGATGAATAGACAGTAGCATAAAAGAATTTTATGAAGTGTCTATAAAAGGAGTGATGTATTACAATTGCAACTATTTAACTATACATGGACTCTTTTGTAGTGCAGACCAAAAGCAAAAATGCACAGCTTCAGAATTGCCCTATCCAGATAACGTCTACTAACTGATGATAAATAACAATAAATCTATTGAAGTAATTACAATGCAGGCAAATGCTGTATTTTTGATTATTATTTACACCATATAACAAAAACTATGGTAAGCAATTTTTATTCATTCATTTCTCCTAAAACAGGAACTAATGGAGCTGATGCATTTTCCAGTAGGATTTGGTGTAAGACAGAGACCACATCTGGATGCGGTGCCAGTCCATTGCAGGGCACACCCAAACCTACACATAGATTGGTAACATCTGAGTCACCAGTTAGTTTAATCTGCATGTCTTTTGGATGTTAAATGAAAAGACAAAAGCCACCCAGACATGAGGGGATCTTGCAAACTCAACGCAGGCAGAAGCGAGTCACCAGAGCCATGAGACAGTAGCTGCACTTGTTCTGCCATCAGATGGTAGCTGGTAGGCCAAAAGGCAAAGGGAGAGGATCAGAAGATGAAATTAAGTCAGCAAAAAAGTAGAGCTCAACACCAGAAAGACAAAAAGAAACATTTGTCAAAGCCCAATACAAAAAAACAGAAACTCTGTGTTGAAAAAGCAAAGTTGCTAACCTGAATCACTAAAAACTCTCAACTAAACACATCATGGGAACAACTTAACCACAGGAATAACAAGATGCCATCAAGGTAAACAAAAAGTATAATGATAAATCTATACTAATAAAAGGCAAAGCCCTCAATGACTCACTCATCACTAATTCTCCAAATTCCCATGTAGGTAGAAAGCTGAAATTTGGCAGGCTCATTTCTTACAGCTTACTTACAAAAGTTAAGCAGGTTTCATTTCAAAATTCTACGGGTAACGGTCATAGCGGTTGACAACGTCCGCCATGCTAAACTTTCTTATTTATGGCCCCATCTTCACGAAATTTGGTAGGCAGCTTCCCTGCGCTAACTGAAACCGACGTACGTACTTATTTCAGTGGTATGACGCCACTGCCAGCCGCCATTTTGAACTTTCCAATGGTCTTTGTTACTTATGGGCCCATCTTCAAGAAATTTGGTACGTGGGTTCCCAATGCAAAATGAATCCTACTGACGTACATATATACGTCCATAGCCTGCAGCTCGGTCGCCGTGCGAGGCGGCGTTGGGTCCCCTATCCCCACGCCTCCCACGTAGTTGGCTGCCTGCCTATATAAGGCCGTACGTCGCTCCGGTCTCTTCATTCCCTTCCTTGCTTCGCCACGGTATTCACGTCTCCCTGCTGATAACTGCAGCCTTTTTATTTAATCCACGGATTCTCCGCTGTTTTATTGTTCGTTTATAACGATTATAGTTATTGTGTAGGTATTTTAGACTTAGTTTACATTGTTCAGGTACCCATTTCCTTTATCATTCCAACCGTACCCCCATTAACATGTCTATTGAGGTGATCACCATCGTTCAAAGAACTGTCACTTACCGAGTGGTTTCCATGCCAGGAGGTGGCGACTGCCTTTTCCATTCTCTGTGTTACATATTGCACGGCCATATCAGGCTCACTCTTGATATCCGGAGGAACATTGTGTCTTATGTATTGAATGACTGGGACAGGTTCAAGGTGTGGACTGATGATGGTACAGGTGATAATTATACTACACAGGAGCACTATAAGAGTGAAATGCTTAAGCCCTTCTCCTATGGTTCTGCATGTGAGCTGATGGCTGCCACTGAATTGTTCGGTTGTCGCTTTCAAGTGTACTGAAATGGCCAAATATTTTACACCTTTGGACAACCGCCAATGCCTCTTAAACATTTTAGATTCACAGGTGACGATTTGAGTAGTGGACACTTTGATGTTTATGAATGTTTAAACTCTCAAAAGCTGGATGCGAAGTTATCGATGAAACCCATTTCAAATCAAACGCCTCCAACTTCCAGTAAGGCTCTGCTTCGCAATGACAATTAATAAGTCTCAGGGACAGACCCTACAAAAGGTTGGTATTGATTTGTGGCAAGATTACTTTTCACATGGCCAACTATACGTTGCATGCTCAAGAGTAAGCTCAGCGCACAGCTTGGTTATATTACAACCTGAGGGCCGAACTGACAACGTGGTATACAAAGAGATCCTTAACAAATAATTATTAGTATATTTTCCCTCAGTTTAAAAAGGTTTACTTTTCTTCTTAATAAAAATTTTAAAGCAGTACTTCGCCGCTGCGAAGCGCGGGTATTTTGCTAGTATATAATAAAAGTATAATAATTTTAACTTTTTCAACAAATTGATAAATGAGACAATAGTACCACAGATGTGTTCCCTGAACTTAAAAAACAGAAATTTACAAAGTGTCACCAAAGCAAATGTATTTAATGCATAAAATATTTAATAGTCATGACAGCAGTAAACTCTGAACCATCAATGTGTCAATAAACTTTTCCATCTGCTTATCCAGTTCAGGTTGATATGGAAGGCAGTACCAATCCTGGCAGCACTGGATATGAGACAAGAGCAGTCCTGGACTGGGCACCAGTTGTGTTTTTCCTAATTGCAAAAATTAAAATATCAAACAGGAAATGTTAAATCTAAAAGGTAAATGCTTTCACTATTATTTAAATGTAGAATATAAGGTAATAAATATTACCAGCAAATTTTATGTAGACAAGTCCTGTCTGACTCCCTGTTGTCTTAGGCTGCATTGCTATGGAAGGGCAGAAAACTGAATGCTGAAATTTACACTGGAAATACAAACAAAGTTCTGTCGAGCTTCTGGAATTGTGAGTGAAAAAATAAATGGAGAGCTTTTACAACCTCCCAAAAAAAAACAAAAAACCATAGGTCTAACAGACCAGCTTTTAGAGAGGCATCTGACTGAGCTTTTCTGTTTTATTTAAAGAAGTGACCTTCAGCAAGGCTTGAAATTGTTTACTTTACGGATGGCATGGAAGAGAAGCTGCACACACACAAGATGTCTCACAGAGAGCCACCGCAATCCCTTTGTCAAGGCAGATTCAGGTAAAAAAAAAGGGCAGTTCTTAAAAAGTAGTTAACATAAAGTGCATTTTAATTTGTCATATATTAAAAACTTTATAGTATATTGTTTTTCAATGTTTTTTTTAAATTTGGGTTCACAGTGGTGTGTCAGCATTTGTTTTTCTCTGGGTATTCTGGTCTTTCTCCCACATTCCCAAATATGTGCACATTGGATTAAATGGTGACTCTAAATTGTCCCGAGTGGGTGTGTGTGTGGATGAGAGAGCCTTGTAATAAACTTCCGCCTCATGCAACGACGGTTCCCACCTTGCATCTGATGCTTCTGCAATCCTGAAACTTATTGGGTAGCCTTGAGAATGTTGCTGTTATTATATACAGACGACCCTCAAAATTCATGGGGGTTACGTTCCTAGAGCACAAGCAAATTGCGAAAAAAACTTGAATTTTGGATGTGGTCAAAAAAATGGCTATTTTTATAGTTTAAATCATAAATATGCCCCCAAAACACTTTAATTTCATTTCAAACTCAGCTTAATACATTACCCTAAAAAAAATGTAAAGGTAAACTCATATCCTGTACAGTACTTTACTGCTATGTCTCCCGCAGTGCTAGAATGTAAAATACTGATATTACCGCTATATGTACTGTAATTCATGCAAGCACATTTCTTTGATATGTGCTGCCATTTTCTTTGGTATAAGTAGGGTAAATACGTAATAATTTAATAAAAATACAGTAAAATGTACGGGTACTCACCAATAATGAATGATATTGAATGTTGATGATGATGATGAATTAGCTGTGCAGTACGATGAAGTTATGTAATGAAGATAATGACTGCACATCAAAGCAGAGGATTTACAGCTCCTCGGGTGGCTACTGTGGCATAACTTATTAGTTCACGGAGCAAATCCAGTATTTCAACCTTCTCCTGGAGTATCTTAAACTTCTTCTGGTGCTTAGTTTCATTGCCAGAAGCCTTAGAAGGTACAGGGCGTTTGGGCGGCATCTTAGGGCATTAAGAAGAACAAAATGAAAAATACGAGGACACTCAGCGAAACACTCGAGATAGCTACACACAGTAAACTGTTATGGTGCAGGAATGCAAGGCTGCATCTGCCGGAGATGCATCACAGGGCAGCAGCCAATCAGCAGCAAGGAGAAATGAATAATGTTCTCTTTCACCATCCCAAGCAACGTTTTCCTCTACAGTTGCTTCCTGTTCTCTCTACAGTACAGTATTGTCACGAAAAAAGCCATAAAAAATTGCGGAGGATATTTGCGGTTTCCGCTAACAACTATTAGTTAGGTTCTAAGGAAAAATTCGCGAACAACTGAGGCCGCGAACTCTGAACCGTGATATTAGCAGATAGGCTTCCAAAAAGTCTCTCCAAAAGACTAAATGAAAATAACAAGAAAGAACTTTGTGAATGTCACAAGAAAAGAGTGTAATCTAGAAAACTGGAAAGGAAAGACACTGAACAACCCATTTGCGACAAGACAACGGAGTATATATATGTATATATACGACATAACAGAAGGAATTCATATATACTGTAGCTATACTTTTCTTATTCACAGACTTGACTGATCACAGCTGGATTAAAATTGCAGCTACTACGGTGGTCACCTGAAACCATTTTGATCAACACCCCTTCAGCAATATGTTTAATTAATTGCAACAGAACAGTAAAATTGTTGGGGTTTGTCCATGGGTGTAGCACCACCTTCACCACATTCCATCATCAGCATCCAGATAAGTATTCATATCAAGCTTAGGAGCTACTCTTTGCATTGGGGTATGCTGTCTGACTACTAGGCTAGATGAGACCTTACCTAAGCACATCTCAGTGTTATACACATGAGGTGTGTCCCACTTAAGATATGGTGATGGCGGCAAGTATCTGAAGCCAGCCATCCATGGCCTGTCCCTTGCTGCATGGTAGGCCAGATATGTGGTCCGTTCAGTTACATATGACTCATGTGGTCTCCAATTAGCTCTGCCTACTGCTTCTCGACTGTTGCCTGTTCATTGCTACAACAAAAATTTCTGTTTTAGTCAGTGCCACAAGTGGAGGACTTCCAAGAAAGTGCAAAGATCTGATGTGAGTAACTAGCAATGTTATAATAGTCTTGACCCATTATTATGTTGCTGATTTACATTGTGATCCACCAGGGGGTGTACTGCTCCCCAAACCCCGACACAGACAAGCTGAGACACAAGTTCAACACAGCACACATTTATGAAAGTGGGGAAGCGTCTTTCTCTTGTTCTCCACTTCACAACACAGTACAATATCTATCTTCATATCTTTTCTTCATTTTGCTGCAGGAAAAATTGGTTGTGGTTTAACATTTTCTCTACTGCATTGTGGGTCAATATAAAGCTGCAAATACTCCACAGAAGGCATTACTACTACACTGACTACAAATATTTTTGCATATCCAAATAGAAGACATAGAGGAAACTACTACAATGCTGGAGTGTTTCCCAGAAATACTGGGAATGAAAGAGGAACCACTCCTGAAAAGACTCCAGTCCAGACAGATGCACAAATTAAATATCCGTTTAATCTAGACTATACATTTTTTGTGAGATTCCTGAAATTATGAGATTTCTGAGTAGCTGAAGACCAACCCAAGGACACTTGGGGAGAACATGAAAACTCCATATACCGTAGATGCTGACTATGTGTGGGATTTGAACCCAGAACTCTAGATCCATAAGGCCGCATTTGTAAAACCTATTGTACTTTCTAGTAAAATAAATGTAAATTTCATTGCAGATAATATACACTAATGCCTTTATAATTACATTAGCATACACTTAGTCCTTTAAGGCTAGTTAAATTTACATTGTGCTACAGTTTAAAGCACTCTTGACAGGTATTCTGTATAATGGGAAAATGTTTGTATGCTTTGATGTTCTGGACCATTAATATCAATACTACTTTTTTCTTCTTTGTGATGGATTAAAAAAAAATAAAGGCCAGAAAAACATTGGGTAAATTATGCTTCCACATGAAGTGTTGTTGTGTGATTTATTTAAATTCATGTCTGACAAACTCTTGTAGCATGACAGGTATAGATCATTTTATTCTAGGAGCTATTGAAGGTAAAACAATGCTCTCATCTGATTTGTCAAGATATGATACAGTGCACTGAAAAATCTCTGTCTTTATTGCTAATAAAACTGTGAATACATCACAAGTTGCCCAAATGAAAATAAAGTATGCCTTGTTCATTATACTCTGAATTATTAGAGGCTTGTCCTAGTGATTTATGATTGTCAGTCGTGTAAAATCCTATTATGTTCTACCCTACTGTGTATAACAAAAACAAACTATACAACCAACTTTTTTTCTTGTGAGACTAGCTCTCTCAAGCAATGTCAAATTTCTGTGGCCAAGAAGAGATCCGCTAGAAACTGAAGAAAGGGTGTTGTACGGTCTTAGCCATTATGAATGTAGTGAGGAGTCAAGTAAAATGACACCTTTTATTGGCTAACTAAAAAAGATTATAACATACAAGCTTTTGAGGCAACTCAGGTCCCTTCTTCATTACATTGATTCCATCTTGCCTGAAGAAGGGGCCTGAGTTGCATATATGTAATCTTTTTTAGTTAGTAGCAGAATTTGAATCCACTGCCTCAGGGTTGGAAGTCCAAACACTTATCCACTGCACCACACTACCTCTCATTTAATGGTTAGCGATTATATAGCCAATTTTAGAGGGAACATTAATTCTAAAAAGTTAGGAGCATGGACAGCATGTTAGTGTGACTGGAGCTTTCCAAATAAAACCAGCCACTCATTTTAGTTTGTAGCAGCTTATGATAGATAGATAGATAGATAGATAGATAGATAGATAGATAGATAGATAGATAGATAGATAGATAGATAGATAGATAGATAGATAGATAGATTATTAATCCCAAGGGGAAATTCACATGTTGTTAAAGGCTAATGAAGTGATGCCGAGTTATTTGCCTTACTTCACTTTATAGACATGACAATGTTAGTTGCATGGAATTTGATTGGAGGAAGCTCAAACAAACAAAATATCAGTAGAAACATACAAGAAAGGGACAACAGTAATTATCATTCTCCTTAATTACATTTGATTCCACTAACAACCAGAAAAAATACTTATACAGTACTTACCAAATTAATGCAGACAGTTGTTAAAGTTTGGTTCACTCATAGGAGGAGTTTAAGGGGGGTTGGGGGATGCACTGATTTGCTTAAATAAAATTTCCAATAAAGGGATGTTTATTTTCCATATTATTTTAATTTTTTTGGCAACAGTTGATGTTGATAATCAACAAATACGATGATTAAATAAACCCTACTTAAGCAACTTTCACTTGCACATTGCCAAACCAATCAACATTCTGAACTACATCAATTACGGATTATTCTTTAGCAGGGGTGTCCAACTCTGGTCCTGGTGGGCCACAGTGGCTGCAGGTTTTCATTCTAACCCTTTTCCTAATAAGCAAGCAGTTTTCATTGCTAATTAACTCATTTTCCATTCATTTTAATAGCCCTGTTTTTATGGATTCAGTCCTCTGAATTGATTCGTTTCTTCATTACATGGCAGCCAAATAGAAATGAGATGTGAAAAAAGCCAACAGATGACCATCTAAAATGAAACGTCAAACTCCAGCCAATTTCACTCCAACCAGTTTCTTAATGAGAAGTCAATTCTAGCTATTAATTAAAGCCGTTATTGAATATCATGACTTGTTGCTGCTCTTATTCTGCCACAGCAGACTGTTGATTTTCTGTTTTTTCTAAGACCACCGTCAAGATGTTTTGGTGACCTGAGCAGACAGACATGACCGAGACCTTCACCTTCTTTATTTTCAGGTTAGCTGGTCATGTGGCGGCTTGTTTTGTGTCTCATTATTGCTTGGCTGCTCATTAAGGAAAAAGAAACAACTAAGGGGTCTGAGTCACGTCAATTAAAACGAAGGCAAAACAAGTTAATCAGCAGCAGAAAATGGCTCACTAATTAAGTAGATGGTTAGAATGAAAACCTGCAGCCACTGTGGCCCACCAGGGCTGGAGCTGGACACCCCTGCTCTACAGTTTCAAATTCACCTTGGAAAGGTCACTTCAACTTGTGTATTTTGTGTTCAGTACTTTCCTCTTTTACATGTCACACAGCTGGCAAACAGGTCCTCAAGCAGACATTTAAATGGCTGCAAAGTTGCAGTGTCCATAGTCTTGCAGGGCATGCCGTGATTCTCAAATGAAGATATACATCTGGGGACAACCTATTAAAAAGCTTGTAGTGAATAGCAGCGAAATCCTGCCCTACAAAGGCTACACCACCAGGGTTTCTTTCTAAAACATCTGCTCCCAATTTCTGTAGTCTGTGCATTTTAAACCGCTACCAGGTTATGAAGGAGAGTCCCAGGTTCAAAAGAAAATGATTTTCATTTACAACAAATACTTTCACAGGCTCCTTCTTTAAGCACAGGATATATAGTTGTTCTTCCTCACTCTGTCCACTCCTTCCCTGCAAGCCTTGTCCACCTCCTCCAACTCCAACTTTGAGATCAACTCGGGGTGACGTCATTTATGCTGGATCAGGCAGTACGTCTGGTGCATCAGCATTGCATGCTGGAACTTTCCAGTCATAAGCAGGGAGATCTTCTAATGGCAGCCCATTATTTCTTTCATACTGGCTGGATTGCACCTCCATCCACATTGTCTATCCATTTGAACCTGCGAATGTCCATCTGCTAAGGCATTTATAGCTGCATTGCCCAAAATGGCAACATTTGTAACAAAAACTAGATAACATTGCAAAAGAATAAAAATAAACAGTAATTAATTTGTATACACACAAAAATTAATAACAGAAGCCTTTACAAAATTAATGTTTTGTCCCTTACAGAGAACTGCTATTAAGATTTTCCAAAAAATGAAAGCAAAAATCACACAAAATCTTCTTAAAACTGAAAGGAAGCCAACTATCAAAAACTATAATAGTTTTTTTATTGAATAGAATAATATAATTAATTTATTAGTTCAAATAAACAATAACCACTACATGATCATTAAAAAGACATGGGGACAACTTCAATAAAAACACCAGGAGGAATTGTGAAAACATGAAAAGAATAAATAATGCTAAGTAAATTAATAAGTAAAAAAAAGGGTAGATTTAAAAGCCAAAATATACAATAAATGTAACTAGAGCAATTTAATGAGAGTCTGAATTAAACTCAGAGGGACTGGAAATACAACGCTGTACAATTTTACGTGTAACTTTAAAAGAAGTCATTAGCCTTTTAATAACGGAGGACTGAAATGCATACAAAATAAAAATCAAGTTGTAGGCTCTGCCAATTTTTTTAACCCTACCACTTTTAATATTATATTCTAAGCTGCAAAAAGGAGTCACAACAAAGTGAAAAAGTTGAGAACAACACCTTGATGACCCTGCATAATTTGAAAGAATGTACAAAAATGCAACACACAATAATTTGCAGAAATATCTTTCCAGATGCAAATACAGAACAGAACTGAGAACAAGATGGCCGGTTCCCAGTTTATATAGCAACTCAGCAGGAAGGGGCGGGTCTAGATGGGCGGACAACGGAATTGATGTCAGCAGTGGAGTGGCTGTCAGTATTCCATTCTGCAGTGGGAGGAAGACAGACAGCATTAGACCACAGCGCCAACCCTTGGCACAGCGGGTAATTACCGTCACCATAGCCCTTAAACTGTCTACTGTGTGCATGTGAATGATAAAGCAAATGAAGGCCAAATTATCAGATACTGTAGGTAATTGCTTAAATTATTAGGCTCAGTTACAGAAATGCCAAGAAGTTATTGACTCTAAGAATGCAATTTCATACTCAAATCTGACTCTAGAACAATCTGCCCAGCATTGCTCTGTTTATAGGTCATAGTTCCTCCCTGTGTCTTATGCTGAAGCACTGAAATGGATTAAGGCAGACTAAAGATGGATGGATGGTTATTTCCTGCTTTCTGCTGCCTCTGTGTCATTTAATTGAGTAGGTGAATTCAGCAAATGGAGAAAAGGTAACCTTTCATAAGACTCATGGAATACATAATCATCCATCCATCCATTTTCCAACCCGCTGAATCCGAACACAGGGTCACGGGGGTCTGCTGGAGCCAATCCCAGCCAACACAGGGCACAAGGCAGGGAACCAATCCCGGGCAGGGTGCCAACCCACCGCAGGACACACACAAACACACCCACACACCAAGCACACACTAGGGCCAATTTAGAATCGCCAATCCACCTAACTGCATGTCTTTGGACTGTGGGAGGAAACCGGAGTGCCCGGAGGAAACCCACGCAGACACGGGGAGAACATGCAAACTCCACGCAGGGAGGACCCGGGAAGTGAACCCGGGTCCCCAGATCACCCAACTGCGAGGCAGCAGCGCTACCCACTGCGCCACCGTGCCGCCCATACATAATCATTCAGTTTGTATTTTATATTGCATTTTTAGGACTAGGCTGACATCCCGTCTACAGCTGGTTTCTACCCTCAACTCTTTACTGGAATGAAGAAAGCTTGTAAAATCAATGAATGATAAAATTCATGACTTTTTAAAAATAAACAAAGATATGGTTTATATGGTTTATAATAACAAACTGATTGGATAATTAAGATATCACAACCAAAATGCAACAATATTGGGATCTAAAGAACAAGGAGTGACAATAAAGTATAAGTAACAGATTTTTAGCTTTGCATGCGTCACACTTTAAAGTACTTAAAGAAAGCTTCACACTTTGTATTTAAACAAATCATCTTAATATATACATTCACATGCTCGGAGGCAAAGTCTGACTTAGGTCTTTATCCTTTAAATTATTACAAAGTTAGCTTTTTTTTCTGCCTTATTGCAATAATTTATTCTTATAGACAGGAATTGACAGGTGGCATCAATCAGTCTGCCATCTAGTCACTAATATAAGTGCTTTTTCCTACTGAGCAGGTGTCACAGCCTGCCAGACTGTCGTCAGAGTTGTAAAAGTTTTGCAAAACCTGTTCTCGCCATCGCAGTGTACGCAACTGGAAAGGTTTTATTAGCTCATGAATCATCAAAGCATTGAAGATACACACCGATGTTCCTCTGTGACTTTGTTGAAGTCACGTTTTCAATGAGAGCAGAAGCTAAACATCAATAACAGACTTCTTTTTGAGTGGAAGCTGAGAATTATATGATTTATTTAGTATAAAAACATGATACTTGTATCAAATTACCTCCTTTTAAAATGTATTGTTGCACTTTTTTCCCTTTCGTTCTTTCTTTCTGTCTTTCTTCACAGGAACACAAACACTTTGTGTACTTTGGATTACAGAGAAGCAGCTGCAAGGCATTTAATTTCCATTCCAGAGATCCCAATGACTAGCAGCCACCTAGGTATGAAAACAAAGATAACCGCAGGATTCTGTGGGAGGTAAATGCACAAGTTGCTACCCTGCAGAATTCTTTCAACAGCCCAGCACTACTTAGCACTCATTAAGACTGCTACAATTTGAAAAATCACTGTTCCTTACCTGTGGTGTCATTAAATCCTTGTTAGTTCTATAAATTGCCATGGAAATTGCTTGAGATGTTAAAAAAGTAGGTCATAAAAATAAGTTATATCCTCTTTTTTCTGCCTAGGTGTAACTTTAATCAAAGTTCTCAAAATTTTTACAAATGCTTAAAGAAGGTGAAGTACGATGTACCTTTCTGAACATTGAGGATAGTTAGTTTTTTTTTTAATTAATACAGGATAATCTGTCCTTTCTATAGTGTCTTGTTATTTTGCACCTATTGTATAGGAAGTCTGTTTTTAGACACTAAGAACCAAAGCAGACTAAGCTTTTGAATAGATGAGAGCAGATTTAAAATAAGATGCAGCTAGCATTGCCTCCAGTTCTCAGTGACTCTAAACTCAATAATGCCACCTTAAAAATGATGTTTTTAACATAACATCCTTATCTAAAACACCTACAATGAACCGCCATCACGTACAAGTTTGGTTTCCTTTGACACTACCAAAGCAGGCTGCAGCTCCCAGTGTCTGAGGTCAGATGGAGTTAATAAATGATGGATGGGCAGATGCCTAGTTAAACAGGTACAGGTGGAGTTAAAGGACTACAATTTCACAAAACAAAAAGATTACTGTCATGACTAACAGACGCATAAAGAAACCTGAGGTTTTGTAAAACAAAACATGACCCCAATCCTAAACTTAATTTGAGTGAGGACATAGAGACATACCCAAGAACAGAAAGCAAAAAAAAACAGCCCTAATTTAAAGAAATGACAGGGACAACAAACAAAAAAAAACAGCACCTAGAAAATCCAACTGCCTGCCACCCCACCAGAAATAGTCTGAGCAGAAAACAAAACAGCAGTCCTATATGATGAACTTGCCCGGTATTTGTAAGTAAATAATAAAAAAAAATTCTTAAGAAAAATGACCAGAGGATGACAACACTAGAATGCAGAAGGCAAACTCTTAGTTTGGTGGTCAAGTAGAAGGTCAATACAAAGAAATAAAGAGATGAAAGACAATCATTAAAATCAAAGCCACATAGCATAAAACAAAACTCAAATAAAAAAAAGAAAAGGTTCTGTTAGTAGAGTTGCTCTTATCTGGGATTTACGATTAATTTTTGGTGGGAGTTCTTAGGTTCTTTTTTGACTTTATGCATTCATTCCAGGTTTTGTCATGGTTGATGTTAGTTTATTCTAAGAAGGCTGTTGCAAAAAGTTATAATTTTTATCGTTATACTGAAACACCTTTTATGTATTGTTTTGGATGACTTCAGGAGGTCACTACTGTCTAGCTGCTGCCAGTAAAGACTACAGGCACAGAGTGATGTGAACCGATTCTCAGTTAAAATACAAGTATAGGTTATACTAATTACCAAGTACAGAACTGGTACCATATAAATGCAGATTTGTTGAAACACACAGAAAAACAAGGTAGAAATTGATTACACATAAATAGAAACCAATAATAGCTGTTAATTAATTGATGAACTTTGGCCACTTGACAAAGGAGGGGACTAAAACTGTAAAAGGGAAAATCATAGTTCATAGTTCTAAAGTCATAGTTCTGGAGACCTCGGCCAAATGGCCGCCTACACCCTCCTGGGTCTTCTATAGTGGAGCCGGTGCTTGCCATCCAATCTAATGAGAGAATCTTTCCATCTGATGACTCCAATACTCCTTTATCCAAGATGACTGTTCCATATGCGGGAGAGCAGCCTGGCAATAGAGCAGTGGCATCAAGTGCCGCATCCAGATACTGAGAAAAGAAACAGAATAGAGGAGGA
Organism: Erpetoichthys calabaricus; assembly: GCF_900747795.2. NCBI lineage: Eukaryota > Metazoa > Chordata > Cladistia > Polypteriformes > Polypteridae > Erpetoichthys > Erpetoichthys calabaricus. The sequence continues at coordinate 43,671,225 of NC_041403.2, forward strand.
TTAGAAATGCTTTAAAACTATTGTGATGCTTGTATTTCATTACAAATGACTAACATAAAGAAATACAGGATGCACAGTTGATCAGCAGCTCTAGTCAGGGTATGCTAGAATAAGGTAGTGAGTCTTCATCTGGGATTTAAAAGGTGAGACTAAAAGGGCACCTCTTAAAGTAGCAAGCAGATCATTCCACACCTTTGAGGCCCTGTAACTAAAAGCACAACCTACCACTGTTATTTTATTAACCCTTGGAATCTTAGGTAGGCCAGCACTTTGAGATCTCAGTGTGCGATCTGGTTTGCAAGTGATGATAAACTCAGATAAATAAGTAGGGACTTGGCCATGTAAGGCTTTAAGATTATCTGCCAAAGGTCATTCATACCTGTCAGGTAATGGTCTGCCCGCTGCCCAGTCGCCTTTGCCGGGAGGTGTCTTGCTTGCTTTCTTGCCTCGTCTGGGAGCCACCCCTTAGGGAGCTGGTTAGGTCATGGTATTACATGTGGTTATATATTTTTCTGTAGGATTTGTTGTTTTTGAGTGATTGTGCTTTATTTTTATATATTGTCTGTTATGTCTTTTATCGTGCTCTAATGTCCTTATGTCCCTTGTGTTTTGTGGATGAAGCCCAAAGAGGCAGTGAAACCATGACATCACTGTGCCTGAGCCCTCCCTCTGGCTATTTAGAGCAAAAGAGAGTTCAGACATGATTGTTTCTGGATTTACTGGCTTTTTTGATATTTTACTGCTTTGTCTTTGGCTTATGATATATGGGGCCTCATTAGCAGAGAATTTCCTTTTAGGCAACTTGTTTTATTCCATTTTTGAGCTTGTGTTATTTTTTCTTTTTGCTAGATACATCTCTTCCTTTTTATAAAGATCCTTTCTGTAGTCTGTCTCTCCTAGCCAAATTTTTACAATTTTTTCTTCTCTTGGAAGGAATTTGAATATTTTGGGACATTTATGTTTAGCTTTGAAGCTTCTACCCTTTAAGTGTTATGTAGGCCTAAACAGGCCTGTGGGATAAGGAATCAAGTCCATTAGGTGAGGCTTAATCCAGGCAGGCATAGGTAACCTGGCATAACTTGTGAAGGCTTTTGAAGGCCTCAAACCTTTTTTAGTATGGTTCTGACTCCAAATCATGATACTGCCATTTTCATGTCTTGGTTACCATGAGGCATGGTTTGTGGCATCACCAGAGCAACTATATAAAGGTTGGTGTGATTATCCCTTAAGTATCTGTGTGGTATAGCGGGTCCACAGCTCATGTCAAAGGCCACTTTTTAAATAAATAATCGCCACACTCATGGCTTAGAAAGGGGGTGTGGTAGTGTGGCAGAAGCAGTTCCCGGGGGAGTTCGTGATGCGGGCAGTCCTTGTTTAAGTGCATAGGTGAGGAGTCGTCTGCATCCGCAATGGTTCCCAGGAGCTGCTGATTTGCCACAACTGATCCACGTTCCTGTAATTTTAAATAGAAGCATGAAGCGGCTAGCAGGGGGAAGAAAAAGAAGAGAGAGAACAGGAAAAAACGGGAGGTTGCAGGAGAAGGCAGGAAGCAGGAGGAAAAAGCCGGTGCAGGAGAGCGAGTGAGCACAGGCTCGCATGCAGCTGAGTAGCAGTTGATTGTGGTCACTCCCGCTGAACATTTAGTGAAGAGCGTGAGTGACCGGAAGAAGGACGGCTGGCCGCGTAAGGCCGAGAAGGCAGCAGGAGTCAGGACTTGGAATGTGGATTCCCCAGCGTGAGCACCCTGGTTGTTGGGGATCCCAAGTCGCTGTTTGGTGGAGCCTAATGGAGCCAGGGATGAAACAGGGGTGTCGCCAGTTACCAGTAGAAAGGCACAGGGCTTTATTTTTAAAGTACAGCTTCCAGCCATTGTTTTAACCTTGTTTTAAAGGATTTTTCTATGGTGTTTTTAACCTCCAACTTTTCACTCGTTTTTATGGATTATTTATTTAATGACTTATGTGATGCAATGCACTTATTTATTTGGACACTTTGATTGTTTTGTTTTTAATAAAAGCACTTGATGTTTTTTTACACCATTACCTTGCTCCATTTGTTGTGCCTCACTGCCGAGCTCATCGGTGACATTACCGATGGTGTCGGGTTCAAGGGCTCCCAAACGCAAGATGGGAGCATGGAGCAGAACCCGAATCGTCACAATCTGAGAGTGAATAAATACTTTCAATCTAATCTATAAAATAGTTTATGTTTCTATCAAACTATCTATCTAACATTGGAGGTCATTCAGTTGTCACACCAGAAAGTTGTTTTAATGTGGGTCACGTTATAGTCATGGCACCATTGTGCACATTTCAGCTAATTAATGGAATAATGTTTGTCTGTTTTCTGAACCCATGCAGTGTAATTCTAGGCATCAAGAGATGGAGCTCATTAAAGAAGATAAGACTGGATGTACCAGTCTTGAAGACCACTCATACAGACACCTGCAGTTCAGAATCAACCTCACACAGTCATTATGGAATGTCAGAGGAAAATCCAGAGTTATACCTGCACAGACGTAGGAAGAATCTGAAAATTCCATACAAGCAATAAATGGGCCTGCAATTCACTAACAACACCACTGATCCACCCAGAAATGAAATCAAGAGATAAACAACATTGGGAAGCTGCTTAAATCATTATTGGTAAATGAGTACCAAGCAATGGTAAAAGAGACCAAACGCTGTTTATCAAAAATGAACAATACAATGTTCTAGAATTATCTGTGAATAATAATAAATGCTGCTTGATAACTCAGCTTAAAATTTCCCAAATATTTCAATAGCATGGGGGTCATTCTTAAAAACAGCACCTAAAGCATGTGTTGCTGTAAAAATACTCTTTTAAGAAAGGGGAGATGGAATCAAAGGGACCTACTGTAGCAGCCTTGCTTGACGCCAGATTGTTTCAGGGTGTGCGTTATAGGGAAATTACTGAAAATTGTTGTTAAATTGCCTGCAAGACCTAGCAGACAAAAACGGCAACTTATTAAAAGATAATGATCCGGATCAAGCAGCTGGAAAATTAAGAAGAAGATGGGGCCTTTTAGAAGATGGCCTGACACCACCCCCCTTCTAATGGTTTCTGTACGAGAAGCATAGAAGCTGCAGAAAACTATTTGACAGTAAAGATCTTCACCCAGAAGAGACTATCATGCTTTTAAAAACTTGTTTTTAGTTTAAAGTAAATCAGGTTATTTTGCAGAAAACTGTTTTAAATGTTGCCACCTCCCCCATGCTCTTTATAGTGATGTCCGAGAAAATAGTTTATAATATAATGAAACCTAATTGTCAACAATGCTGGACAACAGAAAACAATGTGAAAAATGCCCTTGAAAAAAAGAAAAAAAAATTTCATATTACTTATGTCACATAATCCATATGTCCCTTATCCCGTTGTTGGCTAAAAATGTCCAAAAAATATGCATTTTTTGTTAAATATTATTAACATTTACATGGAAAAAGCATCAGGTTTTGTAAACAGTACAACGTAATCTCGAAATTCTGTGTTTTTGATTTGAAGACATGGCTCTTAACTAATAAATGAGGAAGAGCGGTGAGTCTACAGTTCAGACACTCGTTGCCTGTGTGAGCATTTTCATTCTTTGTTCAGTAGTTTATTTAAACAAATCGGGAGTGGTCTCCCCTAGACTTTCTCGTATACTCAGATATGGCGATGGATATTTGAGGAGTAAACCACAAGACAATGATTATATTTTTATATTATGTACATTAATGAATGATCAACAACAAATCAAATCAAATTAATAATATATTGAACAATTATTATAAAAGTAAAGTTGAATAAATCGGATTCTGCAGTTGCATGAATAAAAGGTAATATACCATTTCCGGTTACCGGAAATAGCTCAAACGTTGATAGAAATCTACATTTTGTATCTAATACTTGTATGCAAAATTTGGTTGACCTAAATAAAAGCGTACTCAAGCTATTGTGTTTACATACGCACACACAGACATAACTTCCAAAAATGGTATTTTCTCAAAATGGAATTTTTGTAGGATTCCAAAACATTCCCTATACTTGGTACAGTAATCCCTCGCTATATCGCGCTTCGCGGCTTCACTCCATCGCGGATTTTATATGTAAGCATATTTAAATATATATCGCGGATTTTTTGCTGGTTCGCGGATTTCTGCGGACAATGGGTCTTTTAATTTCTTGTACATGCTTCCTCAGTTGGTTTGCCCAGTTGATTTCATACAAGGGACGCTATTGGCAGATGGCTGAGAAGCTACCCAGCTTACTTTTCTCTCTCTCTTGCGCTGACTTTCTCTGATCCTGACGTAGGGGGATTGAGCAGGGGGCTGTTAGCACAAATGTATGTTTATCTTAGGGGTCAGCCCTCAGCCCATACTTTGTTATATTGGTGGTGGACATACTAAATCCTCTCAGACAAAGCCTGGAAACAAAGAGGAATGACTTAAGAACATTTATGTTTATGGGGTCTGGGCAGTCTTTTGCCGTTGGGACCCCTGCAGATTTTTTTTTTCTCCAGCTTAAGTGGAGGTTTTTTTTTTTGTCTGTCCGCCCTCTGACCTTATTATCGGGCTCATCTTTATGATATTGTAAATAAGGACATTAGACCTTATTTTCAACCTGCCTTAAGTAAAATCCTAGAAAAGGCAGTCAATACGCAGCTAAATGATCGCTTGAATAAACAGTCTGTTCTTGACAAGTTTCAATCAGGTTTTAGAACAAATCACATTACAGAAACTGCACTCATTAAAGAAGTAAATGACTTTCGGGTAAATGCAGACAGAGGCCATTTACCTTTTCTCATCTTCTTAGATCTGAGTGCCACATCTGATGCAACTGATTACAATATTCTTATAAATTGCCTTAGTCAGTAGGTGGGCCTCTCTGCTAAGGTCTTAAATTGGTTTGAGTCTTACTTAACAGGTAGAAACTTCTTTGTTAGTTATGGTTATTATACTTCAAAGACACATAATATTCTATATGGTGTTCCAATAGGCTCTATCCTGGGTCCACTGCTCTTTTCAATCTATAAGCTTCCATTTGGTCAGATTATCTCAAGGCATAATGTGAGCTACCACAGCTATGCTGACAACACACAACTGTATTTATTAATAGCACCTGATGACCCTGACTCTCTTGTCTCACTGACCCAATGTCTTATTTGTGTTTGAGTGGATGAGTACTAATTTTCTCAAACTAAACAAGGAGAAAACAGAAATTTTAATGATCGGCAAAAAAGGATATAATGAAGATATTAGAAATAAACTTGATCCATTAGGATTAAAAGTAAAAACAGAGGTAAGGAACTTAAGGGGTGATTATTGACTCTGGCCTAGATTTTAAATCATATATTAATCAGATTACTAGGACAGGATTTTTTTTTCCACTTAAGAAATATGGCAAAAAATTACTCCCCTTATAACTTTGCAAGATGCTGAAAAATTACTTCACGCTTTTGTTTTTAGTTGGCTGGATTACTGTAACACACTCCTTTCAGGACTACCCAAAAAGCTAGTGCAGAATGCAGCTGCTATAATCTTAACTAGAAAAAAGAAAACTTGAACACATCTGATGTCACTACACTGGTTACCTGTACCATTTAGAATTGACTTTAAAATGCTGCTTATGGTTTACAAAGCCTTAAATAATCTCGCTCCATCCTATATTTCGGAATGCCTCTCAATTTACAATCCAAAACGTAACCTTAAATCTTCAAATGAGTGCCTGCTTATAATTCCACGAGCTAAACTTAAAAGAAGTGGTGAGGCAGCCTTCTGCTGTTATGCACTTAAAATCTAGAATTGTTTACCAGTAGAAATTCGCCAGGCTAATATGTTGGAGCACTTTAGAAAACTGCTAAAAACACATTATTTTAATATGGCTTTCTTATAGCTTAATTTTAGTGTAACCCTGATATTCTGTATATGCATTTAATTACAATTTTTATCATGGCTCCACAATCCATACTAACCCCTACTTTCTCTGCTGTTCTATTTCCAGTTTTCTGTGCAACCACCACCCAATCAAACCACCGTGCAGTTCCTACATTAATAGATGAAAGGCCAGAGGTCCACATGTCCACGTGAAGCCTGTAAACCATGAGGACTGATTTAGATCATTTCTGTTAGAAAGAATGCCCAGCGGAGGCTGGTTGTCTTGTGGCCTCAGAACCCCTGCAGATTTTGTTTTTTTTTCTCCGGTCTTCTGAAGTTTTTTTTTTTTTTTTTTTCTGTCCTCCTGGCCATCGGACCTTACTTTATTCTTTGTTAATTAATATAATGTTATTTTTATATTTTTCTTTCTTCATCTTGTAAAACAATTTGAGCTACATCATTTGTATAAAATGTGCTATATACATAAATGTTGTTGTTGTTGTTGTTACAGTTCTACTAGTTATATATCCGTTTTATAAGATTGTATAGATTTGTTTTTTCTTTGTTTCTTATTCATGAATATTCTTGCCTAATCCTGATTTCTTTTTTTGTAAATTTCTCTGTGACATCTTGTAAAGCACTTTAAGCTATATTGCTTCTATGAAAATGTGCTATATAGGGGGTTGATTTGTTTCAAACCTTTTATTTTTGTAAATCTTGAGTTATTTGTATGGAATGTAATTTGACTTTAATAAAATCAATAAAATAAAAAAATGTGCTATATAAATAAATGGTGGTGTTGTTATTGTTAAGTGAAAATATCAGAAATGAAAAGATGTGGGAACTACTATTTGCTAATGATTTTGCCATAATAGCATAGTCAGAAAATAAAACACTGGATGGTTAATATGGATGAAACTCTAGAACACAAAGAATTAAGAGTGAACAGTGGAAAGAAGTTATGATGGATCAATAAAAGCGAAATGTAGAGCTGAAACAAGTAAACCACTTTAAATGTCTGGTTTTGGTGTTCAAGGAAAAAAGTTGTTGTGATTCGACAACAATAAAGAGAGATAAAACACAAATGGATAAATGAAAGGAAGTGGGAGGAGTCATAAATGAGGAAAGATTGCCATGAAAACCAGTCAGTTACACCAATAAAACTATTGACAGGTAAAACATTGATTATCCCTTTACAATGACACCTCTCAAGGGGTGAGATACTCGTATATTAGGCTGCAAGCGAACAGTCAGTTCTTGAAGGTGATGTGTTGGAAGCAGGAAAAGAGCAAAAGCGGAAAGATCTGAGTGATTTTGAAAAAGGCCAAATTGTGATTTCTTAGACGACTGGATCAGAGAATATCCAGAATGGCATTGAGAGATTGGAGATTCTATTTATTGGATTTTAACCTCCACTGCACACTGATTTTTATGAAGAATTATATATTTATTTATTTGGGAAGACTTTGCAGTGCACTACTTGCACATTGGTTTGTTTGGATTGTGAAAATTAAAAGTACTTTGCACATTTGAAACTATCTGTTCTAGTCATATGTCCTCATTCCCCAGTCCAACCTTGGTCTGTGACTATTGACGTATTGGGTTCAAGGATGAGTGTGCCAGCTACAGGCAATACAAGCATGACACCACCTCTGCGTTGAAAAGAGTTCTATTCTTTTTATTTTTTTCAGATACCTATTTATGCCCAAGAATTAAGATTGGGCACATATTTCCCAAGAGAATTATTTTAGGTTTAAATTGTCAGACTACATAAAAATATCAGCAAACCTATGGCCTATAGGTATATATATAGATAGACTTTATTTGGCCCTTAGAGAAAATACAAACTTTACAGAAGTGCAAGTGGAAAAAAAATATATACAGTAATCCCTTCCGAAATCTAAAAATCTGCAAATAGTTTATTGCACTAAATAAGATGAAAAAAGTTGCAAGAAATGCAAGATAGAATGATTGCTGCCCAATAAAATCACATGTGAAACACTGGCTGCTGAGACAAACATGAGTACAATTTGTGGGTGAAGCACCAGGAGATGGGGATACCATGATGTCACTGCTACTGGCTTCTCCCTCTGCCTTTATCATGATTTCAAAGTGAGCAACCCAGCAGATCATTGCAATTTTAAATAATTTTTAAAATCATTAAATTGAATAAAAGACAACAAACCAGAGTAAAATACTAAATTCAATACTAAAAGAAAGCCTAGCAAATAACATCACATTATACTGAGCATCTGGACAGAGAGGTAACCTGAAAGAAGGGGCAAAATGTTAGGTTAAGGTAAACTCCTTCCTGAACAGATAAGTTTAAAGTTGTTTATTAAAAAATGAATGGAGTCAGCTGATCTAATTAATTTCAGGAGGGCATTCCAAAGTCTGGGGCTTATACAGTTGAAGGCCCTGTCACTCATAAAGTTCAGGTTAGTGTGATGCACAACAAGATTGCCAGAATCAGAGGACCTTAGTGTGCAAACAGTAGTATAGTGATAGAGGACGTCACTGATGTAAGCCGGTATGAAGTCATTTAAAGCTTTGTAGGTTAATAACAGAATTTTATATTCAATCCTGTAAGACACAGGGAGCCAGTGACGGCGAAGCAAGATGGGTGTTTGGTGCTCATTGTTGCTGGTTCATGTTAGGACTCTTGCAGCACAGTTTTGAATCAGCTGGAACTGTGATACAAGATTAGGAGCAGCACCTGGCAGTAGGGAGTTACAGTAATCCATCCAGGATGTGATAAAAGCATGGACAAGTTTCTCAGCATTAGAAAAGCAGAGGAATGAACACACATGGGATATGTTACTGAGGTGAAAGTAGGAAAGTTTCTTAATGAGTTTTATGTGGGCAGAATAAGAAAGGGAGGAATCAAAAATGACACCAAGATTCCTTGCATTAGAAAAAGATCTGATAAGATCACCATCAAGAGTGACTGAGAAGGAGCTCATTTTCTTAAGTTGTGCTTTAGTGCCATTTTGCAGGAGTTCAGTTTTGTTTCAATTTAATTTTAAAGAGTTCTGTTCCATCCTTGTAGACAGCCACCATGTTAGTATTTGACTTGCGCTTTTTGTCTGAAATATACACAAGGTAAATTCTCACATACTCCATATCTTCATTTTGATCTTCATCATAACAATGGGACAGGGGGATGTGTGCCTTCCTGAGATCCATTACTATTTCCCTGAGTAACGTTGAGCTAACCGCTAGCCGTTCTTGAGCAAGCTGCTCTTCAGTTTATACCTCTCAACAAAGTCCTTCACTACAGCCCTGTATTTGTCCAACTGCTCTAACCCTAATACACCTGACTATGGCTGTATTGTCCAAAGAATCTCTGCAAGATCCTTGATGGATCCAGCACAGGACACCATTTGGCAATTCTGTTAGACTCTGTTTTGTGACACATTTTTCTTGTACTGCTAACCACAAAGGCTTTATCTGATACTTAGGACCCCCGCAGCAAACCATGTTTGGGACAAATACATTGATTCTTTGTTCGGTTTTGGATTCAGAATGTCCTTATACACCATTCTTTGTGCAAACAACTTATTCTGCTAGAGATTTGCCAAAAGCCAACACACACAAACACTATGACATTGAGAAAACATAACTAGTAAAAAAATCATTCAGGTGTTGCGATGCTGAATTTGATTTGATATGGCATGATATGAAACATTGGAAGTAGTCTTAACTAATTCCTTGATTGTTCAGTGTCTCATTCACTGTAATGGGATTCATACAATTAATAACATAGAAAAAAAATGAAAACAACGTCACCAAGGCATTGCTCTTTTAGAGAATGTTTAATACTACTGTACTTAATTACAAGCTTTGCATTGTGTTGTGAAATCTTTTTGAGGATCCTACAGTTTAGCTGACCCCAACAATTCCCTTACTTTTTTCAAAGGACTGAAATAATTATTATATTCAATTATTATATTAAACAATACACTTAACTATACTTGCTATAACTCATGGAAAAGTACAAATATATTGATAAACACTAAGGTTAGATTCATGGGTTCCTTCTCTTGTTCTCTTTTTAAAAGACAGAAAATTGATTAATAGTACACATATATTAAAGATTTACTTACAGTTAAAATTTTATTTAGTGACTTTTACAGGCTGTTAAGTTTTTAACTATCTCAGACTTATTCATTTTATTTATTTATTTATTGTTTTCTGAAGGGAAATTTCCAAAGTTAGGGTGCCCTGCCCTGCTCACAAAGCTCAGAACTGAGGCTTCAAAGCTCTAAAACAAGCCTAGCCTCCAACTCGAGAAGTAGAATTTGTGGCCAGAAGAAGTCAAGCTTGTACTATTAAAAGGAACTGTTAAAACCCTTGGCCACAAATACCAAAACAATGATTCATTATAGTTAATGATTTATTGAAAACCAAACAATAAAACCCAAAAATGGCTGAAAATATTCACTAGATGGGGGGAAAACCATCAAACCCCAGGTAGTCACAAAAAGGGCAAAGGTAGAATCTTTTTAAATTACAAGATGTATTTTTATTAAAACTTGCTATGTGGCACAGGAAGATGAAGAGCACAAATGCAACAGAAAGATAATACCTTTAGATTAAAAAAAAAAAAAAAAACCAAAAGGTCATAAAAAAAATCCAGAAAATTAGAAATATTTATTAAGAGCCAAAAACACAGGAAAACTCAATAACTGCCTAGCACATTCAATGAACTGCAAGGGACTGTGGGGTTTCTTTGGCCTTTATAAGGCTGAGGGCAGTCCCTTAGTGATGATGGGCAGGAGGCCTCGCATATTGGGAGACCACCCGCAAAAACACATGGCATATAGAAAAAAGTACATAAATACAGTATATAACAACTAAACAATCAAGAATGTTAACATAAAAAATTAAGAAAAAAAATAAAAACAGACATAAACAGACATTTAAACCCAAACTGGGAGGAAACAGGACCTCTGCTGAACCCCACTGAACTGGACCTGAACTGAACTGAACTGCACCAATGTATTGGGGAGGCGTATGTGTAGGCTAGTCGAGGATTGTTTAAACTAGGGAATGGGGGTCAGGGAGTTTAGGATAGGCCAGGTTTAGATCTATACATGGAAGAACAAGCAATGGTGTAGAAATAAAAATGCATAGTAATGTAAATTCTAAGGAAACATTTAAATGTAGAAGGAGTAACACATTAAAAATAGCTTGCCTTAATGCTAGAAGTATCAAAAATAAGGTAAGTGAGTTGGAGTTGTATGTAGCAGAGCATAATTATGATATTATAGCAATAACGGAAACCTGGCTAAATAACAAAGATGGGGATGAGTGTAACATAGAGGGATACACATTTTTTAGGAAGGACAGACAGAACAGAAACGGAGGTGGGGTTGCTGTTTATGCCAAGCAGGATTTAAATGTAAGGCCTCTTCAGTTGGATGATGAGCCCCATCTTAGTGAGGACATGTGGCTTCGCCTGGAAAATATTAGGGAAAGAGGTCTTATTTTAGGAGTGTGTTATAGACCACCCAATTCAGACAGTAATTTCAACACACATCTTTTTAGTAATATCAAAAAGGCAAGTTTACAGGGAGATATTATAGTCATGGGAGACTTTAATTATCCAAATATTAATAATAATAATAATAATACATTTTATTTATACAAGGCGCCTTTCAAGGAACTCAAGGACACCGAACAAACAATAAATAAATAAATAATTAAATAAAAGACACAATTATAAAAACTTAAAACATCAGAAAATCTAGAAATTAAAACCAAACAAAACCATTATAATCAGGAGGAAAAAGAAAAAGCCATTTTAAACAGATGCGTTTTAAGTTTACATTTGAAGGATGAATATGATTTGATATTTCGGAGATCCGCAGGCAATGAATTCCAGAGCTTGGGAGCAGAACGGCTGAAAGCTCTGCTCCCCATGGTGGTTAGACGGGCGGGAGGGACAGTCAGATGGGTGGAGGAAGAGGATCTAAGGTTACGGGATGGAATGGCAACATGAAGAAGGTCAGACAGATATGGAGGGGCGAGGTTATGGATGGCCTTAAATGTTAATAGTAGAATCTTAAAATCAATACGAAACTTGATCGGGAGCCAATGAAGCTGCTGCAAGACCGGAGTAATATGGTGAATAGATGGGATTTGAGTGATGATACGTGCTGCAGAATTCTGGACTAACTGAAGCTTATGAAAAGATTTATTAGGGAGACCAAAGAGGAGTGAATTGCAGTAGTCCAGCCGAGAAGTGACAAGACTATGAACAAGAATGGCAGTAGTATGAGGAGTGAGGGAGGGGCGAATGCGATTAATATTACGTAGGTGGAAGTAAGCAGACCGGGTGATGTTATTAATGTGACATTGGAAAGATAGAGTACTGTCGAGGATGACACCCAGACTCTTGACCTGAAATGATTGGGAAACAGCAGAGTTATCAATAATAAGAGAAAGATTATTGGTTTTGGATAATGATGATTTTGAACCAATGAGGAGAACCTCAGTTTTGTCACTGTTTAAGAAAATTCGAAGAAAACCAGGATTTAATTTCAGCAATGCAGTCAATAAGCGAGGGTGGTGGAAAAGAGGAGGTGGGATTACCAGCAAGGTAGAGCTGGGTGTCATCAGCATAACAGTGAAAATTAATGTTATATTTGCGAAAAATATTGCCAAGGGGAAGAAGGTAAATAATAAAAAGAAGAGGCCCCAGGACAGAGCCCTGGGGCACACCAGAAGTAACAGCGGTGGGTTGGGATGTGAAGGTTTTAAGCTGTATGAACTGAGTTCGGCCTAAGAGGTAGGATCTAAACCAATCAAGTGGAGTTTGGGTAATGCCAATCAGAGATAATCTATTAAGGAGAGTGGTATGACAAATAGTATCAAAGGCCGCACTCAGATCAAGGAGGATGAGAATAGTGATTAGACCAGAATCAGCAGTCATAAGGAGGTCACTAGTAATTTTAACAAGTGCCGTTTCTGTACTATGAAGGGGGCGAAAACCAGACTGGAACTTTTCATATAGATTATTGTGAGATAAATGGGTGTGAAGTTGGATAGCTACTATTTTTTCAAGAATTTTGGAGATAAAGGGCAAGTTAGAAATGGGGCGAAAATTATTGAAATTAGTAGGATCAGCACCAGGTTTTTTTAGTATTGGGGTTATAGCAGCAGTTTTAAAAGATGAAGGAATAATACCAGTAGTGAGAGAAGAGTGAATGATGGCAGAAATGAGAGGGACTAGAGAGGGGAGGCAGGCTTTAACCAGAACTGTAGGCAGGGGGTCCAGCTGACAAGTAGATGACTTGGATTTGCAGATGAGATCTGAGATTTCAGAGGAAGTGGGAAGCTGGAAAGAAGAAAAAAAGTGAATAGGCGAGTGTAGTTCAGAAGGAATATAGAGAGGATCTGAACCAAGGTGCTGATGTATCTTTTGGATTTTCTCGTTGAAAAAAGACATAAGAGAATTACAGAAAGCAGTTGAGTAAAGGTGAGATGGTAAAGAGTCTGGAGGTTGTGTAACATTATTAAGTAAAGAAAACAAAGTCTTGGTGTTACCTGTATTACGAGTAATTAACTGAGTGTAATAATTAGATTTGGTTTGAGCTATACAATCCTTATAATAGAGAAGATGATTTTTATACATCTCTTTGTGGACAGAGTCCGGATTTTTTAAACAACCTTTCAAGTTGCCTGCCCTTAGCTTTCAGAAGCCGAAGTTCAGGCGTAAACCAAGGGGCAGAAAAAGAAAAAGAAACAGAACGGGTTTTTAGCGGAGCCAGAGAATTAAGAGTACCATTAAGACAAGTGTTATAATATGAGACCAGTTCTATGGGAGTGGATAAATTATAAAAGTCCATTTGGGAATCGATTCTAGAAGACAGCAAATTCAAGTTAATATTCTTAATGTTGCGAAAGGCTATGTGGAAGCTTAGGAACAGAAAAGGTAAGTTTGGCATTGAATGAAAGAAGAAAATGGTCGGTTATAGTGAGTTCATCTGCTGTGAGATCAAAAGGAACAACACCAGAGCAGCAGATCAGGTCCAAGATATGTCCTTTACAATGAGTAGGAACATCAGTGTGCTGCTGGTATCCAAAACTCTCCAGGCAAGATAAAAAGTCTCTAGTGAGAGGGATATTGATATTGTCCAGATGTATATTAAAATCCCTCAGCAGAATTATATTTGGGGTAATTACAGATAAATGAGTAAGGAAGGTAACAAGATCGTTCAAAAAATTGTTGTTTGCCTTAGGAGGACGGTAGACAGTTGCAATGATGGTAGGAACTGGGCCAGACAGTTGACACACAGTCGATTCAAAAGAGCTAACAGCAGGAGCAGACAATGGCAGGACTTTCCACTTCTCGCAATAAATAATCGTGACACCTCCTCCACGGCCAGAGGCACGGGATTGACAAGTGTAAACAAACCCCGGGGGGGTGCATTCATTAAGTTGTGAAAAGTCTTGAGGTTGCTGCCAAGTCTCAGTTAAACAGAGAAAGTCAAACTTACGGTCAATGAGGAGATCCTGAATGAGATGTCCCTTGCTCGTGAGTGAGCGGATGTTCAGTAGACCAAAGCTGACAATGTTGCTGTCGCATTTGACAGTGGTGTTAGTCGACCGAGCTAAGCTGGCCAACACGCTATGGTCAGCGTTCCTATCTGTGTTGTGTGGAGGGTGCCGAAAATCAGACCAAAAAGAGTTAATTCCTTTCGAGACGTCCGTTCGGAATCTCCGGCGGGACCCACAGTGGATGTATCTCCGACGAGGGAGAAGTATGACGTCCGGGTCGAAATACAGCACCGACAGCAGAGGCACAGACTGGAGAAGACGCAGTTGAAGAAGCTCAGCAGCTGGATACTGGAGGAGGCCAGTCGCAGGTTGGATAACGAGCGACAGAAGACTCCAAACAAGCATTAACCAGGCGATTATCCTACCAATCCACATTGTAGGTGAGGAGGCCAGAGGCAGCTCAGACGTCCAGAGAATAAGCCGGTAAGTTTCAAACGAAACGGAGGTTAGGCTGAAGCTAAATGCATACACAGCATATACAGCCACGCAGAGATGTCAACAAAATGGCAAAAAAAAAAAAGAAAAAGAAAATACCCACAAAATCACAAAATCACATAGTCTAGTTACCGGCGAGCAGCGAGCATGGGATAACCTTGCAGATGGAGGAGCACAAGAGTTTTTAGAAGTAATCAGTGACTGTTTTCTAACACAGCATGTTAAAGCACCAACAAGGGTGAAGCCTGTCTGGATTTAGTATTTTGTAATAATCAGGATAGAATTGAATGTGTAGAGGTGATTGAACCACTAGGGTCAAGTGACCATAATATAATACATTCTCAGTATTTTGTAAGAGTATAGATGCAAAGACTAAAATTATTAAGTTGAACTTTAGTAGGGCTAATTTTGAGCAAATGTGACAATGTCTAAGTAGGATACACTGGGATAAGCTTTCAAGTGTGGAGACAGTCGAGGAGCAGTGGAAAAGGTTTAAAAATGTTTTACATGTAATGCAGGAAAGATACATACCTAAACTTGGAATTAATAGGAAACTAAAAAAAAAAACCCACGGTGGATTAATAAAGATTTAAAAAAGAAGTTGCAAAGGAAAAAACTGCTTTATAAGGCATATAAGACTAATGACTGCAAAGTGAATCGTAGAGCGTATAAGAACATGAGGGCAACCATTAAGAAGGATATCAGGGAGGCTAAAAGACAGTTGGAGAGGAATATAGCAGATAAAGCGAAAGACGACCCTAAGAGATTCTTTCAGTATTTTAGTAGTAAAAGAACAGTCAAGGAGGAGGTCAAGTACATCAGAAATAGTAAAGGGGAATTAAAAGAAATAGACAGTGAAATAGCAGATGCCCTAAACTTACATTTTTCTGAGGTGTTTACAAGTGAGCAAGTGGATAACCTCCCAGAGGTAACAGGGACTACTAAGTAGGGTACTGAGGGATTTGGAAATCGTAGAGGGAGAAGTGCTGCTCAGATTAAATAAGGTGAAATCAAACAAATCACCAGGACCAGATAATATTTACCCTCGAGTTTTTAAGGAGGCTAGCGAGTACATATATAAACCCTTGACACATATTTTTAGGAAGTCACTGTGCACTGGAGAGATTCCGAAAGACTGGAAAATGGCAAATATCATCCCATTATATAAAAAGGGTGATAGGGCAGATCCAAGCAACTATAGGGCAGTAAGCTTAACATGCATCACAGGAGGAGGCAACAAAAGGATACGATCAAAGTGGAGCATATGATATTATTTATCTGGACTTTCAGAAAGCATCAAATTAAAAGAAGTGGGAGTTCAGGGTGATGTTTTTAGATGGGTGCAGAATTGGCTCAGACACAGGAAGCAGAAGGTGATGGTGTGAGGAACCTCATCAGAATTGGCCGATGTTAAGAGTGGTGTTCCACAGGGGTCAGTGCTAGGGCTGTTGCTATTTTTAATATATATATAAATGATTTAGATAGGAATATAAGTAACAAGCTGGTTAAGTTTGCAGATGATACCAAGATAGGTGGTTTAGCAGATAATTTGGAATCTCTTATATCATTACAGAAGGACTTGGATAGCATACAGGCTTGGGCAGATTTGTGGCAGATGAAATTTAATGTCAGTAAATGTAAAGTATTACACATAGGAAATAAACATATTAGATTTGAATACACAATGGGTGGTCGGAAAATCGAGAGTACACCTTATGAGAAGGATTTAGGAGTCATAGTGGACTCTAAGCTATCAACTTCCTGACAGTGTTCAGAAACCATTAAGAAGGCTAACAGAATGTTAGGATATACAGCACGATGTGTGGAGTACAAGTCCAAGGAGGTTATGCTCAATCTTTATAATGCACTGGTGAGGCCTCATCTTGAGTACTGTGTGCAGTTTTGGTCTCCAGGCTACAAAATGGACATAGCAGCGCTAGGAAAGGTCCAGAGAAGAGCGACTAGGCTGATTCCAGGGATACAGGGGTTGAATTATGAGGAAAGATTAAAAGAGCTGAGCCTTTACAGTTTAAGCAAAAGAAGATTAAGAGGTGACATGATTGAATTGTTTATAATTATGAAGGGAATTAGTACAGTTGGTCGAGACTGTTATTTTAAAATGAGTTCATCAAGAACACGGGGACACAGTTGGAAACTTGTTAAGGGTAAATTTCGCACAAACATTAGGAAGTTTTTCTTTACACAAAGAACGAAGAGAAAAGCCAAGCAAAATGACACCTGCTTGGCTTTTCTCTACATTCATAATGGCTAACACGGTACAACACCCTAGTACCACAAAGAACAACAGACACTTGGAATAAGCTACCAAGTAGTGTGGTAGACAGTAAGATGTGGGGGACTTTCAAAACTCAACTTGATATTTTTTTGGAAGAAATAAGTGGATAGGACTGGCGAGCTTTGTTGGACTGAAAGGCCTGTTCTCGTCTAGTGTGTTCTAATGTTCTAATAAGATTGTTCCATTCTTAAAGTGTGGCTTCCATCCTACTCCCAATAGTCCAAAACATCTTTCCCCCATAGGAAAAGTGAGAAGGGAAGAGTTTGGCCTGGTGGGGTTGAATAGTCAAGATTACTTTGGCCCAGCGGTTCTTTCTTGTGGCTTCTGAGTTAACATAAAAAACACACAAAACAGACCTAAAAGACATTTAAACCTCAGCCAGAGTGGATTCTGGATGAAACATAACAGTAACAAAACTACCCTGTGTTCCAAAATCTAATCATTTAAGCAAAGCAATAGTCCATAAAGTAGAATATTAGAATAAATCACTTACAATGCCAAATCAACAAATCCAAAACAGAGCCAAACAAGAGAAGCTTGCAACAAAAACTCAAGAAGGCAGTCCCTAAGTTTAAATGTTGGGGGGCCCCATCCCCTGAGGTTCCAAATTAAGTATGCAAGGCATATCAAGTAAATAATATTAACATAAAAAAACTTGAAACAAAATATTAATTAAGAAATAATATACAATAAAGAAGATAAAAACAATCAATAAAATTATTTACAAAATAATATTTTATAAACAATAAATAGAAAATAAAAGACTGAAAACACTTGAACCAGGGATATCACCCTGGCTGTTATGTAACAGAGTAGAAGGTCTCAGCTGAGACCAGTTAGTGTCAAGGTGAAGAAAATGGTACACTGAAAAGAAAGGGAATTAAAAGATTGAGAAAGAAAAAAAATTCAATGGGAAAAAGGAAGAACGGACCAAAATTTGTTAGCGGAAGAGCAACAATTGAGCGACCACTGAAATTGATTGCATTGGTATTATAATATAATGTATGAGTGCTGGACTGGAGAAGCTAAAAGGTAGTCGATAGTTTATTTTATAAATGTTTACAATCCATAACTCATGGGTGCCTTAGGAATTGAACCAGGCAAACAGTAATAAGTAGAGGCTGATTCAGCATTCTTCATGCCAATCCATTCAAAACAGGTGATATTTAATGAAAAGGTTATGCAAAAATCCATATTCTCCTTGTGAAACAGTGAGAAAGCCTCAAAGTCAGTTACAGTATTTGATATCAAAGAAACAGATCACATACTCCGGTGCCTACAAATTCCTTCATGTTTTACCTGGCCTTGAAGGATCCTGACAGTTTAATAAAAGGCATATTTATCTATGCATTTGTTTCCACGCACTTGGTTAAAATTGAGACATTGATTTTCTGTCACCGGTGTAGATGCTAACTGTGGTTGAGAGTTGGCCCATTGTTTGCATCTTAAAAAAAAAGAATAACTACTAAGACACACAAAAACAATTGCTGGTTGAAAAAAACGTCCATCGTGATTTAACAGGACCAGATCTGGTATGAAATGAAAAGGCACTGAATTCCCTGTTCCAGCCAATTTGTTTCCCACAGTAGCTAAAAATGAATTTATTTTAGTGCATATTGTAGTTGAACAAATTGTAAATAATGGCACTAGATTACTAATGGAATCTCTTCAGTTTTATGCTTGTACAGGATGTAGGGCCGGATACAGAGGACCTTTTAGCTCAAGTGACCCTCATAATATGCTGCTTCTTAACCTCTAGTGGGGAGGACAAAGGAGGGGGCTCAGTCTCCTTCAACGCTTTAACATGAAAACATGGGCCACTTATGTGATTGGTTAATGCTGGGGTTTGCTCCTCTGTTTCTGAGCAACCACCCATGTCACCTGTGCCACCAGTTGACCAGCTTTGACAGTTGACTAGCTTATACAGTAAGTATAACTCATGTTAACTTGAAAGCTTGGCTGTTTAAGCACTGATTTAATACTGACTGCAATCACATTTTGATTCACTCAAAAGCTTTAAACCATCTACGTGTCATGAAGATATTTAAAAGTCGATTCTTCAGCTTATCACTTTTGTCATAGATTCTCTCCTTGAACCACTGTGGTTTGCTTGCCATGCCAACAAGTCAGCTGAGCCTGCCGAAAACATTGCTTTCTGCTACATCTTCCAGGATTTAGACTCTTTAGGTATTTATGCCAGGAATCTATTTGTGGAAGCCATTTTTGCATTTAAAACCATCATGCCAGAGCTTTTCCATGGCAAACATCTCATTATGAACCTGGACTATGCCACATGTCTCTAGATCTCTGCGCTTCTAATTAACAATGACAGACAGTGAAGATGGGCAAACATGAGTCATGGCCCCTCAGGGTGATGTTCTGCCTCCTTTTCTTTCCCTCCTTGTACATGAATAGTGACCTGTCCATTAAACTAAATAATTCTGCTGAAGACACCACCCTGTTTGGCCTGATGACATATGGGGAAAGTGGCCATATAGGAAGTAAGTGGGTCAGCTGGCTAGTTGGTGCATTCTCAGCCATCTCAACTTAAATACTCTGAACACAATGGAAATGGTTGTGGATTTTAGAAGACACCTCTCACCTCATTCTCCCCTGGCTATGAATGGTGTCACAGTCGACAAGGAGGAATCACTAGAATTTCTTGCCACCTCAATCACTCACATTCTGAACTGGGATAAAAACTTCTGTTATCAAAAACCTCAGCAGCGTATGTTTTTCTCTGTGAACTTAAAAAATGTAATTTGTCCCAATCAGTGCTGGTTCAGGTTTATTGAGCTGTCATCGAAGGCATTCTCACTTTCTCCGTAACTGTCTTGTATGACAGTGCATCTGCTCGCTGTCATTTGGTCAGCAGAAAGGACTGTGGGACCGAAACTGGACTCCATTAAGGACCTGTATACTGTCCATCATGGGTCAAAGAACGTCCTGGAAATATAATTAAAAGACTACACTTACCCAGGTAACCATCTCTTTCAGTTATTACCAGTCACACGAAGCAACAATTAATAGACACATAAAGAGATTTTTTCCCTACTGCAGTCACTCTGGTTATATAAAGTCTGTGATTCATATCTGTTTCTTCCTTATCTCAAATTTCTATTTACTGTATAAAGGCTTACCTGATATATTACTGGGTGTGCATGCAATTCTGCATCATCAAATTGTTCAATATAGTTGTGTTTCTGTGCAATATATTTTTATTCTCTATGAGTATCTATGATGCTGGAATGGTGTCATGAACTGTATATTATTCTGTTAATTTTATTTACCTAGTTATACTGTATGTATCTATGTAATTCCTAGAAAAATTCATATATGTTGCTTGCCAATAAAGTTCACTCTATTCTATTCTATTACTATATGTATATGGATAACACTTTAGTTTAGGTACTGCAAAAATGCATATCTTTCTCCTTTATTCTTATGTAACAAGACCTTAACAATGATTTATTTTGCTCTTGGTAACACTTACAAAGCCTCAATAAAGTGGTTATTATCTTTGCAATGTGGCCAACTAAAATAACTTCACTATAGATACTCATGATTTTGTGTACTTCAGTAAAAGACATGTAAATCTCTCATATTCACAAGAAATTTTGCCAAATATGCCCCACTGCACAGAAATGAATTTCCTATTTTACTGATGTTTCATAAGCATTATTAAAACCAAAATAAGTCTTTGCTAAGGTCATGTTACATAAGAGTAGATAATTAGTGAAAATGTAACCTCTATATGTATATTTAAATGTATATGTCTGTCAGACACGTACACATTGGGAACAACTTAAAGGCTCTAGTGGTGGTAGCAATTCCTCGCTGATTCACAAGGTGGCGCTGTTTAATAATGCCTCTTCTTTTACTCCCTCTGCAGACCGGATGATTGACAAATTGAGCCGCTCTGACATCACTTTCTGTGTTCATCCATCTCAACTTTCCTCTTCCTGCCTGGCCTGTATCTAACCTGAAGTGTTGCCATCTTGGGCAGTCTACTTTCAGACTCATGTCCATAGAGATGACTCTTTTACGGGATTGCAGTGTCACCTCAAACTTTTATTTGTCTTTGTCCTCTTTTACTTTGTATATGTACTGTATATGTCGTGTAGCGTGTAGCGGGACATCTCCACGCTGTGAGGACCCTGGGTTGCAGTGGTGCCTCGGACTCCCACAGGGCTTCATGGGAGTTGCAGCGTGGTGCAGCCCTGTTGGGATCTGCAGGCGCCGCCGGGGGTGCTGTAGCAGGAGCTGCTGAGCCCTTTTGGGCAGTTCTTCCACCACACCCAGAAGTGCTGCCAGAAACGAGTAATCAAGCACCTGGAGCACTTCCGGGTGCATTATAAAAGGAGCCAGCTGCCACTTCTCAAAAAGCCAGAGTCGGGAGGAGGAGCGACGAAGCTTGACCCGAGGAATAAAGGAAGGAATTAATTGTTTGTGCATTGTGCTGTGGTTGGACTGTGTTATACTTGTGGGAAAAAAAGGGAAAAAAGAAAATAAAAACCGGTGTGCCTTGAAATTGTGTCCCATGTTTGTCTGTGTTGGGTTCAGCTGGCGGTGCCACAGCATACTTCTATGTATTTGTATTTGTATATGTATGTGTATTAATTTATGTACCTTTTCAAGTCTGTACTGTAGGATGCTTATCTTTTTATGTTTTATTATAATACTTTGTACTTAAAGTGTACTTCATTTTTCATACATTGAATGTAAAAAATTGCATGGAACACAGAATAAAATTAATTGAATTTAATTCACTTTTCAAAGTCATCTTTTGAATTACTGGAGCCCATTTCAGCCACATTTTATGCAAGGGAGGAACAGCTCTGAAAGGGACAGCAGATCATTACCAGGCACATTCGCTCACACATTCACAGTCACTCACATGAAGCCAGTTTAACATGTGCATCTTTTAAAGAGTGGGGAAAACCATATGAACATTTTTGGGATGTGGAAGGAAACCAGCATACCCGGGACAACGTGTAAACATTACATAGTCAGTAGCCATGTAATGAGGTCTTTGGTGTTGTGAGGCATCAGCATGCACCATTGATTTAACATACTGACTAATAAAAATGCTAATTAAAATAATAGATGTAAACAGGCCAGTAAACTTTAATTTGACAGTCTGTGAAATATTTACCAAGTATTGATACTAAAGAACTATTGGATACTGTTACAAGTAACTCACAGAATAAATTATAAAAATATATGTAGCAGGCAATTAACAAAAGCAGCAATATGCACAGTATGAAAAAAGACATTTATAGTTGGTTGCAACAAAAACTTATGTTGTATAAATCTGACTATTAACCTACAACTACATGCAAAAAGTATAATATAACAAAGGAAGCTATTGTGTGAAATATAAAGAATATTATCCAAATAACAATAGTAAAGAGAAGCAGAGAGGAGATAATAATAAGAAGTAAAACATTAAAGTACAAAAGAGCAACTCATAAGCGATGGTAATCCATGGTTTCAAGGTTCATAAAACTCATGTGTTCCAAGTTTGTATGAATGCCTGATGTGTAATGTCGATTCTTCCCCTTCCTCAAAGCTGGGAGTTTAAATGAGAAGCTATAGTAATAATAAAACATAATAGCATTGAAAAAAAAATTATATTGAATCACTCTTAAAAACTGGAGTGGAGGATTACCGTAAGATTAAATGACCGCAATTATAACAGTGGTAAAGACAAAAAGCAAAGCAGTTGCCTTAAATAATGACCTTTATGTCATAAGTATTTACCAGGTACATTGTGTTTCATAATGTAAAGACTTTATCAGACCAAGTGCGAACAATTTTGAACATTCTTAGATGCACTTAATCCAATTCACAGTCACAGGGTTCTGCAACCCATCCTGGCATCAGTGGGGAGAAGATAGGGGCCAACCTGTCCATTGCAGGGCCCTCTCAAACACAAATGGTCAACTCAGAGCCATCAGTCTAGCTTGCATGTGTTGCATGGGAGGAAAACTGCATGCAGAGATGGAGAGAACGTACCTACTTGATATGGACAGTGACCAAGCACAGGATTCAGATTCAGGAAACTGGATCAGTGCCAGCAATGTCTCCACATGTCTCTAATATAAAGTACACCTAAACATATTTCACTTTAAAATATACTTGGTCACCAGTTTAATAACTACAGTACACCTGTCCAAAAATATTAAACAACTGCCTTCTGCTACAGAGTCAGCATCAAACACAATCTTTGAGGAATGTTCCCAGTACCTCGTGGAATCCATGCATTCCAGAACAGTATTTGAGGCAGGGACACGACAAGGTGCTGGAAATCTATTTGCAAGTTTTATATATTTATACACTTTGTTTTTTTATATTACAATACTTGTTGTTATGATGAGTGGCACGGTGGCAAAGTGGGTTGCGCTGCTGCCTCGCAGTTAGGAAACCTGGGTTCGCTTCCCAGGTCCTCCTTGTGTGGAGTTTGCATGTTCTCCCCGTGTCTCAGTGGGGTTCCTCCGGGTGCTTCGGTTTCCTCCCACAGTCCAAAGACATGCAGGTTAAGTGCATTGGCGATCCTAAATTGTACCTAGTGTGTGCTTGGTGTGTGTGCACGCCCTGTGGTGGGCTGGGAGCCCTGCCCGGGGTTTGTTTCCTGCCTTGCGCCCATCATCATCAAATTCTTCCATGTGAAGCCTGAAAATGATGAGGCCTGATTTAGATCATTTATGTTAGTTAGAATGCCCATTGGGGAATGAGTTCTCTTTTGGCCTAGGAACCTCTGCAGATTTTGTTTTTTTTCCCAGCCTAACTGAAGTTCTTTGTTTTTTCTATCCTCCTGGCTTTACCTTTTTCTTTGTTACATACTGTATAATATTATTGCCTAATCTTGTTTGTTTATGTTTTATATTAACTTACTTTGCTGCTTTGTTGCTGTTACTGTTGTTATTTTGGAACCACCATGTATGGCACCAACAATCGCACAACAGCCAAATTCACTAAGATGTAGACCTTCGTGGACTCTAGGCAGATGAACAACATGGTCATAACAGAGAATATAAGTCAACTTGAATGAAAATATTTGAGTCCTTTATACCATATTTTTAATACGGTCCTTTACACCATATTTTTAATTTCTGTAGAAATGTTCTCTTTTGCTCAGAGTCATGATGCTTGAGACTTTCACTTGATTTTATGTCATTGCCATAGCTACTGTACTCAAGGTACTGTACTAGTCCTCCATGCCATTTCTTCCATGTTCACTTCTAAGCTGCAGCTGTGTGAATCAGTGGTCAGCAGTGAGTCTGAAAAGGGCCAAGACAGTTCAGAAATGTGAGAACCTGAGACTTAGTGAATGAGGGCACCAGTTAGAAATTCACACTCAAAAGACAAGATAGACTAAAGCACCAAAGTAGAGAAAATGGCGAAATGAAACAGCAAGAACACTGACTCGGCCATATAGTAGAAACACAAGTGTGGCATTGGATAGCAGGACATCAGTGGATATCACTGCTGTCAAATGCCTCCATCCAGCGACAGGAGGTACGACTTATAAGACCCATAAGCAGGAATGGAGGAAGCTAAGTTACTCTATGATGGGTACCAGAGAGAAATAATTAGGTAACAAATTTGAGAATGAATGCCATGAAAACTAACACAACCAAATATTTATTCTTCCATTGATCCATTATCAAACTTTCAGTGGATTCAGGGAATATTCAGATCCCTACACTTTCTTCACATTTTATTCTGTTGTAGATTTAAATTTAAATGGATACATTTGCTATTTTTGCAGATTAAACTACACTTGATAACCTATTATGAAAAAGTGAAAAGGTGTTTCCCAAAAGATTTTGTTAAATTTATTAAAAATCAAAACTAGAAATAACTCATTTATTTAAGTATTCAGAACCTGAATTCAGCACCTTGTAGAAGCCCCTTTGGCAGCAATTACACCTTCAAGTCTTCTTGGGTAAGTCTCTGCAAGCTTTGCCTGGATTTGGATAGTTTATCCTATTCTTCCAGCAAAAGTGTCTGTAAACTGCCATCTTCTGGTCTCACGAGAGATGTTCTATGTGGTTTAAGTCTAGGCTTAACACAAAGTAAGGGGTTGGGGCAAAAGTGTTCTAGTGCTTTTATTAAAAACCATCAAAAATCAAAACAGTGTTCAAAACAAAGTGCAGTGCTCAAAACTCTTCAATAAATAAGAAATCCTTTAAAAAACAGATGACAATCCGTAAGATTAAAAATCAGAACTAAAAATGAGAGTAACCCAACCATCATTGGGTCCTTCATGCTCTTCATGCAACTCCCTCTTTGTCTCCCCAGCTCACCCATTGCTTGCTCAACTGGCGGAGATGTTAGCAGCCACGGTTCTCACCTTCTGACCCCCATATTAATTGCTTTGAGCAGTGTCAGCCAGACAGCTCGGGGTTGATTGTCCTGCCGTCTTCCTTCTCACAACCCTGGTGTACCTCAGATCCCAGGGGTATGACTCCCTCTCGATCACACCCACTCCTCACCAATATTCAGTGGCAACAATCTGCTCCTACAGCGCTGATCCTTTGCTCCTTCGCTGGGATCATGCCTGTGTTGCCCTTCACCGCACTAACTGGTTGGCTCATCTTCCCCCCACCCCCCAATGCTGTTCTCACGGGTCTGTTCTTTTTTTTTTTTCTCATTCTTTTTTTCCTCCTTTTCTCATGCCAGCTCCCCCTTATAAGCCTCCATGGGGGCGCAGAGCCTCAATCGCACCACAGAAAGCCGAGGAAGTAATTGAGATAGTCCATACCCTATCCGTACGTCTTGCTCCAATTACTTCATCGACCTCCCACAGCTGCATGAGCACGTACACCCACAGATATCGAGCTGGCCATTCAATTGTTCATTTATTTAAAAACGAGCCACTAATTTCCCAGCCGTGGACCCGCTATTCCACATGTCTTGGCTATGAGCTTTGGGATATCGTCATGCTGAAAGGTGAACCATCACCCCAGTCTTACATGGCGTGTACTCTGAAACTTTTTTCTTCCAGGACCTCTCTGGTACATTCATCATTCCATTAATTCTGACTTGTCTCCTTGTTCCTTCTGCTGAGGTGGACCCCAATAGCTTGATGCTGCCACCACTATGCTTGACCGTAGGGATGGTATTAGGCAGGTAATAAGTAGTACTTGGCCTTTGCAAGACATAGTGCTGGGAGTTTAATCCAAATGATTGCATTTTTTTTTCATCAAACCAGAGTCCTTTAAATGTTGTTTGGCAAACTCCAAGCAGACTATCGTATGCTTTTTACATCCAGCCACTCTACCATAAATGTCTGATTGATGAAGTGCTACTGACATGGTTGTCCTTACAACAGGTTCTCTTATCTCGGCAAAGGACGCTTGCTGTCCTATTACCATTAGGTAATTGGTCACCCGAGTGACAAGGTCATTCTTGCAAATGTTTCTAGTTTGTCTGGACAGCCAAGTCTAAGTAAAGACCTGCTGGTTTGGAACTTATTGACTTACACAATTATTAATGCCACTGTGCTTCTGGGAAAAGTTTAAGCTTTAGAAATGGTTTTATCCCCATGCCCTGACCTATGCCTCACCACAATTTGATCATGGAGGTCTACATGATATTTAGATGAGGGGAGTCAGAAACTAAAGGTAGGCCTAAGGAAAGATGAACAGTGGAGCTCCAGCCCAATTCCTGGCAGCAAGCAATTCCATGAGTTCCTTGGACTTCATAACTTAGTTTTTGTCCTGACATGCAGTGTGAGTTGTAGACATCTATCTGTACAGGTGTGTACCTTTCTAAATGTCCAATCAATTCAGTTTGCCACAGTTGAACTCCAATCAAATTCTAGATGCTTTTCAAGGATAAGTAAAGCAATCAGGATGTCTGAATACTTACAGAAATGAGAGATTTTGGTTTTTGACTTTTAATAAATTTGCAAACCTGTCTGAAAATGTGTTGTCACTTTGTCATTATGAGTTATTGAGTTTAGATTAATGAGCAAAAATGGCAAATTTATCCATTTCAGATTAAATCAACAATACCACAAATTGTGCAGAAAGTGAAGGGTTCTGAATACTTTCTGAATCCATTTTATTTAGTCCGGTTTAGGATTGTGAAGTACAAAGAAATAATGGCACTTAAGTCGAAGAGTTGAAGCCAACCACAGTGCTAGCCTTGTTTTCTCTAACCCTTAGACAAAAAGCCCCAATGCGGAGATATAGTCCCCACAAGAAAACAATTACACTAGAAGGAAGATCATGTCGTAGGATAGATGTCTAAAAGGTTTTTTCTTCTTTTTATGTCAAAATCAAGCACCAGACCTGTTAAAATCCCCTTTCAAAATACAAATCACACATATACACTATGCTGAAGTCAACTGTAAAGAACACCAACTATCAAGAATTCCCCCGAGACATAACACGTCAGCTCTACACACAAAAAAAAATATATTAAGCTTTGAAGCAGCGATATGAAAGTAAACTACTTTGAATGAGAAGATCTTTCCTATAAACATGAATACAAATGGAACATTTGTTGCCTAGCAACACGAAAGGAAAGCACGCATTGACAGCACCTAGCAGGTTATCTGAGGGCTCTTGGTCAATGAATTGATCCACTGTATGAATGCATAATCGTGAACTGAAAAATAAAAGCATTGTTTGGTAAATAATTAATTACAGTATTTTATTGCTTTTCTAAAATTAGCTAAATAACATTGTAATCCTAAATTTCAAGGCACATTCCAAATACTATACTGTGTCTTTATTCCATCCTATTTGTTGGTGCTGAATAACACAGCTTTGATTAAAAAGGTCTGCTCACTGGCAAGATGGTATTAAAATAGAACAGAGCAGTATGACAAGCACCTGTTCGTTTATATAGTGTCTCTCATATAACAGTGTGGCCTTGTTTAAAAGGAACTGGACTTAAAATTACATAACTGCAAAATCATACCTACTGCTAACTCACTCTGTAGTCGCTGACAGGTTAGCTCACAAGATTAAAGGGGATTGATAAAGGAAGTATGCATGAATGAATGCATGGAACACATTTAAGCAGAATAAAAATAAAGTCCTGGTCTCCTAATCCAAAAACCATAGCATTTTCTAAGCCTGTTTAATCCTGATCAGAATTGTGGGTGGCTGGAGCCTGTCCCAGAAAGCATAGGGTACAAGGTAGGAACAATCTCTGGAGGATAGGGTGCCACTCCATCACAGGGGAACACACTTAAACTTACACACACCAGACACCCACTAGGGACAATTTAGTGTCGCCAATCCACCTAATCTGCATGTCTTTGGACTGTTGGAGGAAATTAGAGCACCTGGAGAACCTGAGGAGAACATGCAAACTTCACCCAGAGAGGACCCAAACCCAGGCCTCCTTAAAGCGAGGCAGCAGAGCTACCACCGCCTCAAGTCCATACATTCAAACTGTTTTCAATAATTGAGAATTTTCAAAACTCATGAAGAGCAAAAAATGTCATTTTTAATTGACCTTGGGTACATTTTAGAAGCTCGTTTAAAGTTACTAAAGTGACTGGCAAGTATGTCGACTTTAAACATTGGGATCTCTTGGTCTTTCCATTTAAAAATCTGTCTAGCAGGACCAGATCAATAAGGTTATAGTTGAACTTTAAGAAATGTATCCCCTTAAGCTGTAATCATATGTCACGTGGGCAATTAACTTTACATTTTACATTTTTTTACATGAATTAATCAAGGAATACTACTAATAAATAAAGCAAGTTCCACTGAGCAAGCAGAGTCATCCATCAAAATATTGTTAATAATGTGACATTTCTTTTATAAACAGATATTTAATGAATATAGTATATATGTATGTAATAATAATAATGTAAATATATACTATAAAACAAATATATAATAGTTAAATATTATTTTTAAAATTTGTTTTTGTGTTTGAATCATTCTCACTGAAATTGTTAAAAGCATTTGGTCATAATTCTTATTCATGGTTCCTTCAGGCAGCAATTTTCACAATGTTTTATTTCAGAATTAAACTAATGGTACAAATTATAATCTTATTGCCAATTTATGGCAGCCTTTCAGAGTGTCTTGAGCACTGCCCCGGCCCCTTCATTTGTTTATATCTTGCCCATGGTCCCTTAGTCAGTGTATGTTGCGTGGTAACATCAGTCACATGGTGGGAGGGACACAGGTTATAAAAGACGTAGCCTAACGAGAGGTCTTCACGATAGCATTGTGCACGTTTATGCTTGAGAAAGGCTCTAGTTTAGTGCTTCCAATTTCTTAGATTCATATGGTTAAGTGCTTTGGACAATTATGACCTTCCTGTGTTGGCTGGGATTGGCTCCAGCAGACCCCCATGACCCTGTGTTAGGATATAGCGGGTTGGATAATGGCTGGATGGATGGGACCTTTTATTTGTGTTTGGTCTCTGCATATTTGATATTTAAGCATAATGTACTGACTGCATGAGGTGGCACCGGCTCTATTCAATAAGGGCGCTCACAAAAAGGCGAGCTTCAAAAGGGCGACTTCAATTGAGCGCGGCGAATAAAGGCGTTCGTAGATAATTTAGTTCAAATGGCTCTGGAATATGTGAAGAGCAACAAAGGTGCAGATCTACTCGTAGTCGAAGGCTACACATTCAGAAAGGAGAAAACTATCAACGGGAAACACATCTGGAAATGCACTGAATATAGGATTGGAAAATGTTCGTCTCGCTGTCATACCAAAAATGGATTCTCATCAAGGATGCTTCTTCCACTTCAGTCATTGTCTGTGGCGTCGGATGCAGCAGACACCGGGCATCGTTCAGCGATATACGACTGATGCCGAGTTCGCTCTAGGTCTTCGTCATTTGGCTGCACTGGCTTTCGTTGCCCCGGATGATGTTGTCGACGTCTTTGAAGAGCTGATGGACGCACCTTTCTTTGTTAGAAGTTCATGCATTAATTAATTGGATGTTTTAATGTTCTTGCTTTCGCCTTTTTATACGTTCAATCATTGCCTTTATCTAATAAATTTTCTTCACAAATTTGTTCCAGAAATAGTTTGTTAGAAGTTCATGCATTAATTAATTGGCTGTTTTAATATTCTTGCTTTCGCCTTTTTATACGTTCAATCATTGCCTTTATCTAATACATTTTCTGTAATAATTTTGTTGCGTTTGCCTTTATTCGCTGCGCCCAATTGAGGTCGTCCTTTTGAAGCTCGCCTTTATTTACGTGCCCTTATTGAAGGATACCGGTGGCAGCAACCTGGGGAGAAGCTGGAATCAGGAGATGTTGCTAAATCAAAAATTTCAAGGCATGTGTCAGAACTAAAAATACTAATAGTTAGGCAAACAGGACTCACGAGGTGTTTCAAAAATCGTAGTCAGGAAATATTTGTAATCAAAAAATAAAATGAAACACGTAACCAAAACAAAACTTGTCAGTCGTAAATCATGGTAAAAAGTAGGGCAAAAAATATTCATAACCAAAAATTCAAAAAATAGCAAAGAATGAGCACAATGGTGTTTTGGAGGAATCCAATAAAAAACGACCAGGAAGCACGCTGTATAACCTTTATACTCTTGACCCAGAAACGTTACTAACCACACACTTCCAGTTGATGTTTCCTAACAACTACATAGCAACCTTCCTCAAATACTCCTCAAATACTCCTCAAAATGGTGGGGTAATAAGAAAAACAAAATCTTGTTTTGGGCGAACATTCCTTATTTTTAACATTGATAAAATTGTATCAAGGCCCAAAATGATGTCACCATGAAATTCCTTGACTTCTGCAATGGATAACACAAGGTCAAAATCATTTTTAGAGGTGAAGGAGAATTTATAAAAAAAAATCAAAAAGAAAAAAACCTGACATTGAAACATGATTTTTGTGGGGGTTTGTTATGACCTTCGTTCTGTCTTTTGGATTATTCTTTACAGGTTATGATACCAATAAAAGATTATTTTGCCTGTTTCCCATGGCATCTTTCTTCTTTTTAATGTATTTCACCAGATATTTGAAATGAAGCACATGGGCCTCAGCTGAAAGAACAACACTGAAGTGCAAGCAATGTTTATGGTAGATCTTTCTGTTTAATTTGACTTCAATAACCAATTACTTGATAATGTTTTACCCTGTTTAATGAGCCCTGTTTATCTAATTATATTAGCAAAGCTGATTGAAATCTGTGTAATGCCGATTGCTGGCTTGTGTCCATTGTTGTTGCTACTGGACTTCTGACCCCTTTCAGTCTGATTGTTCTTAAGCCTTAATAAAAAATGAACCAAGTATATTGAGTATAGGTATTGGATTAATATATTTCTGTTATCTTATTGAATTATTTGGTTGCATATAATGCATCTCATTGACAGTGGAAAGCATCTGCAGCAAAGAGGCTCCATAGCACCCCTGGTGGGTGGGAGTCTCAGATACACAGAGAATGCTGTAGTACTTCCTACTACAGGGCCATAAGTGGTAATATCTCTCTATTATAATAAAAAAATAATGGGACGAGACAAGACTTTTCAGCCTAGGACAAGACATGACTTTTTCAGAGAGATACTTTCAAGTCCCGCGAGACAAGACTTTATGCCAAGAAATTTAACCACGCCTGAGGCCGGAAATAAAAGACAAAGAGTAGATGACAAAGTAGAACGTCGTAAAGAATTCAAAAATGTTAGTGCGATTAGAATAGAGATAATGAAAGTACTAAAATTTGAAAGTCTAAAAAAAATGATAGTAAAGATCGCAATAGCACAAACAAATGGAATTTATTATTCATTGAAATAACGGAACAGCGAAAAGAAACTGAATATATTGTTCGGATTTAAACTTTAAGTTGGAGACTTGTTGATCGTCTAATTTGTGTTGCCATCAGGGAAAAATACTGTTTCTTCCCAATGAAGAGGCATATCCACGAGAATTAAAAGAGTCGTTGTTTGGTGAAAGTGAAATCCACATACGCGAGTGGCAGAGACGCAAAGTGGCTGGTGTGTAGTGCAGGCTGGGAGGTTGGCGAGCGAAGCCCCCTTGTTATAAATATAAATAACAATCACTCAAAGTTGATTTAAAATTGCAGTGAATTGTGACTCAAGCCTAAAAGCAGAATTGCCTCAAATGTATACCAGCAAGGAACAGTAAAAGTTACTAATTATTTTCATTCACCCAAACATGCCATGCTCAACAGTTTTCTTTCTCTCAACCATATTCTCAACTAGAGTGACTCCAAATGCACTGTAAAAAGTTAATAATTGGTATGCGGCAGTTCATTGTTTCCTTGTGGCTTAGCCATATCACATAATCTGTTCTCTTTTTTAATCTTCTCATTATTTTTCTTATCCTGTGTTCACACGCCACACCAGAAAACACATAATCCTGTGTAATTATTGGTTTTGTGAATTTAGTGACCACATGCAGGTAACCAATGACATTTTGATTTAACCAAAAATGTAAAGTTATGTATCTTTATTAGAAGATCCCCTGATTTGGAGCTCCAGAGCCATAGCAGACTTCTCATGTTGCTCTAAGAAATTGCATCTTATGGCCTTTCCTTCTTGATGCTCTCAGGTTCCTGTAGCAATTTCCTTGCCCGTCTGCTTATTACTCCATTTGTAAATTCTGGGAGGTGGGTGATGGGGATCTCAGAAATGAGAAGATGCGACTTGTTATTATTTTGTTTTTAAACCTAAGCACACATCAAATTAGGATGTTGATTGCTCCTTCTTCAATCATCCAGGACTAATCTTTGTCTTCCTTTCATGCCAGGAGATGATTGTTTAGATATAATTGCTGTCCTGTTGTTGAGGTTATGTGAACTCTTTCCCATCATCACCTGTGTTTTTTTGGATCTCTGTTGGGTTATTGGAAAGAGTATCTCTAAGATGTCTAAGACTGTCCTTTCTTAGGTGTATCCTGGCACTTGCACCTCTGGATCCTTCCTACAATGAGATTAAGTCCCTAAGGTAGCTGAAGTTAAGAGCCTGCTTCACTGGTTTCCCCTGTACCCCAGGATGGGAAGTGTAAGGAGATAAAGCAAGTAGTGACAGTATAGTATATAAGGTCACCAGAACAAATGGAAATTGGCAACCCAGTAGTTGACATAGGTATCTACCTCTCTAACTAAAGAAAGAGTGAGGTTATTGATGGAAAACACAGCCGCCATTCTGGCAGAGGGTACTTCAAGTTTCTGCAATCCATACTAATCTCTATTATTCTCTACGCTACCACCACCTGATCAAGACATCATGCAGCTCCCTGTGTTGAATGCGGAAGTCCCAGTTGTCCACAGACCAACATCATCAGTTACTATCATGAGCACAAAGAAGACTGATTAGCAACCATTTATGTTTGGTAGAATGCCCAGTTTTGGCTTGGTGGTGTTTTTTGCCTTGGAACACCTGTGGATTTAATTTTTTTCTCCAGCCTTTTTTTGTTTGTTTTTTCTGTTCTCCCGGCCATCTTATATTACCATTTTCCTTTGTTACTTATTCTTTAATATTATTTCCTAATCTTTTTTGTTTTTCATTCCATATAACTATCTTTTTGTCGTCTTGTAAAGCACGTTGGGCTACATTGCCTTTAAAAAAATGTGCTATATAAATAAATGTTGTTGTTGTAGAAAGTCCCAGTAGGTGTTGTATATAGCAATGCTGTCCCCTCATATTATGATGCCAGTTACGGAGTTACCTTGAATATCTGTCCCTTTAAGGCAAATGGAGGCTCAGGAGTGTCCAAATACCAGGAGCTGTTGGACAGACTTCCAGTTTGATGTCCCTGGTTTAAATGTGATGCCCTTGAAATGATGTAGGGACTTGGCAGAAGTTGACCCCAGGACAGGATTTAAAACCAATCCAACCACAGATATAATCTGAGTGCAGTGTTGGATGAGAGCAGGACATACACTCAACTGGCTGGAGTATGAGTGACCAGGATCTGGAGACTGTAGCATGACATATAGACAGACCCTGGAATTGAGGATGGAGTACCTTAGTGTAGCAC
The DNA here is from genome assembly GCF_900747795.2 of Erpetoichthys calabaricus. Taxonomy (NCBI): domain Eukaryota; kingdom Metazoa; phylum Chordata; class Cladistia; order Polypteriformes; family Polypteridae; genus Erpetoichthys; species Erpetoichthys calabaricus. The sequence goes on from NC_041403.2 coordinate 43,705,361, forward strand.
TTTGATGGGCAAGTTGTCAATCCAGCTGACCAGATGGATAGATGTTGAAGACCTGATTAGTTAGAGACAGCAGAGTTTTAGTTTTGCTTTCTGTTTTTTGTGCTATAAGTTTTCCTCTTTTCATTGCCTCTCTATTGCTTATTTTTGTAATAAAATTGCATGTTTTTGTATCATTCTCTTCCTTGCTCTGGTTGCATGCTATGAAAGTCAATTACTATTACGACAGACAGATAGATAGATAGATAGATAGATAGATAGATAGATAGATAGATAGATAGATAGATAGATAGATAGATAGATAGATAGATAGATAGATAGATAGATAGATATTCCTTGCATCCTTATTATGCATACAATAATAAAGATTACATATTCTTCAAACTCCTAAATTATATGGAGAGGCATAAAATCATTATACTCTACTTAGATTCAGAAGACATGAGGGCTTGAAAGCAGAAATCTATTTTTTTAAGCAATTATCATTTTAATCACAAGCTCTTGTAAAAAAAATAAATAAATAAATAAAATAAATAAGCCCATAATATTATGCCCAACATAACTTGAGGACAGCTTAAAGGGGGTTGGCTGTCAAACTCATTGCATTTTTTCCCAAACAGAACATGTTTGTCACCTTTTATCCTCAATCTATTTGAGTCCTATAACGAATTCTGTACCAACAGGGTTAAGCTGGTAGGATTATATAGAAACATTCATTTTGAGGCCCTGCTCAAGTGCAAAGATTTCATTTCACATCATTTATCTTCCACTGTGCTAACCCTGCACAGATCCAGCAGAAAAAAAAAAACTGTCTCCATTCATTTCCTATCTTTCTGAATTACTTTCACATTTCCTATCATCTGCACATAATCCTATTCTCTCCATTATTGTCTTAATATCAAGTACAGCAAGAGATAATGGAGAGACACTGTAATAACAGTGTGGCCTAAAGGGGTCCCTCCAGGGAAATATCTTTGATGCCTGTGGAATATTAATGCTTTGCAGGTCTCGGCTCTTCCCCCCTTCACTTTATCTGCCATTTCCTCAACTACATAATGATTCTCATATACATGACAAAGGCATCCAAATAGAAAGGGCTCTTTGATGGGCAGCAGGACTCTGTAATACTTGAATATACGCACCTTGTTTCCAGTTCTTTTCAAAGTTCTTTTTGAACAGTCTTAGCCAGCCATTTGAGGCTAGATACGCAAGCAAGAAAATCCCCTGGTAGACGGCCTAGAGTGGGGAAAAAAAAATGTGTTTACAATAAAGTTTAACTGAAAGCACACAAATCAAACACAACATGTGCATTTTATTATTTTACTTATCAAATTATTTTCAACCCATATTTTAAGATATGGTGACATTACAGTACAATTAAATACAAAATGGGGTGAAAATTGAAACCAGGTTAGCATCTGAGCAGTGAAGACTAGTGAAGTAATAATTCATTTCCTCTTGCTAAATCTGTGAGGTCCTGCTGATATTTTCACACCTGAATTAATTCTACCCCTGCTCAGTGCTTTGCCCATGTCTGAATACCACAGAGTCTGCATTTAATCTAGTGCTGTCCCTAATGGCTCAATGTGACGCTCTTCACAAGGTTTAATTACAATCTGCTATTGAATCCTTATCTCTAATGCTGCTATTTACATGCAGCTATAATGGTTGCATAGTGAAAAAAATATTAGAAAAGTAAATAAACACATCCAAGATCGGTGCCACTTGACTGTGGACGTGTCTGAACGTTGGCGAGTTACTTTATGAATATGGAGGTATATTTATGGAATCCTTGCACACACTGTCCCTTATAAATCCTGCTGTTAATTTATTGTTGAGCCTGCTGAATGAAAACTACAAGTTACCTAGACAGAATCAATTCCATTTAAATTGGTAGGCAGTATTCATGGATTAAATTGCCTGTACTATATTTCTGCTTGGGAAAAAAAACAGATTAAAATAATATTGTGATTAGGTCAACCCAGCTCACAACTACCTGTACATCTTGATCATTTACCAGAGATCTTGATCTCACTAAAGTAAAGCATTTCTAACAGCAGGTGACAGTGTTTCCTTTTTGTGTGATGGCGCAGGGAGACGGAGAGAATTAATGAACTGGGCTCCATTGTAGTCACTAGAGTCCTGTTTCAGAGCAGCGGATTATAATTCTTCTGGCGTGAGGAGACAGTATCACAGACCCCGGAGCGCGTCTCCCGGCTTTTACAGGCTTGCTTTAAATGAAAAGCATTTTTAATGCCTGCTGTAAATATATGATTTATTGCAGGAAGTCCCCCAGAATTCAGGTCAAATCAAGCTCTCCAGTCAGGATGGATGTGGCAGATTTCATCTGTGACCTTTCCAGTGGTTTAGGAGGGTGGGTGAGGGGGAATGGAGTCTCTGTCACTCGAAGTTACTATTACTTTTCGGCTTTCATCTGACCTGCTACAGCTGGGAAGTAATGTGACAAAACTGCTGAGGGTCTGGAGGGCAGCAAGTAAAAGGTCATCACAGCAGTGAGAAGATATCATCATTGTCGAATCTATTTGCATTTTATTCATATGACAGAAAAGGATTAAAGGTTCTCTTTGTAGACCTCAAAGACACCATAAGAAATAGGCCGAAAGTACGGTATGAGATGCCATTCGAATTGAAAGGTTTGTACTTCTTACTTTGTTTAAGTCAAAATACAAAAAAATTATCATGCCTCAATTGTTGGGACCTCTTAATTCTAATTCTAGATTGTATAAAGCTGGAATGTAGCCTGGTAACTTGTGTAGCCTAAATGTTAAATTTACAGCCTAATAGAAATAATAATAATAATAATAATTCATTACATTTATATAGTGCTTTTCTCAGTACTCAAAGCGCTATCCACACAGGGAGGAACCGGGAAGCGAACCCACAATCTTCCACAGTCTCCTTACTGCAAAGCAGCAGCACTACCACTGCGCCACCTAAAACGATTAAAAAGTTGTCCTGGAGCATAATTTTCATTAGGAACTTAAAAAGGATGTCTAAAGATTCCTAATACTTGTTTAGAATTGAATTGTTTTACTTAAATTGTTCAGGTAAGTGAAGGACACACAATAAAATTTAGGTGACAAACTGTAACTCAGTGTTTTTTCATTCACTGGGGGTCACGAGTTGTTATTGTTTATAATGGTTGTGGGCTGGGGTGGGTAACCACTCCAACGATTGCACTCATCCCCCCTCCAACCACTGTGATGATCGTGCTCAATTAAACCCTCTCCTGATCCAACGATCGCATGCACTTCACCAAGGGGGATCCCACTACTCCACCTCTCTGTTCACAAAGGGGGGTGCACCTCTTCTCCCCCGCTCTGATGATCATGTTCGATTCACTAAGGGGGGGCATGTAGACCTTACTTGAGAACAAGTGGTTCATGCACCCGCAAAGGTTGAAGAACACTGCTGTAACTTACAATGACTTCTTGCCAACATTCCATACAGGACCCCTTTTGGGTTCTTTTCTTATTTATATTTAAATAACTCTTCTGCACCTGGGAAAAGATCCGCATACACTGGAACAGTAGCAAAAGGTTGTTGAGAAACACACAAGAGTAATAAAAAAAGAAGAACACAGATGTCAGTGTAGCAAGATGGTGGATTATAACAGGCAGAATACAGTGAGGCAGTGAGAGCCTCGTTGTAGGAAAGCTTTATTACAAAATGAACTGACAGGTTTGCAGCTGAAGATATGGTGCTCTCTGTTTTGGTGAGAGATATACCGGGTAGCTATGATCCATTTTATGCTCTTGACAATGCTTGAGGGAGGCCATGTAGTGGCTGACAGAGGAGTAACACTCTGAGCAAATTCTTCACCACTAACAGCGAGTGTCGACAATGGTGACAGTAATGTTGTAAAACGACATCCTCGTAGCCAGAAACCTGATTGGTCATGAGAGAAGGGGGATTTCTCCTTTAGCTCAGCTGTCTTAGATGGTTGTATTCTACACTTTGAGCCCAATATCCTGAGTTCACATCGAGCAGCTCTGAGTGAGGATCTACAACTGACAGAGGTAATGCCTGAGCGAATTTCTTGTAGGTGACAGGTACTTGATAAAAATTTCTATCTACCGTATATACTCGTGTTTAAGTTCTCCCGCGAATAAGTCAGGGCTTGATTTTACCGTATAATTTCTGGTATTTTATAATGTCGATCATATAAGTCAAATGTGGAAAACTCACGCTATTGGTCCAAGAGATTATGATATGCTAATGGCCACCTGAGAGAGTAACCATGGAGCACACTGCCTTTTTTTTCTATGTATTGTGATTACGTGACCACACGGTTATACCCAAACTATTACGAAGCAACATTTACGCTGTTTTGTGTTTTTTGTATCTCATGCCCTCATACGTCTTTATCATAAGAGCATCCCTTATCTACGCATATCTGGAGCATTTGATCAGAAGAAAATATGAAGCTGGTTTTAAATTAAAAGTCATTGAAGTGGCGAAAGAAATTGGTAACTGCACTGATGTGTCATATTTTTGAACAGGTGTATAAGTCGGGGTCTGATTTTATGATTGATTTTTGGGTTTCAAGACCCGACTTATACGCGAGTATATACAGTATATATATATTCCATAGGGTGGCACGGTGGCGCAGTGGGTAGCACTGCTGCCTCGCAGTTGGGAGACCTGGGGACCTGGGTTCACTTCCCGGGTCCTCCCTGCGTGGAGTTTGCATGTTCTCCCCATGTCTGCGTGGGTTTCCTCCGGGCACTCCAGTTTCCTCCCACAGTCCAAAGAATGCCTAATTAGAATAGAATGCAGGTTAGGTGGATTGGCGATTCTAAATTGGCCCTAGTGTGTGCTTGGTGTGTGGGTGTGTTTGTGTGTGTCCTGCGGTGGGTTGGCACCCTGCCCGGGATAGGTTTCTGCCTTGTGCCCTGTGTTGGCTGGGATTGGCTCCAGCAGACCCCCATGACCCTGTGTTTGGATTCAGCGGGCTGGAAAATGGATGGATATATTCCATAATAATATCTAAAAGAGTCAGCCATAGAAAATCACCAAGGCAGAACTAATTGCTGTCAAAAGAGGGTATTATATAATAAGAACAGATCCTCACTTGGGTTAAACAATGGAAAAGACTAATGCATTAGTGGCTTTACCAAAACAGGAGCACTATGAAGAACCCTAGATCTAGAAACATCTGGGTTAATATGAAACAGAAGGATTCTGGGGATGATTTGCATTAGCAAGTACAGCAGAGTATCTCAAGTGGGATAGGTGACAGAAGGGAAGACCTTCCTGCTCCTTGTTAAAATGGGCAGGTGTCTTAGGGGTTGTCTGGTCCATTAAGGGAGAGCAGAGATCCAAAATAAAATCTGCCGGGGTTCCAGGCCATGAGACCACCCAGCACCCTTTAGGCATTCTACCTCACATAAATTACCTCAATCAGTCCTCATTGTATTCAAGGTTCTTATGGAAGAATTTGATGATGATGGTCATGTGGACTTCTGGCCTTTAATCCATCAATGTAAGGACATCACGGTGCTTTGATTAGGTGGTGGTGGTACAGATCGCCACCACAGAAAACCGGAAAAAGAACAGTAGAGAAAGTAGGGGTTAGTACAGATTTTGGAGCTACCATGAATAATAATGATAATTAATTGAATATACATAGCATCAGGATTTAACTAAGATGAAGCTATGAGAAAGCCATGTTAAAGTAATGTGTTTTCAGCTGTGTTTTAAAGTGCTCTACAGTATTAGCCTGGCGAATTTCTATTGGCAAGCTATTCCAGATTTTAGGTGCATAACAGCAGAAGGCCGCCTCACTACTTCTTTTAAGTTTAGCTCTTGGAATTCTAAATAGACATTCATTTGAAGATCTAAAGTTACGATTTGGGGTGTAAGGTGTACTGTAAGACATTCCGAAATATAAGATGGAGTGAGATTATTTAAGGCATTTGTAAACCATAAGCAGTATTTTAAAGTCAATTCTAAATGACACAGGTAACCAGTGTAGTGACATCAAAACTGGGGTGATGTGCTCGGATTTTCGTTTTCGAATTAAGATTCTAGCAGCTGCATTCTGCACTAGTTGCAATCGATTGATGTCTTTTTTGGGTAGTCCTGAGAGGAGTGTGTTACAGTAATCTAGCCGACTGAAAACAAAAACGTGAACTAATTTTTCAGCATCTTGCAATGTTATAATAGGTTTAACTTTTGCTATATTTCTTAAGTGAAAAAATGCTGTCCTAGTAATCTGATTAATATGTGATTTAAAATTCAGGTCAGAGTCAATAGTTACCCCTAAATTCTTTACCTCCGTCTTGACTTTTAATCGTAATGCATCAAGTTTATTTCTAATAACCTCATTATATTCATTATTGCCAATCACTAAAATTTCTGTTTTCTCTTTATTTAGTTAGAGAAAATTACTATTCATCCATTTGTGAAAAACAAGTGAGACATTGTGTCTTTTAATCAAGAGTGTTGGGGTCGTCAGGTGCGATTGATAAATACAGCTGTGTGCCCCAAGATAATCTGACCTAAGAGAAGCATGTAAATCGAAAAGAGCAGCGGACCCAGGATAGTGCCTTGTGGAACACCATATACAATATCATGTGTCTTTGAAGTATAACTTCCACAACTAACAAAGAATGTTCTACCTGCCAGGTAGGATTCAAACCAATTTAAGACACTGCCAGAGAGGCCCACCCATTGACTAAGGCGATTTCTAAGAATATTGTGATCAATGGTGTCAAATGCGGCACTCAGATCTAAGAGGAGGACTAGCATCTCATACAGTCAGTCAGTCAGTCATTATCCAACCCGCTATATCATAACACAGGTGTCTGCTGGAGCCAATCCCAGCCAAAACAGGGCGCAAGGCAGGAACAAACCCCGGGCAGGGTGCCAGCCCACCGCAGGGCACACACTCACACACACACCAAGCACACACTAGGGACAATTTAGGATCACCAATGCACCTAACTTGCATGTCTTTGGACTGTGGGAGGAAACCGGAGCACCCGGAGGAAACCCACGCAGACACGAGGAGAACATATAAACTCCACACAGGGAGGAGTGAACACAAGGTCTCCTTACTGTGAGGCAGCCGTGCTACCACTGCGCCACCATGCCGCCCCCATCTCATACAGTGGTGGTTAAACACTCTGACCCATGGTCTTGAATTGGATGAAGTGGTTTTTAGATACCTTTGCATATAATGCAGTAAGCACCTACTTTCATTGTCATGTCTGCTTGTCTGTCTGTAAATCCATCTGTCCATATGAAAGAACTCGGCTCCCAGTTGGCCAATTTTGTTGAAATCTGACACACTTATTCTTCTGGGAAATTTGTGTGGAAAGTTCAATTTGTGTTGAGATGTCTCAAATAGAGTTCAGTGTAAACTTTTTGAAATTTCACAATCTTCCAATGAAAAACATTATAGAATTTTAAAACTCACAGCAAAGCATTCTGTGTGGCTTCAATTGTGGATGACTTGACTGTTTTAAATTTGAGAGAGGTCACTTCAGCTTGCATATTTCTATATATTTCTCTATTATTATATTGCTTCTAATGGCAAAACAGATGCTCAATACAAGTTAGTCAAACGCTGGGAGAGATGCTTGTGAACCTCTGGCACACCAGCTCAATTCTCTAAGTTGGTAAGTTAACTGTAAAAAATACAAAAAAGCAAAACATCATTTATCTGGAAATGAATGCAAGAGGAAAGGAATTATGTAAGCGTCTCTTAGTAAACACAGAACAAAACAAATGTCCTCACAATTTACACTATGATACATTAAAACAACCTCACAACTGCATTATCTGAGTGAAATAATAATTCAACATTTTTCTGACAATATAATTTATCTGCAGAGATCTTCAATATAGTTTGAAGCAGATTTTAACTTGAGACTTTAACAGGGATTTTTACTCTCCATTGGGGATACTTCTTTCCCGCAGTCATTACAACAGGGATGTGTGGTCAGGGGAGCCTCACGTGTCATCATGAAAAGTAAAAAAAACTAATAATGATAACATAAAATAAATGTGTCCACTGGTCTGTGCTATAATTTTTTTTCTGTATGATTCCAATAATTGTGATAATGTTTATAGTCAAAATTGCTGAATTGGTGCATTTCTTGTTAAAATACAGGGGAGAAACGTGAGGTGCGGCAGTGACAAGCTGATCCCCACCTCAGACTGCGCGGTCCCACACACACTGGGTTGATGCATGCAATTGATGTATGCTTGTTGCTGTCTCTCTCTGTATGTTGCCAATATAATGTTTACAGACACATTTATTATACACCATGACTTTCCATAGTCTGGCTAATATCTTTAATTAATGTGTTTGACATATTTAGTTTTGCTGATTGGACATAAAACCGCAGTGAAAAGGCACAAAGTGAAGCAGACAGTACCGTGTCACACTGAAGGGTGGTGCATGTGGGCCCAACAGGTGCTTGCTGCTGCTGCTGTTCTTCCATGTAGATGCGCTATAAGTTAGCAATATCAGAAAGTCAAGTGCACTGCAGCGGTCTGTTTATTTTTACTCTTTGTTCCGACTGACGACCAAAATAGAAGGTTATGGTTTATAAAACTAAAGGAAAATAAGGAGGGACTTTAACGGAGATTTTCGTGGAGAAGGATAGGTTCATGGACTTCATTCACAAATAAAGTTAAGACCATAAACGGTTTTCAATTTTATAAAAAAAATGGGGTCAGACTAAGAAAAAAACAATCCAATATTTAAAAACTAAATTTTGACCTTAAATAAAATATTCTTTTGTTTTCCTTGTTGTCCTTTTGTTGAACAGAATGTATTAAAATTGATTAAAGCATCAGAATAAAAATCTTAAAAAAAACAAAAAAAAAACTAAATATTTCAATTAAGGTCAAAATTGAAATCTGGTTTTTTTTGTATATCACTCAATACTTTCATATGTAGTTAATGAGTATGAATTGTGGAATTCATACTTTAGAACACATGGAGGGTGCAGAGCAAATGCACTCTCTTCCGCCTCTATAAATGTACTGTTCTTTCTTAGCCAAATATGTGCCTTACCTATGTGTGTGTAAAGAATTCTGATGAGATGTGAAACATAACCATAATGTGTATGCTGCCAACTAAATAGTCAATAAGCAAATCTTTTGGGTTCATATATTTGTAAATCTGACTCTGAAGTGTCTCACCAGCCAAGAACTTCACTGCCCGTCACTGCATTACAACTGTCCAAGTGAAACTTTACTTTTCCTTTCAATTCCAAAGAAAAAAAACTGAACTAACAACTAATACTCCTTACTAAAACCTGGGTTATTAAAAGTACCATTTCAGTTCTAATTACTGCTCAAACCAACCATAGCAAGTTGTCTATGACTTCCTCCAGCATTCACCCTCCATACAGATGCAACGTGTTGAAAAAACACAAGGTGTGGAGGAAAAGGCCGAACACAGACACAAGCAACAGCCCTTGGTAGGACGATTTATTAGCTCTTTTTTGAGAAAGACCGGACTAATTTGCAATGGAACCTTCTCAAGGGAATCACTGTGTTCCTGAGCTCCCCACATTGTGCTGCCCGTCTTTTCCAATCCAGCCTGCTTCACTACGGAGGTAGAGAAGTGCAAAGAGAGTATGCACTTACAACAGACTTGGCCATTTTACCTCACAGCTTCTGTGGCTCCTCCTTGTGCAGTTTCTCTCCTGCATATTTTATCACAATAGTCTACTACATTATAAAATGCAAACAAGAATAGAATTTTCCTTCCCAAATTTTATTACTTTTGTTGTGCTTCATATCTTTGATTGCATTAAGTGGGTTTTAGAATTTTTGTTGTGCATACATTCTGTGGTTTTGAGCACTGTGAGGGGTTTCTGGAAGATTTTATCTGTAGATTCTTGGAAGTGATTTCACGGAGTCGTGTGTCTTCTAGTAAAAAAAGGCCAATTTAAGAAAAATCACACACAAAAAACAAGCAGAAGAAATAATAGAAATAATTATAAACTCTTTAAAGAGCAGTCAGAAAGTTTAAAGCAACATTTATGACTACCTGATTGCAGCTTTCACTTCTTTACACTGAAAACAAACGGGTGTCAGATTGTCATGCACATCACAAAAAAGTAAATCCAATTAAAATAAATTCCATTTGTCGCAAATGTGCGTAGTCATATACAATCCAAAAGAACAAGAAGTAGTGTGTGATATTTAAATGCCATTACTCATTTGTCAAACATGACAATAAATGGTACAAAACTTTGCTTTTACTCAGTCTTTAACCTTTTATCAGGAGTGCAATGCTTTTTAAAGTCAGTATTATAAAGCATCACATATGGGGGTGAAAAGTAGGGCATTGGCACCATGTCCTGGCTACATTCCTGCTTTGATACCAATATTGTTAGAAATGGCTCAGGAGCCCCAGACCCAAAACAGAATTTTTTTTATTTGTGATCAATTTCTAATTTTGGATTTTAATATGCAATGATGAGCAAATGCAACAATCTGCAGGATTTTCATGAACTAAAACGTTAAAAGGGGCAATGTTAACAACTACCAGTAAACATAACTTGAACCAGATTTGATAATAGATGGATGGATGAAACTTTCTAAATAATATTCAGATGTGGAGAAATGTGTTGGTCCCCTTACAGCTCATTAAAAAAGTGCTGTATGCCTCCTGAAAAGTGATGAAATGAAAAAGCAATTGTTCCATATGTACCTACATACCTTTGATATGGCATGAAGTAAAGCAAAGGAAGTGTGAGAAGAGATCAAATATTGCTTATTCTACTAAGGTATTCTATAAGGGTGAGGACACATTTGTTGGTAGCTCTAGAAAAGATCATAAATAATTTGATAAGAATGATTTTTCAGACTAGCTGTTATCTTTAATTAGCATCATGCATGTCTGCAGTGATTTTTAATGTCTCTTTTGGTTTTTTTTGTTAATTTATAGACTTAAAGCTTATTCTTTATTTTTGGTTTTGTGTATGTTTATATGTAGCTTGTGTTATGTGTTTTATGAAGTGGTTCCCCAAGAGGCGAGGCCACCTGCCAATCATTGCCAGAACCTGCCCGCAACCCCATCAATTGGAGGGCCTTCCGTAGTTCTTGGCGGTTCATTTTGAATGTGCTGGAGAGTTTTTTTTGGTGAGTTCTGTTTTTTTTTTTTTTTTTTGCTGTGCCTTGTTACCTGTATGAATATTGTGACTTTCAGTCTGTAACTTTGATTTGGATTCTGTACCCTAGTGGGCGATTTAGAAAATATTTATAAGACTTATGTACTCTTGGGACTCCCAGTTTCATGACAAGTATATCAGCCTTTAGGTTTAGGTAATATCCAGGGACATGCCAAAGCTAGTGAGTCCCTATGTGGAGTACCGAGGAGGGATACGGTTAGGGTTAGGGTTAGGGATTTGAATGTGCTGGAGAGTTTTGTGTTTTGCTGTGCCTTGTTACCTGTATGAATATTGAGACCTTCAGTTTGTGACTTTGATTTGGATTCTGTATGGGACTGTGTTTACTGTGAGTTGCCTTGCCTTCTCAAGCAATTCCTTTTGTACACTAAGGAGCTTCTTGTGCTACTGATTTTTTTTAAATAAATCTTTTATTTTACAAAGATTCTTCAAGTCCTTTTGTGTTTCTATTTGGAGTTTTGACAGTAATATTACCCTTGTGGGTGATTCATAAAATATTTATAGGACTTATGTACTCTTGGGACTCCCAGTTTCACGACAAGTATATCAGCCTTTAGGTTTAGGTAATATCCAGGGACATGCTGAAGCTAGTGAGTCCCTATGTGGAGTACTGAGGGAGGATAGACTATGCATGCATCCCTCATAATCAGTGCTTAAGTGGACAGGGTGTCTGTGTTTGTGTATGTTTTTCACTGTGTATGTTAAGCTTAGGACACAAGCGTAGACCAATCTAAAAATGAACTTGTTTTCTAAAAAAAGACATTGTCATATAACCCCGAAAATTACATTATTGTTCAGTTTTTGGTAACCTAAACTTTATTCTTTAACAAGCAGTTTACTGCTTACTTTGTACCAATTCAGATAATTTGCTGTATTCACTGGACTGCTTAAATTTTGCAAATTGCAAAAATTGTGTAAGTTGTATAAGTTACTCTATCAGAGTTATAATGAGAATCTGTTATAAAGGCTACAGTGAAACCTTCCAACTACCTACTGTAAATGGGTTGGCGCTAGGGGCCGCTGTTGCCCATTAAACCCAACAGACAAACGTACAAGACACAGTGTAAAAGCAATTAAATGAACACAATATTCTCAATAATAATAATAACAATAATTCTCTCCTCCACACCTCCCAGCAAGCTCTGTCACACTCCTCCCGATGCCGGCTCACTTGCTGGGTCTCCAACAGTTCTTTAAATAGGGTCAAACAGAAAATTCCAATTCTTTAATCAGCCTGGAAGTACCTTGGGGGCTTGCACTCTCATGACTTCCTAATACATCCGGGCTGCAAGTGCAGCATGACTCCCCAGGTCCTTTCACAGGTCCCCCAGCAGCAACCACGGCACCCAACAGGGCTGAGAAACCGGACTCCAAGTCTCAGGATACCCTGCGGGAATCCGGGGCACCACTACACTCCAGGGAAGCTGCCATCTAGTGTTTTGGGGGAGGCAGTGTCCTGGAAAAGCTGCCTTCCCTCATCCTTCCAAACTTTGGGCGTCCTGGCCAGTTTTAGCTGCCGGCCGTCCCTCACACTACTAAAGGAGAATTAATCTCCTCATCTCAAGGGAAGTCAATGATTATTGTGACCATACATCATGCACAATCTTCATCAGCTATACTATTTATTTGGCTGATCCTATCCCCCACAGAGACATACAAGGCTGTACCACATCCATCCATTATTAAGACCAATTGATACATCTCAGGATCACAGACACTACAGCTTATCTTGGCAACACTAAGCACAAGGAAAGGGTCAATGAGGCCCTAGTCTACCACTGGACATGTTCACACATACTTACACCCACAAGTGGCAAACTAAGAGTTGCCATTATAGTGACATGCAAATGTATGAAAACACACATACAGGTACATACACGCATAGGCAAAGAAAACATGCAGATTCGACAGAGAGAGCGCCTGGCACAGAATGTGAAATCAGGACACTAGAATGTTAAAGTGGCACTACTATCTGCAGTACCAACTGCTATGGTCTGTTTAAGGTGTTCGTATGGATTTTTTTACAAGCAGGTTAGGCAATGTTTACTTGATTAAAAAAGGGGGATCGTGGTGGGAATCAAACTAAGGATCTTATCATTTAAAATCCTTCCATGTACCCACTGTATGCAGTTACTGTATCTCCCATCCATAGCGGATTCTGAAATGTTAAACCATCAATTTCTAAATAATTATAGTGAACTTTCCATTACTTGTTCCTTTCTTTTTCTCATTGCTCTTGGGTCAGACATTGAATCCAAACACGATGAAAAGCAGACTTGTGTACTGAACTTGATCGTCTATAAAACAGGTAATATCTGTGAAATTTTAGTTTCTTTTAAGCATTTGTTGACAAACAAAAAGTCACTGTGGCCCTCCTTGCATTTCAGTTGCGAAAAAAATTGCTTTCTGTGTGTTGTGAATTAATATAATACACAGATGGGATTGAAATGTAAATCATAATACTTTCACAGAAGTAATTATTGTTGCTCAAAACAGAGTAATGACCACATTTGATGCTTATTTGAAAGTTCACCATTGCACTTGCTTGGCTAAAAACAGTTTAAATAGATTTATAGAACCATTATCAGTAAGTTTGTCTGTGAACTGTCCTCCCTAAGCCTCCAGTTTTACTCACATTTTCTTCCATGTAGGGGACCTCCTCCAACTTTTCAGTTCCTTGTCCTCCTGTTAGACATGTTGTTATTTCATCAGGCTCTTGAGCAGTTTATTTTCTCTCATTAAGTGCCCTAATCAATTGCTTATTGTCTTCTTGATCATTTCAGTTTGTCTTCCACTTCAGCTAGCCTTATCTTTACCCGGACAGCACTAAGGCTGGTCTCATTTATCTTCTTAAGCTTCCAAGTGAAGTTTTTTTTTTACCATTAGTATAGCTGCTACATGACTCCATAAATGCTGAAGACTTTAGTTTATTTTTTTGTTTCCTGGATCCCTGCTAATTGAAATCTTTAACTTGCTACAATTACTGCATCTCAAAGCACCAGATACTCCACATCTCTGTGCCTTTTCTGAATCCCTGCCTCAGATGCTGATTGTTCAATCACTGTTTGTCCAGTCCGCATTTTTTATGTCCAGTCTGTAAATGATTACCATATAAGTAAGTATCATACAATTTCTGTAATGAATGTTTCATCTTCTGTGATAGGAGAGATGATTTGCAATATGCACAGAGTTTGGAAAACTATGTCACAGCTATTGCAAGGAGTACTTAAAAATGGAAATTAAAAGTATGGATTTTATGAATTGCCTTAAGCCTCAGGTATTTAGGGAGTCTTATCACACCACGATTTTGACTGCTATTATCCAAATGGGCAAATTTATAAACATATGGGACCTTGTAGTAGAACCTCGTGGTAGTAGAATTCCAGAGATTTCCAGAGACTGATCCTGTCCCTAGAAGTGGTTGGGCAAGCCAAATCAGAAATTGCCTTGCGCTTCATAAAAAACAATGAACGTTAGTTATTAACAAACAATTTAAGATGGAACGTATGCAACATGAGAGTGACATTTTTGTGTGTTCCCAAAACTCCTCCTTTGCAAGTGAGGATAAAGTACTACTTTGTTAACCTTACTCCTGAATTCATTTATAAACAAGCATCATAAGTCAATTCAAACACAATATTTCCAATATAGGGTGACATTTTTGGTCCTTTGGTGAAATGAAATAAAGTTGTAATAATTAATATGAAGTAAATATAACTTCATAACTCAATGAACAATTAAGCGAAAGCATATAAACAAGACCAGATTTGGATACATTGTCACGCATGTATCTCTGTTGAAGGCCATCTTGCAGGTTCTGAAGAGAAAAGCAGTTCCACTCTGTGACTGGTGGGGGCACGGACATTAACAGTATCTTCTTTTTTTCCCCATAGCATTAAAAAGTGCTCAAGGAGGTTGCCTAGCCCTGGTCATGGTACCTAGAAAATTCTCCACCCCTTACGGCACCTATACCATAAAACAGAGATGCTCCCTGTAGGTACCGTCGCTTACTGGTCTGGCGTTCGAGAAGGACAGAACTTCAGCTGTTGCTATCATTCTGTGTAATTTAGGCTAAATGAAACCATCATGTTTTGTTTTGTTTTGTGAGCACAAATGGCAGTCTTTTTTGTTACATGTGAATGGAGTGACCCGGTTGCTACCTTTTCTCTATATATTCTGATCTGCTTCATGGCCACATTACAACATATTGTTTTAAAGACAGACACACAAGAAATTACAGACACCCGCCTTCAAACAAAATCCCAATCTTCTAAAGAAATGCTTGGCTTTTATACGACATTACAGTTTTGTTGTTTACTAAGGCACACAGCAACTATTCCAGCAGCAAGGAAAAACAAAAGTGGGAAAAGACAGTGAAAAGAATAAGAAGCACCATATCACAAATGAACTTTACTCTCTTTCAGACACATTGATAGCACCTGGAAAGACTAACGGTTTGCAAATTATTTGTGTATTTATTTAGTTTGTATATTCTGTTATCTTTCTACAATCCTTAAATGAAGAAGAGTAAATAAATTCCAGTATTATTAAAAATTCTTTTGGACGGCACTCATTGTGTTTATTTCTCAAACACATGTGGAATACCTCAAGTATCATAAACTGCAAGCAAAGTCTCTTAATTAGAAACTGGTGAACAAAACAAAATTCCTTTCTAAAAACAGCAGTGATGGTGACCTGCCCAACCTCATCACCAGCCTGGTATACACCCTCTGCTCTAAGATCAGGAATTTCAACATTTGCAACCTCCATTCTTTGTGCTCCTTTGCACTGGGCAGGGGTACACCAGCTATAATAGCAATGTTGTGCAGCTGAGATGAGATGCCAGATGCCACCCGACAATATTTGAAAACAGCTGCACCACATCTTCCATATGGCTATGCATATATCTTGAGTTCCATCAGGCTGAGTTCCATGGGCAGAACGGTGGCTCTGAGGCTAGGGATCTGCGCCAGCAATCAGAAGGTTGCCGTTTCAATTCCAATAAATGTCAGAAGTGATTCCACTCTGTTGGGCCCTTGAGCAAGGCACTTAACCTGCAATTGCTTGGACCTGGGTATGATGTTAACCTACAACCAGCTCTGCAAGCAGGTCCTCCAACTTGCAGGGAAAACTTAGGGGTTGGTGGCACTCCATTCAAACTAGTGTGGTTCTGAGGTGTAACCCATTGCAAGGCTGCGCTCGGGTCCTAATTTGGGATCCTGAGGTGGTTTGTCATGTTGTGGCTGCGGAAATGCACTGCATCGGTGCCTGCTCCCAAACTCTCTCTGTCTCTCTCTCATCAGGTTTAAGGCTTGGTGATGGTTTGCATTCTACTATTCTTTGCTCTCCATCCAGATGTTAGTTACATGTGTCAGTAGATATGCACAAAGAAAATACCCAGCATCACCCAGTACTCATCCACTGCCAAACTCAGAGTTTCTTGCCTTTTGACACACTGTCAGATTAGCTCAGATGAATATCTGTGAAAAGTACTTAGTGACTGTAAAATCACCTGTATGTTCAATACAGAGAACCTTTACAGCAGGTGTAAAGAATAGATTAGATTTGATTAGATTAGATTATTGGTCCTCAGGGGGAAATTAAAATTTTACAGAAGTCCCAAAATAAATGTATTTATTTATTTAACACACATAAAAGCTTCTACCTTGGATAACAGAGACCTGCTGCTATTAATCAGAAGCTTGTAGGTGGCAGTAAAATATGGTCAGACCTGCTCAGACTGTACCAGGGGTTTATTAATATTTGGATAGAGCAGGTCCAGCTTACAGTGTCAAATGGAACAATAGACACTTGATTCCTTGTTTGAAGTTACCAGCATTCAGAATGATTCATTTTTAAGACATCGATACAGAGAGAATCATTTCCATTGCTGAGTCAGCCAGGATGCTGTAACTGGCTTTCCTGCGCAGTGACATGGACGGATTCAGTCTGCATTTCAATGTCTTGATGACATCTTTTAGTTTTAATTGTTCTATGCTCCCATTTTCATCATTGCACATTCACAAAAATCTCCAGTCCCCCTCCTGCTTTTTTCATTCAGTCTGATGAAACCCATCCAGTATTTAAACAATGTTTAAGTCGGTTCTCCGCAATACCCAAAATATCACAGTACCTGAACTTGCCGTAACTCGCTATGAGATATAACAGTTTAAACCACTTATATGAAAGCAATAGAACATTTCTCATCCTATGACATCAGGCCAGATCTGAATTCTTTCCACCTTACTTTTATCTTTCCTCCAGATCTTCACCTCTTCCATCTCCAGATGAGTTTGTAACCTTTATTCTTACTCCATGTATTCACCCTTTTGCCCTTTTCATGTTCAGATGAGCAGCTCTTCTAATAGTGCGTAATGGGGATCTTTAGGCGTCAGTGATCACAATGCTACCAGGTTGTTACATCCCACTTTTTACATTTCTCTGAGTCTCTTATACTGTATTCTCAGATATATGGATGTAGGCAGGCATCAGATCTTTTATGCTCACCATGTGACATTTCTCAAGTTTGCAGCTTGCCAGTGCATGGGTCTGCGTTGACAGCAGCATCTCTTTTAATTAATTTAAAGACAGTAAACATATAAAATTAAAGAAAATGAGAAAGAGAGTTTCTGTAAAGACTGCTGCATGGCGTGGCACTGGAAAGTAGAAGAGACTCCTTGAGACCAGGAGAATGACCGGCTATCAATTATAACTCATGTCTCTATTATAATAAAAAAATCCTGGGATAAGACAAGACTTTTTAGCCTGGAATGAAACCTGACTTTTTCAGAGAGATACTTTCACGTTCCATGAGACGAGACTTGGTGCCAAGAGATTTAACCACACCTGGGGCTGGAAATAAAAGACAAAGAGTAGATGACAAAGTAGAACGTCATAAAGAATTAAAAAATGTTGGCACAATACAAATGCAGAGCAGGTTAGAGATAATAAAAGTTCTAAAATATGAAAGTCTCAAAAAAATGATAGTAAAGATCGCATTAGCGTAAACAAATGGAAATTATTACTCGGTGAAATAATGGAACATCGAAAAGAGATTGTATATATTGTTTGTTTGTTTGGATTTAAACATTAAGTCAGAGACTTGTAGATTGTCTAATTCGTGTTGCCATCAGGGAAAAGTAGTGTTTCTCCTAAATGAAGAGGCTTATTCACGAAAATTAAAAGATTTGTTGTTTGGTGAAAGTGAAATCCACATACATGAGCGGCAGAGATGCGAAGTTGCTGACGCGTAGCTCAGGCCGGGGGAGTTGACAAGCGAAGAGAGAGTACGAAGCCCCCTAGGTAAATTATTTTAAATAATGTAGAAGTGTTTGGTTTCTGGGGTTGTGACTGGAGACTCAGGCATAGAACTCAAACAACATTCTTCTGGGTAGGTCTTCTTTATTATTGCGGTCATGCTATACCTACCTCAATGTACCAACCCTCAATTCTTGTCCTTTCCATTTCCTTCTTACCACTTCTTCCCAAAACCAATTGCAATTTAGAAAATGTTTGTGTCATACTAAAGATAGAAAAACATTTAAATAATATAGAAATAATAAGTTATGAATTTGTAATTATTGACAATTAGAATTGATTAAATTAACTTATCTATAAAATATAATCCTACATAGGTAATGATGCATTTCATTATTAACATACTAGCTCAAGTGCAACGGTATTATGCTAAATGTTCAGAGAACTGTCACAACGTGAATTTAATGTATTCTGAGTCTGTCACCACAGTCGGCGCAAGAGGCAGCTAGTTTAAAAAGCACTTAGTGATTAAGGAGTCGGTTGGGGAGCACATAGATTATGAAGGATTTAATGGGCTACTATTATGGGTTATCTTAAGATGAAGTTTATGGTGTTCTTAATGTTAAGATGTTTTTGGGAAACGCACCAAAGATTTTTTCATTTTCAGTCCAAGCTAAAACTGATGTAAAATGTAAATGTATCAAAAACTTAACACTACTTGAAGAAAACAACTTAGTCTCGCAATTCAAGTTCACATAGAACAAACTTTGCACAACCAGTGCATCTCATATACAGGCATGTTGATTTTTCTTGTGTTTATTATTATACTGTACAAGGGAAAATGACAGGAGTGTAAATTAAAATGAATTAGGCTCTCACAGAATAGTATTCTGGAACTCAAGCTAATGCACAGAATAAGACTGCATCAAGTTCAAGTTTATCATCGTGTATCACAGCACAATGAGATTCTTACATGTGTGTCATCCAACAGACTAGTGACACTAGTATACTACAAATGACAGACATTAAATACAGCATCAGATTGTAGATGTAAAAAATACAAATCAGGTACTGCCATGCATTTGTGGCTTAGTGTTATGGACACCTAGCAATGAGGAGGTCTTTAGGTTGTACAGAGATTTAGAAGAAATAAGAAGGAGTTTGAAGGCATTAAAGCAGTCTGGTAAAAATTCTAATTCGTTAAGAGGATAAGGGCTCTAAGCAGCAAGAATTGAAAAGGATCAGGGGAAGAGGAGCAGTTGTTTAAATAAGGCAAAATCAAAACCAGTAGCTCAGAAATGTCTTTCATAAAAACCCTAAACGTGAATGAAAAATCAAAATCAAGAAAATATGCCAAATATCTGTTAAGCAGAGAACCAAGAAATTATACTCTTTTGAAACACTAAAAAGGGAGACGTTTTCCACAATCTCGGATATTAATAGGGTATTAGTGACAACCTCTTATATGGGATGACATCATGTCGTTTCCTAGGAAACATAAAAACAAATGCAAAAGGAAAAAAATGGAGACAAAACAGTGCAATAATATTTTATTAGTGCCAAGCAGAGGTCAAAACAAGAAACTAACACTATAATCCAAATCTTTATGATGAAAAACTCACACAAGGTAGGAAAAAGTCAAGAAAAAATGAATAAGAAAATCATAATGAAAGCCACTAAACGAAAGCAAAGGGTCTCAAAATAATTTGTTTAATTTGCTCCTAACACTAACAAAACAAACCTACTGATTCTGAGCTTATCAAGAGAGTGATAAGCAAGGAGTGATTATCAGTATCAAAAGCTGATGAAAGATCAAGAAGGAGAAGGACAGAGGAGAGAGAAACAGTTTGAGCCGATCTAAGAACATTTGTGACTATAAACACTGGTATGACCCTTGGGTAATCCAAACTAAAGAAGATCTAATAGATTGAGAAAAGATGAGATTTCTTTGTGGACTATGTGTTCTAGAATCTGGAACAGGAATGGCAGAAGAGTAAAAAGAAGGTTTCTTGAGAATGGGGATCACATGAGAGTAGGGAAGATACCAGGGGTCATAAGGACATCACAGCACTAGTGCAACTCCAGAGTGGAGCTACCAAAACACATAAAATCTAAGAGGAAAATCTGAAGGAACTAACATAAATGGGCACAAAGATGGTGCATTTAAAATTCTGATTAGAATATTAATAGTATGTTAATTAAAAAAACAATCCCTTTATTATAAGTGTGCAAATCTCATCTATTTAACAGTTGGTTTGATTTAAATAGTATTCATACATTAATTTCTTAATTTGTAGAGTCTCGAGACTGTGGGAACAAGAGAAGAACCCGCCATGGACAAGACACCAGGTCACCGCATGGCATGGCAAGCTCCGTCACACACATCTGTGCTCACAGTCACAGGCCAATTATCTTACATGAATGAAATCTCACATGTAAATGTGAAGAGGATGCAAACTTCACACTAAAAGGAATGGACTGAGTGTTGACACAAGGTCAGTGGAGCTCTGAGGCATTGTATTCTTTATGGTTTTGGTGTGCTGGCTAGGTGGATTATGATGATACAGAAGGTTACTTCATTTTTCTTTTATTCTTTACTAAAGAGAGGGCCTGAGAGAATTTTTAAAAAGGAAAAAAACAAGAATGGCAAAGAACTCAACTCACCTGAATTTTAAATCCAGCTGCCTCGAGTATGTTCAACAGAATTAAAAATTATTTTATTAAGGCACTTCATCAACGAGACTTTTCTTTTGGGACAGTTGTATATTTCACATGCACATCATAAATTTAAAATAATAACACATTAAAAATGTATAAGACACAATACCTGAGAAAAAAAAATTAAAAATGAGAAAACTAAAGTTCATGTCTATTTATTCCTCAAGGTACTTGAGGAAACTTGAAATACATTTAGGGGAAAGACAAAAAACAAATAAAATAAAAATCCACTTTATAAAGCACTGTGCCCATTACTGTGAGTAGACAGGGGTCAAAATGACAACCTCACATGGATGGAGATTATAACTTACATAAAAATTAATTTAGGATTTTCTTAAATCAGCCTATTTGACTACAATAAATAAACTTTTTAACAGTGAAATAAAAGAAAAAGAATAAAACGCCAATTCAGAGGTTAGTGGAGCCCCTCTAACTTGTGGCAAACTTAAAACAAGCTCACAATGGAGGCTGCGAAGCAGGAATCCCTAACATGAACCCTAGATGACTCTAAAAATCACATAAAATAATGCCAATTGTTGTAAGGGGGGCTGGGGTTGGTCAGGAAAATGGCAAGAAATTGACCTTCTATGCTTCCGCATTATTTGTTTCTGAGACACAATCCCTTATTTGGTTTTGCCAGTCTGCTTCTTCTGTTGCTTTGTTACAGGGAGGTGGGGCCTATCCCTAAAGCAAAGCGTGTTAAGGCAGGAATGAGCCCTTGATGGGATGGATGACAGTGCTTCACAAGGCACCTCCATGCACCCCACACTGGGGAAATTTGGAGACACCAGTTATCTAAGCTGTGTTTGGAATGTGGGAAGGAATTGGAGTACCAAGAAATAAAGTCACTCAGCCACGCAGAGAAAGTCTAACTTCACACAGACGGTGTGAGTGGGTTGGGGTTTTGAACCCAGGACTTTGAAAGGAGAACTAATCTGTGCACCACTGTGCCACCTGTGAAAATAAACTGAAAACATGACAGTTAGGATATCAAAGATGACATCTAAACTGGAGAAGCACTGATCTTTCAGCTAATATACGACCCCATTAGTCATGTTTTTACATACATTTGTGTAATGAAAATGTTTATTAATCTTAATTAACACCATATATATATATATATATATATATATATATATATATATATATATATAATTCTTAAGACAGCATGGTGACCAAGTGTTTTAGCTGCTGCTTTTCCTTCTGGAGAGGTCTGGGTGCAAATTCTGATACATCATCTGTGTGGAGTGTGCACATTCTCCAGGTGTCTGTGTGAATTTTATCCAGGTACTGTATAATGCTTTTTTCTCAACACTCAATGCTGTTTAGGTGACTTTAATATGTCACCCTTACAGCGTAACCCTCACAGTGGTTTGGCACTGCATTGAAAGCTACTGCTGCTTTGATGTAGTAGGGCTAGGCTTGTAATCTGACCAGTAATAAGTGGAGTCAAAAGTGTGGACAGATACTGCAGATTACTTCTCCAGCTATCGATGATCAATAGTTATCCGAAACACATACACTTTGCACACTGTTTGTTTGGCAAAATGACCTCCTTACCACACTTAGGTTTTAGTTTGATTCCTGGGTAAGCCTTCTGCAGGGCTTTTATATGTTCTCACTGTGTTCATATGGCTTTCCTTCAAAGTGCTGGCTTTTCCCCTGCAATCCAATTATAATCTGTTGATGGGGACTTTAAATTGCGCTAATGTGAGTGTGCGCTCTGACAGACTGGCATTTACTGTAATTGATCGCTTCTTTCTTTGTACTGAAGCTGCTAAGAAAGGTTTCCATCCTCCAAGAATGATTTGGAAGGTTCACAAAATGAATGGATGGATGAATACACAAATATGTTTGCAGTTTGCTTTGCTTAAATCTTCAGATATGAATTATTAAATAATCAGTACGGAAACATTTCACTTTGAGATATGTATTTTTGTCCCTTTCTTTTCTTTCATTTGCTTCTTTTTTTTCCAGGCACTAAAGAAATCACTGCATGCGAGTGATATTTTGCCTGTGTGACACATCCACACAAATTATTTTCCTTTGAAGATATTTGACATTATCCACATTGTCATTCAGATTGCTGAAGCTTAAAAACGATTATCGTAAAATCATATTGTCTACAGTACTGTTGAATCAAGGACTTCCCTTGGGGAAAATAATGCATGAATGCATTTGGTGCTGTGATATTAGTGTGAAAAACTAAATTGTTAAAATAAAACATTGCTTTCAAGTGATATTAAGGTGTGATGTTGGCCTCTCCTAATCGCCCAGAGCACAATAAGCAAGACCAGCTAACTCCATAATATAAAGTATTGTTTTCTTCAGTTTTTTGATACCAACAGATTGGACAGAGCAACATAGGTAGGATGCTGTACACACAGTATTGTAAGGAATATAAATGGATTAACCTCCATGCATATATTGTAGCAGCTTGCAGGATAAGCAACATCAAATGCAATTCATATATACTACATAGTGAAGAAATGAGAAAAAAAGACAAAGAAACATCAAAAGAGTTGGAGAACCAAACAGAGACCGCTTTTAACAGCCTCAATGCACTGGACATCTGGTGTTTCAGATTGGAGGAAGGATGCAGAATTGGCAGCTGGAGCCTCTCTAAAGTGCTTCCTTTGGTTTTTTTGTCTCAAAATGAACTCCTACTTCCTCTTGTGGTGTCTTCTTGTAATGGAGAACCAGAAGGGGTACAGCTAGATGTGGGGCTTTACGTGTGGCTACGCTTGTTGTTTTAGTGTTTATCTTCAATGATGGGGATTACACAGGAAGAAATGCAAGTGTTGCCCATGCTACAAAGTGCTACTGAAACATTGGAACTATTGAAACTGGCATATGGTGAGGATGCTATGAAAAAGTCAAGTGTCTTTAAGTGGAAGAAGAGGTTCAAGGAGGGGTGGGAAGATGTGAATGATGATGCCAAAAGTAGATTATCCATCATGACAATGCCTCAAGCCATGATGTGTTTAGTATTCGTGACTATTCAATTGCCAAGTCTGTTCACCAGACTTTACCTCTTGCAATTTCTGTCTTCTCCCATAAATAAAAAATGCTTTGAAATGAAGAAGGATTTTCAGATATTTTTGACATCCAGTGACTAAGGAAGTCACGGGTATTCCAAAAACAGAGTTCCAGTTATGTTTCCAGTAATGGCAGCATCACCTAACTAAATAATTAGCTGCAGAAGGAGATTACTTGATTACTTTGAAGGTGAGAGTAGTCACTAATGCAGACTTGCACACATTTGTTTTCTATCGGCTTATTCCACCTCATATACAGTACATATATCTTATATATAAACATCTACCTGTGGAAGTGTGTGTGTCTGTCCGGCCCGGAATTGAGAGGTGGAGTCAGGGTAAGGGCTCCACCTCAGAGGAAACAGAAACTCACTTAGCCACTAATAACACAAGTGAGGCGAGCACGTCGGCAAAACAAAACCTCAGAAGAAGGAGACACTCACTTAGCCACTAATACACAAGCGATGCAAGCACGTTGGCAATACCTCCTCCTAGGAGAGAGACGCCCAGAATAGTTCCTTTCAATTATCTGACACCTCTACATTTCAATTTTTTTCCTGATGAATTCAATACTTTCTAGGACCCCAGGCTTTTTACAGCACGGGCTTACACAACTAGTGTATGGTATAAAAAACGAAAAACTGAAATTTTTCATTCATATAAATAATCAGACCCTTTGTTGAAGCAGTCCATTGTGGCCAGGTGCATCCTATTTGCTCTAATTATCCATGAGAAGTGTCTAGACCTTGTTTGGAGTCCACCTGGGGCCAATTGAATTGATTTAACCTGTGTATATAAGGTCTCACAGTTCACACTGCATGAAATGACAAAAAAGAAAGCAAGGTCCAAGGAACTCTCTGTGGACCTCCATGATCAAATTGAGGTGAGTCATAGATCAGGATAAGGGTATAAAGCCATTTTTAAAGTTTAAGTGTTCGCAGGTGAATAAGAGCCTCAATAATTGTGAAATGGAGAAGTCTGGGAATACTAGAACATTTTCTACAGTTGGCCGTCCTACCAAACTGAATAACCTGGCAAGTAGGGCGTTGGTCAGGAAATTGACCTATAGCCCAAATATCATTATAAAAGACCTTCATAAATCCTCTGCTGAGACGAGAGCAACGTGATTCAACAAACAACCATTTGAAATGGCTCAGGACAAGTGGTCCAATGATGAGATCATTGACTGTGGTCAACAAATCTGATATATCCTATGACTAGAAGCTGTGTAATGTGACATTGGCATAACAGAGCTTGAGAAAATCTGCCGGGAACACTGGAATAACCTGTTCAAATCCAGGTGTGCAAAGCTTGTATAGAGTTACCGAAGAAGACTCAAAGTTGTAATTACTGCCAAAGGAGCTTCATAAATTACTGAATTAAAATGTAAATGAGATATTTCAGTTTGCAAGTCTTTGTGAAAATATATTGTCACTTATTCATTATGGATTATTGAGTATAGAATGATGGGTAAAAATGGCAAATTCATCTATTTCAAATTAAAACTACAACACAGAATGCAAAGGGATCTGAAGATTTTGAATCCACCGTGTGTGTGTGTGTGTATTTATTTGAAGGGTGTTCAAATTTTGATACTCTCAGATATTTTCTATACCACTCAAATAAAACATATTTATATTACTGTGCAGCCCCATCATTGCCAAAGTGCATCCCAAGATGGTAGCCCATCAGATTGGGGAGTAGGTGGCAGTCACTTTGGGCCAGACCTGGAGCAGAGCCGGCCTTAGGGCGAAGCAAACGAAGCGACCGCTTCGGGCCCACAGCTGGAGGGGGCCCACTGCGCCCAAGTTTTTTTTTTTTCCTGTGATGCGCGACGCTGCTGCGGAGGGCCCAATGGAGCAACAGACTCCTTCACTCCAACCTCTATTACTAATTTTTTTATATATATAATTCACGGGCAACATATTCCATCACCTAATTACTCCACGTGGACATCTCCACTCGGCACTCCAATCTTCATTACGCTTCACTCAGGCCAGCGCGCCTGTTGCTGCCTCCACGGCGTTGTTATTTTATACGGAAATCTGAATATCTCGAAAGTATGAAAACAAGCTTTAAAACCGAATAAAAATGTAAAAACAAAACAATGTGGATCTCATCTTCATAAAATACAAAAAATGTATAAAAAATATAAAAAGCAAAAAAAAAAGTGCTTGGCCTAGCTATTTACCTCCACGTGCTGCCTGGTGGAAACAGCAAAAGCTGGCTAAAATGTAGCTTTATCTGTTAATGTATCATCACTAAAGACATTTATGCTGGCCCGCTCCGACCTCCATCACTCATACCCTTCACTCAGGGCCTTGTACGACAGTCTGCGCTGACAGCCTGCAAATTTGGCTCTTCTCAGTGTGTTACGGTTACGGTTGTCAGTGTCAAATGGAAATCGTCAAAAAGTGATGGTTGTAGATGCCGGGAAAACACATTTCTGCAGCTCAGAATGCAGGAAATCGCTTGGCGGCCAGAGCTCTGCCCCGGACCCCCTAGCTGCAGGGGTCGGGCCCCATAAGTATCAGTTTGCTTCGGGCCCGAAATTGTCTAGGGCCAGCTCTGCTTGGAGAAAACCATGGACGTGGCATTTCTTTGAATCAAAAGTTTCTTAGGGCAGGATTTGCAACCAGGTCTCGTGGTCTCAGAACCCCAACCCCAACCCCAAAACCCCTCTGGAGTTTTTTTTTGTTGGTTTTTCTGTCATCCTGGCCATCTGACCTTACTTTATTCTTTGTTACTTAGTATTGCCTAATCTTATTTTTATATTTTTCTTTTTTCATCTTGCAAAGCACTTTGTGCTACATAATTTGTAGGAAAATGTGCTATATAAATAAATGTTGTTGTTGATTGACTTCTGTAGACATTGAATCTAATATAAGATTGACTGGTTTTAAGGGAATTTGGGGGCATGCTGTCTTTACAACTTTAATTTCTTTGGTTCTGAAGTATTACCCTGCTTTCATTGTTTCAAGTCTGAGTCACAATGATCAGTGCGCATAGTGGAAAAACAGTGATGGCATTCAAGATAGGTGAGGGACATTGCTGGGGTATATCAGCTACATAAATAACTTGCTCAGGATTTCCATTTACCCACAAAACAAACTGGTAGAGCTAAATGAAAATTAATTTGTGCAATTCTTCTAAATTATATACATAAAAAGGAAAACAGAACTCCAAATCTTTTCAGGCATGTCAGCTGATAAAACCAAATCAAAAGCATACTACATTTTGACTTTCTAATATGAGTAGATAAAAGAGATAATTGTGGACTTCAGAAAATTACATACTGCCCACATCCCACTCAGCATCAACGGTTCAGATGTGGAGACTGTTAGGAGTACCAAGTTCCTCGGTGTGCACATACATGGAACTTACATGGACACATAACAACTCATCACTAATCAAGAAAGCCCAGCAGAGACTACACTTGCTGAGGCGGCTGAAGCGAGCAAGTCTTCTCCCTTCCATCAGCACCATGTTCTACAGAGGCACCATTGAGAGTGTTCTGACCAGCTGCATCACTGTCTGGTATGGCAACATATCCAACCACAAGTGCCTGCAAAGGATAGTGAAGACAGCAGAGAACATTATTGGGGTGCCTCTCCCTTCACCACAGGACATATTTCACAAGCACAGTGTCCGCAAGGTCTGCAGCATTGTGCAGGACCCCTTACACCCCTCACATGGACTTTTCACACTTCTGCCATCCAAGAGAAGATACTGCAGCATCAAAGCCAGATCTGCCAGGCTGCAGGAGAGTTTTTACCCCCAAGCTGTTAGACTCCTTAACACCATGCTGCCCCCTGGGACCGTCCACAATGCCTCAACCACTTCTAAAAACAGAACTTTTATACATGCGAGCCACTTTCCTGCAAAGAATAGTGTACATGTAGAGAAGAACTGAAAATCTCATACTGACCTTTAAATATTTTGACACTCTTGATATCCTTCTGCTGTGAAACATTCTGACCTGTCATTGTTTACACGTCTTAAACAACTATTATCATACACTGATAATTTCTGTATTATCTCTATCTATTATTTATTTATATTACATAGCTATTGACTATATTTATGTATCTAGATTGCAAATACCATACATTGCATCAATGTTCATATTGCTAACTACACATCAATATTACTGCTACTTTTTTGTCTTGTCTTTGCACAATGTCTTGTCTTGTTTGTGTTTTAATTTTTAATTTTAATTTTAATTCTATTTTTAATTTATTATTTGCACATCATGTTGCTACACTGTGGACCCTGAGCTTCGCAATTTTGTCTATCTGTATACTTGTATATGGTTGAGATGACAATAAAGTTCACTTTGACTTTGACTTGACTTTGACTTTTGAGTAAAGGATACTGAGAGATTACTTCTAATACTCACAACATATTTTTCTTTAATGAAGGTGCAGAAATTACAATTATTTAAATGAAACAGCTGTTTATTCGTTGTGTGAGCAAAAATGCAACATTTGCTTCTTTGCACAACAATCTAGCTGTTCATCAGCACTGATATTGTTGTCATCACTTACTATATCCACAGGCTCTTTGCAAAAAGTGCTTATGGGAGCTGAGACTGCTGATGCTACTGACTTACCACTATGGTAAGTCACTTTGATTTTGAAATGGTGCTTTTTCTTCTTCCTCTGCTCCTATTTTATTGTTGCTGTTTTGTAGCTAGGATAACATATCATGGATGACCTTACCTGGCAATGAAGGACTACACTTTTAGTCACTAGTGAGGAGGGCAGGACAGCATGTCTGGCATAATAGTACTGGAAGGCTGGGAAAAGTGCCAGTATGGAAGTAAAACTTCTGTGATTCTAAACAGCAAACACAGAAGTATTGATATAGAGTACCAGCCTGCTTCAAGCATTGATGATGATGTATCTAAATTTCACCCCAAATTATGGAATTTCTCCTAGCCCAGGTTGAGATTAATCTTGGAATATTGTATACAGTTCAGGTGGAGTGGTGGCTCTGAGGCTAGGGATCTGCACTGGCAATCGGAAGGTTGCCAGTTTGAATCCTGTAAATTCCAAAAGGGACTCTGCTCTGTTGGGCCCTTAAGTAAGGCCCTTAACCTGCAATTGCTGAGCGCTTTGAGTAGTGAGAAAAGTGCTATATAAATGCAAAGAGTTACTGTATTATTATTATTACAATGATGTTTCATATCCACAGTGGGTAGCGCTGCTGCCTCGCAGTTGGAAGACCTGGGGACCTGGGTTCGCTTCCCGGGTCCTCCCTGCGTGGAGTTTGCATGTTCTCCTTGTGTCTGCGTGGGTTTCGTCCGGGCTCTCCGGTTTCCTCCCACAGTCCAAAGACATGCAGGTTAGGTGGATTGGCGAATCTAAATTGGCCCTAGTGTGTGCTTGGTGTGTGGGTGTGTTTGTGTGTGTCCTGCGGTGGGTTGGCACCCTGCCCGGGATTGGTTCCTGCCTTGTGCCCTGTGTTGGCTGGGATTGGCTCCAGCAGACCCCCGTGACCCTGTGTTCAGATTCAGCGGGTTGGAAAATGGATGGATGGATGGATGTTTCATATCATAGTAACATAAGCTGGATTCTCTCACCATTGACTTTGAGATGAAAAGGGCCATAAATTCACACCTTTGTAAGAAAAAGACAACTGCTTGACCTTAACTTTGCAGATGATATCGCCTTAATCAGAGAGTCACCAAAATCCCTGCAGGAAATGATGGATCACTTATCAGATGTAAAAGTGGACTTAGGAGTGAGATGGGGAAGATCAAAGTGATGTCAGTGGATTAAAGAGGTGCTACAAATATGCATGTGAAGCAAGAGATGGTGGAGGAGGCAGAATGGTATGTGGGGAGCAACATCTGTAGCAAAGCAGAAGTGCAGCCAGACATCAACTGTAGTTTGAATAAGGCAGTTTCAATATTCCGATAACTGCACAAAATCTGGTCATCAACACAACTTAGCCTCATAAGCAAGCTACAGTAATTTAATTCCTAAGTCGTACCCATAGCAATTTATGTTAGTGGAACCTGGTGGTTATCCAGACACATCTATATACAGTATATAAAAGTCAATGTGTGTATGTATGTATGTTCCAGCATCACTTCCGAATGGCTGGAGCGATTTTCATGAAACTTGGTACACATGTTTCTCATTGGTTGACTAAAAATACCGTAGGGTGAAATCAGCCCTAATTCACCCCCTTCTCGGTAGGGTGGGGGGTGATCTTGCAGTCTTTTATGCATGTTATCATCCAGTTGACACTCGGAACGACCACTAGAGGGTGAACTGGAGGTGACTTCCAGCATTCTTTATGTTTGAGCAGCACCATGGCCCTGTTGCTTTCGAAATTAAATAGAGTTGGCCGGTCCCGAGCGTCAACTGGATGATAACATACTGTACATACACGACCGCAAGACAAGCACATTAGTGGGTCTTCATTGTTTGTTAATTTATTTTTATTTTTAAAGTTGTAGGGTTTTTTAAATTATATTTTTCTCAAACACTTAAAAAAAAACACTTTATTTTCCTATTGGGCAACACTGGGTATTTCAGCTAGTTGCTTATAAAGTAAATGTGGTCCAGTAGGGATGTTTATGTAGGTTGATGGGAGTCACCTGGTGAGACAGTAACTCTATATTGCAAAGAACATAACAACGGTGTCTAATGGGTAGGGTAAAAGATAGATAACTAAGAATGCTGGGTTACATCTTGAGAATGCCAGAATGAAGAGAATGAAGAAACACTAAGACTACATTAGAATGGGTTCCAAAAGGAGGAAAAAGCAAAAGAAGATACTCAATAATGAAATGGAAAAGGGCAGTATTAAATGGCCTGAATGTAATGGGCTTGACCTGGGATGAGGCAATGATCATGGCAATGGAGCAGGACCAACAGAGAGTCAAAGGTGCTACCCAGCGCATCCCTGGGTGCAGCAGGGAACGAAGTCTAAGTTTTTCAATTTTTTGAAATGGAAAAAGCCTACCTTACCTCAATGACTATCTATATTCAATAGTAGACATATATTACATATACTGTATAATAATCATAGAAAAAGAATTTCCCAGAATACCAGATAAACTAAAAATAAAAATAAAGAAATATACAGCAAAGAATTCAGCAGACTAAAAACCCATATACCTTATACTAATAAAGACACTAAAAGCCTCGGAGGCAAAGTGAACTGAATTCAGGAACCAACTGATGTGGAAGTTTAAGATGGTCAAGGGGGATTTTTAAAGACATTTAACAGCACTTATTAAAACAAGAGTAGTCATAGATCTCATTAAGCCCCTTATCTTTAAGGGCTTTGAGTCTATAAATACAAAAGTCTCCCTCCTTAACAACTTCTTGTTGTAATCTCCATCCCTTGGGTGTGGTTTAACAATTTCAAAGGCGGTAAATTTTAGTTCTGTGAGGGAATGGCTTAATTGAATAAAATATTTTTCAGAATCATATCTACTGGAACTCTTGTGCTCAATAATTACATGTCTGATATTTTGAAATGTTTTACTAAGATGGTGTGCAGCTCTGCATGGAGTTTACATGTTCTGCCCGGTTTCCATTCACAGTTCAAAAACAGGCAAAATAGATGGATTGATGTTGATAAATTGGCCATAGTGAGTGCGTATGTGTGTTCAACCTGTGATGGATTAGCACCCCATCCAGGTTTTGTTCGTGTCATGTGCCCAATGATGGTTGAAATAGGCTCCAGCTGCCCTACCCTGGATAAGCAGATTACAAAGATGGATGGATGGATGGATGAATGGTGGTAATCATCATTCATCATCTTCAAACACATTGGTTCGGACACCACATGGCTCTGCACACTTACCTCTCTCCATTTTCCTTCTTTCTTCTCTGATTTGCCACACTGTCACACTGCCAGTCATTAACTCACCTCGTTAACTCCTAGCTCAAAGACCATGGGTAGAAGGTGGCCTTTAAACCTTGCAGTTACTTCTTGCATGATTCCCATAAGTCTAGGGGCAAGTCCACGCTTTGAAAGATCTGGAGTATTCTCTTCAGAGATCTGGTGGCCCATGACCTCCCTTCTGACTTCCGTCTGCATAGGCACTCTTTAAACACAGATTTCATAACTCCACCAGCAGCCATTTCCCTAACTGGAATACTGAAAATGATTATAATTTTCCTTCATACGATGCAATTTGGTAACAAAAAAACCTGGAACTTACAAGTTGCTGGAAGAAACAAAAAACAAGTGGTAACATAACTAGTTCTAAAAACCCCTTAGTTTCAGAGATTAAGATGTGTGACAGTTTTCGGTCCTCTCGACCCCTTGAACCCTCTGACCACTCTTCAGACACCAAGTAAAAGTCCAATAATTATTTATTCGGACAATATTAAAGTGCACAAAGCACCTACACTCTACAATACTCATAATAATCAATAATAAACAATCAATACAATCCTCCACTCCCAGACGCGTTGCCACCCTTCCACCCAGCTCAGCTCAACGCTCTGGTGTTTCACATTCCTTTTTATAGTACTTGACCCGGAAGTGTTTCACCCTCTCTGTCCACGTGATCAGGAACACTTCCGGGTTAGATAAAAATCCTTTCTTCTTCACCCCGGAAGCACGTCATTCCTCCTGTCCATGTGACTTGAATGTACTTCCGGGGCGTAGGGCAAATGATCCTTGTTCCTCCCTGCAGCGGCCCCTAGCGGCCCCCACGGCATCCAGCAGGGTTTGGGGTTAAAAACTGCATTGTCCAGAATTCCCTGCTGGCATCTCCATGCTGCAGAGAGTGCTCCACCTGGTGGCCTGGGGGTATTGGCTGGGATGAATGGCCGGCCACATATCACAGAGGTTAATGATACTTTCAATGAAAAGGTTCTGTTGTCTTACTGTGTGCAATGTACTATTTCATCCCATACTTCTTTTATGAAGTTTATAGTCGTCATAAGAAGATAACTCTGAGTTACCCTTCAGAAATTTGAAGACCTCTATTAGGTCGCCCCTTGTCCTTATTCATGCATGTTTCTATTCAGCCTTTCATTGTAATTAAGCTCCTTTTAAAGCAGGCAGCATATTAGTCGCATGGCTCCTTTTTGGATCCTTTCAGGGCATCAATGTCTTTCTTAATGAGCTACAGTAAGACTTTAAAGGATTTTCTAGCTAGAAGGTGGAAAGAGGTTGCAACAAAAAATGAAATTTTATATGTGAAATATACTTAGGCAAAAACTCATTTATTCAGTGTTCTATTTCAAGTCACTAGGAAAACAAAATTTATTATGGCAGTAATGGGATGCATCGCATTGTGCACACAGTTAAACATGGACAAAGCTACTTCTATATTAAGGAATGAAACTATTGGTCTTTATTCCTTTTGTCTAAACATATACTCACTGACTGCAGTGGGTTGGCACCCTGCCCGGGATTGCTTCCTGCCTTGTGCCCTGTGTTGGCTGGGATTGGCTCCAGCAGACCCCCGTGACCCTGTGTTCGGATTCAGCGGGTTAGAAAATGGATGGATGGATGGATATACTCACTGAAAAATTATTACAGACACCTGTATACATGCTTATCCAGGCAATTATCTAATCAGCCTATCATGGGGTAGTAGCACAACGTTTACATCAAATACCAGAATGGGGAAAAAATGTGATCTCAGTGACTTTGACCACAGCATGATTGTTGGTACCAGACGGGCTGGTTTGAGTATTTCTGTAACTGCTGATCTCATGGGATTTTCACATACAACCATCTCTAGAATTTACTCAGAATGATGTGAAAACAAAAAAAAACTCTTTATTGATGACAGAGGTCAGAGGAGAACGGCCAGGATGGTTCAAACTGACAGGAAAGCTACGGTAACTTTGAAAACCACTGTGTACAAGTATGGTCAGTAGAAAATCATTTCTAAATGCACAACACATCGAACCTTGAGAAGGATGGGCTACAACAGCAGAAGACCATGTTGGTTTCCATTTGTGTCAGCCAAAAACAGAAAGCTGAGGCTGCAGTGGGCACAGGCTCACCAAAACTAGACAGTTGAAGACTGGAATAACAGTCTTCAAAAAGTTAGGGACCAGGGTGCCTGCAGTTAGGCTTACCCAGTGAACCCAGACGTGTTAAGCAATTCTGGCTTTTTTTTGTGGTTCTCCTGAGGTCTGCACCCATTTTTGAGCTTTGTGAGAGGCAGCATTCACAGCAATAGAATGGACACAGAACAGAAATACACAAACTAAGTCACATTCTCCAAATTCCTCCTTCATGCTAAGTTAATTGTCTGCATGATTATGCTCTGCGTCATTGTTTGAAAGAGTTTGTTTATTTTGTATTGTGCTATTAATTATGTTTGTGTTTTTTTTTCAAAATTTTATTTGTTTAATATGGTGTAATACAACAACAACAACAACATTTATTTATATAGCACATTTTCATACAAAAAGTAGCTCAAAGTGCTTTACATAATGAAGAGAAGAAAAATAAAAGACAAAATAAGAAATTAAAATAAGACAACATTAATTAACATAGAAAGGAGTAAGGTCCGATGGCCAGGGTGGACAGAAAAAACAAAAAAAAAAACTCCAGAAGGCTGGAGAAAAAAATAAAATCTGTAGGGGTTCCAGGCCACGAGACCGTCCAGTCCCCTTTGGGCATTCTACCTAACATAAATGAAATAGTCCTCTTTGTAGTTCGGGCTTTTCACGGAGTCACTTGATGCTGATGGTCATACAGACTTCTGGCTTTTAATCCATCCATCATTGTTGGAACATCATGGTGCTTTGGGTAGATGGTGGTGGCGCACGCCACCACCAACAGGACACCGGAAAAGGAAAAAGAAGAGAGAGTAGGGGTTAGTACAGATTTTGAATGAATAGTTATTATAATGAATTAGATATACAGAGTATCAGGATTAAATTACAGTGAAGTTATGAGAAGGCCATGTTAAAATAATGTGTTTTCAGTAGTTTTTTAAAGTGCTCCACTGTATTAGCCTGGCGAATTCCTACTGGCAGGCTATTCCAGATTTTAGGTGCATAACAGCAGAAGGCCGCCTCACCACTTCTTTTAAGTTTTGCTCTTGGAATTCTAAGGAGACACTCAGTTGAGGATCTGAGGTTACGATTTGGAATATAAGGTGTCAGACATTCTGATATATAAGCCGGGGCGAGATTATTTAAAGCTTTATAAACCACTAGCAAAATACCCGTGCTTCGCAGCGGAGAAGTAGTGTGTTAAAGAGGTTATGTAAACATATATATACATAAACATATATACATATATATATATATACATATACACATCCACATATATATATATACATATATCAACATATATATACACATACAGACACATATATACATATACATATTTGTATATCTACATATATATACACATATATACATATACTTATTTGTATATCTACATATATATACACATATATACATATACATACATATCTATCTACATACATACACATATATCTATCTATCTATATATATATATATACACATACATACATATCTATCTATCTATCTATATATATATATATATATATATATATATATATATATATATAGCTGATTACCCAGTGGATTCGCTCACTGAGTGCAAGAGAAAAAAATAAAATGTATGTATAAAATAAGTTTAATTGCCAAATTTATTTTTCCACAAATAAAGGGCACTTACAATAACATAGAAATCAATATAAACAACATTAACATCATTATCATATGAGAATATGAAGTAATATATAAGAAGCACATTGCATATAAATATAAATTATTAAACAGTAAAATGTTCTTCTATAATACGCTACCGTGGCTATTCGTTTGTCTGTCCAGGATTTTAAATCACCTGTAGCTCGCAAACCGTTTCACCTATTGACTTGAAATTTGGTACACATATACTACGTCACGTCTACTATTCGCTTTCCCACACATATGAACAAATATATATATATATACACATACATATACACACACATACACATATATACATATACATACATAGTGCGTTGCAACACGGGCTGCGATTGTTACATGGGAGGGAGAGGACAAATCACAGCTTCCCGCTTTCTAATCGGGCTTGTGATTGCTGCTTTGACGGATGCCCAGATCCCACAGTATTTCCCCTTAGGAGAGGCGTTAGGCAAGTGTAATTGAATAGCGGTGCTGCAAGTTATTGCTCTTTTTATCTTTATTTTATTTTATTGTAGAGTCAACTCACAGCTGCGCGCACCAGTGCGTGCGTGGCGGATGCGTACGGCTGACGTTTTCATTGTCTACCACCTCCGCTAATCATTCTTGAGGCAGATTGAAGACTTAAGTGCCAGCTTAACTGAAAAATTAAAGAAAACATACTAAGTTTTAAAAAAAATCAGTTTTAACGGGAAAAGATGCCGACGAAAGAAGAGAAGCAGCGGGACGCTAGGGTGAAGAGCTGCTCATTAAGCAGCAAGGTCATCAACCTCTGAGCAAACGAATGGTAAACGTACAGAGAAAGAGGATAAATACTATGAATGGTCATGTCAAGTATATTCACTCCACGTTATCGTGCAGTGCGCTGTTACTGGTATTTTGATAAAAGAATCTGAATAACATATAAGAAGCGTATAAATTATTAAACAGTAAAACATTAACATTAAGAAGTAAAGATACATTGAGTACTACTGTAGTGCTTTCGGGTATAGTACATTTTTTGTTTGCCCATTACATGCATAAATGTATACATTTTTTGGTGTACCTACCCAAGAACACGCGACATGACCCGGCAGTTAAAAATTTATCGCTCCAGCAATTTTAACTCTGTTACAAAGTCATCTAATATGGTATTGCAAACGGCAGCGGGAGCGTTTCTATAAACTCAATTTAAACTTACTGTTTACACCGTGCTTTGAAGATGCATAGTATGCGACACATGTTTCGCCGTAATTGTGGGCTCATTAGGAGTACACAGTCACTGCACTCCCTTACTGGAATCGATCCTCGGACGTAGAGGCGAAGCCCCTAACGTTGTGCTACGGCGTGTGGTTCGTTCATTTGACAGCATGTAGATCGGGGTAATTACATTGCAGGCATTCGTAGTCTGATTCACAATCTGATTGTATGGGTGGTTACCTACCAGGTAACGCTTGTGGTTGGTGAGGAAGTCGGCTAACTTCTGCCACGGTGCCCTCTTTCAGTTGCGAGAAGCAGATCAAACAATGGTTGAAATAGTTTAATATATATAGCAAAATCACTGCGCTTCGCAGGGGCGAATATGGTATTGCAAACGGCAGCGTTTCTATAAACTTAATTTGAAGTTACGGTTTATACCGTGCTTTGTTTCATATTCTTTTCCTACTTTATCAATTGTGTAATGTGTTTTTTGAACAGGTTTGATTCATGGAAGTGATCACTCCTGCTGCGTTCAGTCACTTCACGTGAGCCGCTCTCTTGTGTGATGTTGCGATGTCCACGGGTTTATTTAATGTTAGCTAAGACCCGGCAGTTAAAAGTTTCTCGCTACAGCAATTTTAACTCTGTTACAAAGTGATGCAAACTGTCGTTTATACCTCGTGTCTTCTCATTAAACTTGTATCTCGCGAATATGGCATTGCAAACGGCAGCGGGAGCGTTTCTATAAAGTTAATTTAAGGTTAGGTTTATACCGTGCTTTTTTATACCTCGTGTCTTCTCATTAAACTTGTATCTCGCGAATATGGTATTGCAAACGGCAGCGGGAGCGTTTCTATAAAGTAAATTTAGACTTACGGTTTACACCGTGCTTTTTTATACCTCGTGTCTTATGAAGATGCTTGTATGCGTCACTCACTCGCTTCTTATTGTTTCGCTGCCTTGTCAATTGTGTAATGAGTGTTTTCTTCAGCGCTCTTTGGGGCTCCTCCTTCTTTTCTACGTACTGAGTTCACAGTCAGTTCACGTGATTACGTGGGAGGCGTGATGACGCGACACGCAACTCAGTCTCCTACGGCCATCTTGCTGCCTTCCATTGCAGTATATGGACAAAAAAGAGGTTCCAGTTATGACCATTACGCGTATAATTTTGAAATGAAACCTGCCTAACTTTTGTAAGTAAGCTATAAGGAATGAGCCTGCCAAATTTCAGCCTTCCACCTACACGGGAAGTTGGAGAATTAGTGATGAGTCAGTCAGTCAGTCAGTCAGTGAGGGCTTTGCCTTTTATTATTATAGATAAGCAGAATTTTAAAGTCAATTCTGAATGACACAGGTAACCAGTGTAGTGACATCAAAACTGGAGAAATGTGTTCGGATTTTCTTTTCCTGGTAAGGATTCTAGCAGCTGCATTCTGCACTAGTTGCAAACGATTGATGTCTTTTTTGGGTAGTCCTGAGAGGAGTGCGTTACAGTAATCTAGCCGACTGAAAACAAACGCATGAACTAATTTCTCTGCATCTTTCGATGATATGAGGTCTAACTTTTGCTATGTTTCTTAGGTGAAAAAATGCTGTCCTAGTGATCTGATTAATATGCGATTTAAAATTCAGATTACAATCAACGGTTACCCCTAAGCTTTTTACCTCCGATTTGACTTTTAATCCTAATGCATCCAGTTTATTTCTAATAGCCTCATTGTATCCATTATTGCCAATCACTAAGATTTCGGTTTTTTCTTTATTTAATTTGAGAAAGTTACTATTCATCCATTCTGAGATACAAGTTAGACATTGTGTTAGCGAATCAAAAGATTTGGGGTCATCAGGTGCTATTGATAAATACAGCTGTGTGTCATCAGCATAGCTGTGGTAGCTCACGTTGTGCCCTGAGATAATCTGACCTAATGGAAGCATGTAGATTGAGAAGAGCAGTGGACCCAGGATAGAGCCTTGTGGAACACCATATAGGATATCATGTGTCTTTGAATTATAATTACCACAACTAACAAAGAATTTTCTCCCTGCCAGGTAGGATTCAATCCAATTTAAGACACTGCCAGAGAGGCCCACCCATTGACTAAGGCGATTCTTAAGAATATTATGATCAATGGTGTCAAATGCGGCACTCAGATCTAAGAGGATGAGAACAGATAAATGGCCTCTGTCTGCATTTACCTGCAAGTCATTTACTACTTTAACGAGTGCAGTTTCTGTGCTGTGATTTGTTCTAAAACCTGACTGAAATTTATCAAGAATAGCATGTTTATTGAGGTGCTCATTTAACTGTATAATGACTGCCTTCTCTAGAATTTTACTTAAGAAAGGCAGGTTAGAGATGGGTCTATAATTTTCAAGAGCAGAGGGATCGAGATTATTTTTCTTAAGTAGGGGTTTAACTACCGCAGTCTTAAGACAGTCTGGGAAGACCCCCCTTATCTAATGACGAATTTACTATGTCAAGAACATTATCACTAAGCACGCCCGATACTTCTTTGAAAAAATTTGTTGGTATTGGGTCAAGGGCACAGGTGGAGGGTTTCATTTGAGAAATTATTTTATGTAAATCAGGTAAATCTATCCTAGTGAAAGACTTTAATTTGTTTATTATGGGGTACTGGGGTTTAGGAGGATCCTTAGTGTTGGGGAGATATACTATGTTATTTCTAATATCATTAATTTTTTGATTGAAAAATACAGCGATAGCCTCACAGGTTTTACTGGAAGTACTTAGGAGGCATTCCTTTGAGTTACCTGGGTTTAACAGATGATCAATTGTCGAAAATAAGACTCTGGGATTACTAGCATTGTTATTTATAAGCTTAGAGAAATAGCAGCACCTCTCAAGACGGACTGTGTTATTGTATTCTGTTATTTTAACTTTTAATATTTCATAGTCAATAGTTAGCTTAGTTTTCCTCCATTTACGCTCAGCTCTACGGCATGTTCTCTTTAAATCAGACACTCTTTGGGTCTTCCATGGTATAACAATGCTAGAAGATTTTTTAACTGTCTTTTCAGGTGCAACTAAGTCAACAGCAGCCCTCACTTTAGTATTAAATCTTTCCACCTTACTATTTACATTCTCCTTGCTATTATAGTTGGCACTATAAACGGACTGATTGGTTAGAATGTTTGAAAGTTTTAAAGCTGCTGATGAGTCAAAGAAGCGTTTTTTAACAATATGCTTCTCATGAGTGTTTTCTATCATTATTTCTATATTAAAGAGTAGAAGAAAATGGTCTGATAGACCAATATCAATGACCTGCTTTATATCAACTTTTAGTCCTTTAGTAATTACTAAGTCTAACGTATGACCTGCTTTATGTGTAGGCTGATTAACGAGCTGTCTCAAATCAAAAGAGTCCAGGAGGTTCATAAATTCTTTTACTTTCTGGTCACATTGATTATCTATATGAAAATTAAAGTCGCCGACTATTAAGAGTGTGTCATAGTTCGTAATTAAGATTGACATCAAGTCAGAGAATTCCTCAAAGAAAGACGCGTTGAATTTTGGAGGTCTATACACGGATAATACTAGAACGTGAGAATCTCCCTGAATAATAATGGCGAGATACTCAAAAGACTTGAATTTACCAAAACTGATATTTTTACATTTTAACCTGCTCGAGTAAATGTTTGCTAGCCCTCCACCTCTCTTTCCTTGGTGATCAGCACGAGTAAAACTGTAATCCGGAGGCGCAGATTCGATTAAAACAGCTGCGCCATCTGAGCTAAGCCACGTTTCACTTAGTGCAATAAAATCTATTTTTTTATCACTAATAAGATCGTTGATAAAAAACCTGGCAATTACTTTGCAATTTTCTATTATGTTAGTATTGTATGCATTACTTTTCTTTGTTTTCTGTCCTGTTTCCTTTATATGGAGCCTCTGTGGGCAGGGCCACCTAGTAATGCAGCTGGGGAACCTTCAGCTTTATGAAAAGTGCATATTTGATACTGGTTCATTTGTGTGAGTTTGTATGTTTTTGGCTTTGTCCCCAGGCTGTAGTTCACCAATAGTTTTAGGCAAAAAGTTTTTTTCTCCATTTTCTATTTTTGATTTACCTTTCTGGAATTCCTTAATAAATATTTAACTATAAATTAACTTTGTTTATCTGGAACCAGAGATTTTTCAACGTTTGTCCTCTTCTCCATTCTGACCATTTTTAATACTTTAAATCCTTAGTCCTACTTTTAGTCCTGTGCAGGCCAGAAGCCGGCCTTTTAATTTTGGAACTATACCTGCATTTCCTTTTAGAGTATTTTTATTATGATTCTATATATAAAAATAGAAATAACTAGCACTTGGAAACAGTATTCAGGATTCAAAAAAATGTGGTATTTATATTGTTTTTGGGCTTATTTATTTTTGTAATTATTATTGATGACATCATGGTTGGCATCATTTTGTGTACAGTTTGCTATGACGCTATGTGCTGTTAAACAGGTGAGCTGTACACTGTACGGAATGTAAAGTCATGTTTGTTTAACCAACCTTTATATCTAAAACCTGTGTAAATTAAATGAAAGACTCTTCAAGAAATCTCTTTTTGAAAGTTAAAGTATAATAAAGGAATTAGCTGTCATTTTGGCCATGTATTTGTTTATGATTCACAGTTTGTTACTCACTGTTCCTGTGGGTTTGACTTTAACATCTAGCTGACTACTTTTTTGGTTTGTGCTTAAATCTCTGCTTCTTAAATTCCTTCTCCAACACAATCTGTTTTTATGACAAGGTCATGACAGAAACATATAAAATGTACATAGAAAGTGGGAAACAAGCTAACAACAGGAGCTGAGAAAATGTCTGAAATGTAACATTTGCATCAAAACATCTTACAAATTCTCTTGTGTTTCCAAGCTTCTTTCTTAGTAAAAATGGTCACTGTGATGTTACATGGGAAAACATGCATGCCATGCATTCCTTTACTAATGTTATGATGGCAGAACCATCTTGGACTCATTGAACACAAATACTAAAATATTAAAAACAAGCAAAGCAGGGCCAAATGCATTCAACTAGTTTGTGGTGCCATTACTGTAATGGAATAAGTGCATTTAAGAAGACGGATAGGGAGTTGAAAACTAAGGCAAAGTAAAGCATTAGGGAATCTTTTGTTTTCTAAAGAAGATAAGATGAGGTCAAATTTGTGAGTCTAGGTCCACACTACTTAAACCAAAATGATGTCTGCCCACACTTTTGTTTTCACATCATTTATGAAAGTATCTCCAACCGTGCTAAAACGACTGAAAGTGCATAGGACGTAGACATTCACCAACACTGGAAATGCGTGCACTGGCAGAAAAATCCCTGAAGGGATGGCAATGCCACCAGCCACTAGATTTATTGCAAAACTGTCGCAACTGGTAAATTATTTGATTTGTGTGCAAGTATGCAGTATTCAAACTGCAAATATCACAATTTAGATGCAGAGGTAAGCACAATGGAAAGCAAGTCTTCTATGCCCAAAATTTTGGAATATGGTTTTCTTCCATGAAGGGTGACCAAGCAGGGAATGAGACATTGTAATGAATGTGATCCAATCAGGGAAGATCGGGTCATTAAACATGTTGGGGCGGTGTGGACAAAATGTAAAAGTGGAGACTGATCTCTGTGCTTTTAAATGAAAATGTAGTAGTGTGGACGTAGCATTAGAGTAGGAAAATGGATGATGATAAAACTGGAGAGAATCGATCAAGTGACAACTATATCAGTCAAGAGCCACACTTAACAATCTGTATTGTCTATTTTTGTGTGAAGGTTATGCACTTTTATGGTGCAATCTTTGGTTTGGAAAAATGTAACCATTTGCCATTCCTTTAGCCCTCAGTTTGTTTTAATACTCCCAACATTTTTTTAATTTACCTGTAATTTGTTTTCTCTTTGGCTAATACACCGCTGTGCAGTGCAGGTCAGATTCATTTACCATTAGCCTTTGTTATCAGACAACAGTACTTTCATCCTGAAATCAGCTTTTTACGACTGTTTCTTCAAATCGTTATTTAGCTGATGAACTCATGCGCCAACACTTTGCTGCAAGAAACAACCAATCAAGCATCTTGCAGGTGGAGATGTAGTAAGAAAAAAGTCAATTGTATCTAAATTGCAAAGTATGATTGCACTCCCAATGTCACAAAAAGCGTTATCTTTTACAATGGCTCTTGGGTAAACAACAGTTTTAAAAGTAGAGTATCTAGAAGGCATTCAGTACACTTTAACATGGTGATTATTGGGTGGTTCTTTGTGTGATGTTTCAGTGTGATTGATCTTAGTTTAGCTTCTGTTCATGTCACCAGCACCCAGCTGCTATTCTCCTCCTTTACAATTTTATGTGCACTCCCATGCATTTATATGCAAAACACCAGCACACTGTTGTTTCTATAAAGATTGAAATTCAAGGGAATATTTTACTGCACATCTACCAAGGATTATTTTATTTTGAATCTGAGCTCGGCATGTTCATACTGCTGAAGTTACATGGCGCATGAAGTGAAATCTCAGGAGTCTAAGCTTTGTGTGCTTCTCAAAACTCTAAGCTTCTATGGTGGCTCTCCAGCTATTCTTTCTCTTATATAGGCAACACAGTCACATTCTAATCAGGGGCCATGTTGACCATATGGGTGCCTACTGTCTATTCACACTAATCTTGTCATCAATTTGGGCAAACAGAACCAATTTCCTCCATATACAGGGCAGGGTGCTGTCAGCAGGACCTGTTTTGGTCTGTAGACTGACCTTCATGGTTTTCCCTTTTGATTCTAAGTACAGGGGTAAGCTTTCCTGGGATTTACCTTCTTTCATAATAGAGGAATATTTCATATTTCCTCCAAGGTTCTGGTCTGTCTCTGCTCAGGAGGTCATGGAGGTTTTATTTAAATAACAATGTGCATAATAGAATTTACCATACACTTCAAACCTAATCATCTCACATTAAGGTTGACTAACAGAGGGAAGTTCTCTTCCTGCCACTGTGAGTCCCCCATTCCTATGTAAGTTTCATGCAGGACCCAGCCACACTCTATGCCATCCTGTTGATGTTCCAGCTCCTGGCATCCACATGCCAGTTGGGTGCTCCATTGCAATGTAAAGGAAATCACTGATGTGTTGATCTAACAAAGCCAAGGGTAAGGAGCTGGACCAAAGAAATTTAGACAGGATGTTAAAATGTAAAGAATTATACGTAAAAGTTACCAGATCAGATAGTCTACAGGAAGAGCTATTGAATAAAGTGGATAAATTTAAATAACATAGCCCAAGATGTAAAAATGGATGCCGAAATATCCCATGGAGTACAAAGTTGATGGAACAATTGGAAGAAGGTATCAGGAGTATTGTGTTAAAGGTAAAAGACATGTGTAGTAAAGGGAGCATGGGTGAAGAAGTTAGATGTGGAAGAAATGAGA
Source organism: Erpetoichthys calabaricus (assembly GCF_900747795.2). Classification (NCBI taxonomy): domain Eukaryota; kingdom Metazoa; phylum Chordata; class Cladistia; order Polypteriformes; family Polypteridae; genus Erpetoichthys; species Erpetoichthys calabaricus. The sequence continues at coordinate 43,749,818 of NC_041403.2, forward strand.
TTGTTGAGATGGATGTTTGGAGTTACAAAAAAGGACAGAATAAGAAATAAGACAGTCAGAGGTACAACACAAATGGGAGAGATATCTAAGAAAGTGCAGGAAGGTAGGTTGAAGTGGTATGGACATGTGATGAGGAGAGACAATGAATATGTGGGCAAAAGAGTGATGGGAATGGATGTACAGGGAAGAGAACATGAGGAAGGCCAAAGCAGAGGTGGATGGATAAAGTAAAAGAAGATCTGAAGGAAAAGGGCTTGACTAATAAGGAGGGGCAGGACCAAGCTGTTTGGAGAAGGTTGATCAAATCAACTCCACATAGAAGTGGAAGAAGAAGAAGACGAAGAAGATGGTATCTGTGTGTCATGTAACATCCTTTGTGTTACCATAGTGATTTCTATTGCTAAATGAGATGACAATGTTACAAGATACATAAGTGTCCAAGGTTTATAATGAGTGCCAAAAGTACTTCAGGGAATGACACACAAAGGTAAAAGTTGTAATACATGGTCAGGAAAGGCAAGGGATCAGAACCATAACAGTAAAATAAACAGGCAACCATGGGAGAAGACGTGAATTAAAAGTTAAAAGCAAAATAAAGTCTAAAACAAAAACAGAACTCAACACTGGATCCTAACTGCTAGCAAAGCTAACTAACATTAAATAGAACTTTCAGGATGTTGTGAATCAGTGGTAATGCACAATGTAACCACTGCCATATTTATACTATCACTTCCATGGCATCGTCAGCAGGATGAGAGTGGTCATGTAGAACATCCAAAGCACATCACATAAACAGAGAATAAAGTAACAAAGTGTTACAGTATGAGTTATGTGTTTAGTTGGAGTGCCAATGTCAAAGTTGCTTACATCCTTTTGTAAATTTTATAGCAAATTTTTGCATGGTGCTAAAAAATAGCCATATATAACATCACATTCCCAAATGTACTTAAAAGAATACTCCACCCAAAAATGATAGCCTTTTTTTTTATATATTTCTTACCCAACATTGTTTGTAGTAATTGCAGAAAAAATTTTTTTTGTTTTGTTTTCATGCAGTTTCTGATATAAAAGGCATCCATGGCGACTTCATTGACAACAGCAAATGATATCAAAAAGTCCATGAAGATCTTGAAGATTTAAACTTAGAGATAAATAAAGAAAGTGAATATGCTTTGTACTTGTGTGTACCCGAGATGCTTTAAAAAGCAGAAGGTGAATTCATTCATGCAGTTCCACAGACTAACTAGTCCTGAGGTACTCCAGTTATGGATAGGAATATAAATGTAACGACGGGCGGTGGGTCTAGAGTTGAAATTCTTGCTCATTTCTGACTTCATTCTATTTTCATTCTTAAAAGTGTTTTCCAGACATTGATTATTTAAAAATATTACATAAAAAATATTTGTTTGGGACATTGTGAGCGTACAACTGAATGAGCTGACATGGAGTGACCCGAGTAATTAGAGAATTTTTTTTGGACTTGGGTTTATTGACTTTCTTGGATTTAATCGGCTATCACTAGAAACTACATGGGGTAACATACCAAAAAAATATCACTTTTGGGTGAAGTGAAACCTATTCTTAACAGAGCAACAGTCTATGATAGTGCCCACTCACTAACACGTGGACAATTTAAAAATCACCTGGGACCTAATGTATAAACGGTGCGTACGCACAAAAATGTTGCGTAAGCCCGTTTCCACGCACACATCACGATGTATAAAACCTAAACTTGGCATAAAACCACACACATTTTCACACCAGCTAGATGCTTGGTGTATGCAAGTTCTCCACTCGGTTTTGCAAACTGGCGGCACCCAGCGTCAAAGCAGTGCTTTTGTTCCAGTGTGGTTTCCCTTTCTTTTTTAGATCCATATCCCTGACGTGGCTTTATCAAATACACTGAAATTAGCCGCATATTGTTTATTAGTTTAAGGCATCTGATTGTACCTGTAACAATATAATGGTCCACGGAATAGCCAAACTATCCCAAATACCATAGCTGCTTTAGCATTGTTTCTCTCAATGCACCACTCCGAGTATTTATATCACTGTATCGGAGTGTGGAATCACAGATCTACAGCAGCTGATTGGAAAGAGAATTATTGGTATACAGTATCAAGTACACGCTGCCTCAGCCATGCACACAGTCAAACTGCAAACACTTCAGAGCCTTTCCTGTACGGACCTTGCGGTTCAGAAACAGTTTCATCCCAAGAACTCTAAATGCACTCAATCAGTCCATCAAGTGCTCCTTGTAGAACTGTTTGTACTTATTAGTACAATTACCTCACTGTAAACTTGTGATAGTTATAATATTGCACAACCTGAGCCACTTTATAAAGAGTGTATTTACATATGATGACAATATCATTTTTAAGCTGTAATGCAGCAAAATATGTTTATTACATTATACAGATAAAATGTTAACATCATTTAAATAATCTATTGTTAATAATTAAACATGTGAGGACACGGTGGCGCAGCGCTAGCAATGATCTGGTGCCCTGTTCAGAGATTGTTCCTGCCTCGCACTGTATGCTTGCTGGGACTGGCATGACCATGAATGGATAGATGGATGGAATAATTAAACATGTACTGCAAAGATATTTCAGTGTTCCTTAAAAGTTTTGAAGAATCAGCATTCTGAGCTTACAGATGGTTTAACATCTATTACAGAACTGATTGTGTGGCAATTGGTTACTTGGAGAAAGAAAAGGAAGGACAGGAATTGGAGGTTAGTACCTTTGAAAGAGACAGTACTGCTGCAATAAATTATTTCATTGAAGGTCATGCATGGTGCAGCAAGCATCTTGTGGGAGGCAGGAACAATCTCTGGACGAGGCACTAACACTGCACCACTGTGTTCCTATGTTTAATAACATGATTTAACTCCTTATCATCATGAAAATGATATCAAATATACAGCTCAGTATTTTAATTATTCAGAGAGCTGTAATATCATGAATGTAATGGATTCTATGTCCTGTCGGAGGAAGAGAAATCTCATTTAAGAAGCACGTAGTGATTCACGCACATAGAGCACATAGAAGATCAAATACAAAACAAAGCATTTAACATGTTACTTTAGTTACGATGGTATTTGAGAAACTAGTAAATTAAATGATTTAAAGATGAAGTTTATGATGTTCTACTTTAATGACAAAATGAACTGTGATTAAAGTGGAAATTTCGAGATTAAAGTTGACATTTTGAGCTTTTTTCCCACTGTGTGCCTATTTTTTTTCTTTCCTCTGTACCCTAATAAGCTTTCATATGACACTCAGACGGTGGGCTACAACTCACCTTTTCACGGTGACTTTGATATCTGACAACTTCTTTTTTATTTCCGCACTGTGCAACTTTGTGAACTTGAGCGTTCAAGTTTCTCCGAAACTCTATGTCACTCGATCAACTTCCTTTTGTTGTTTATATCACTGTTTAAACCAACAAATAGTACGTTTTTCATTGCCTCCACTTGGTATTCGCTGAAATTCTTCTATTTTCCCCCGTGCTTTTGCCATTGCCTTTTCACAGAACACTGAGCTTAAGGGCTACTTATATTGATTTGCATGTTCAAAGAGGTGTAATTATGGGAGGAGTTTGGGAGTGGTGGCAGTTGCCTGCACGTGTGTTACTTTTCACACTGACCAGGATTTATGTAGCGGAAGAAGGTGGAAGTTGGCAAACACACAGATATATGCATGTGGATTTTTTTGTGCGTACACACATTTCTGTTTTTGCTGGTACGTCATGTTATAGTGTGAATTCTATGCATGGCGTTATTCATGAGGCCCCTGATCAGCTATGTACGGTGGCCCTGAAGGGCAAGTGGCAAAAAATGTAAAGGTGTGACATGCACAATTAAACAAGGTGATGTGCGTACTTAAAGTGAAGTGTATAATTAAATACGGTGCCGCATAATTAAAAAAGGTGTAACAAATTGGCACAAACTATCAAGCACCTTACTGCAGGCAAAAAAAGAATGGGGAGCACCTCCAGTTTAATTTGGGATCATTTTTTATATAACTCTTGCATGGGAAAAAAAAAAGAAATGGATGTCTGCCTGTTAATGTACACCATCATGTACATGCATCGGGAACTGTGATCGCCAACAATGTAACTGAAAAAGGAATGCTATATTAACTTTCCCTGACTCAACACACAACTTAACCGGAAACTTCTCCTGTGGACTGACAGGCAAACCTGTCCACCAATTAGTGTTTTCCTTTTGTTTTTTCAAGGTACCTACCCCTTCAGTACACTTTTACTTGCCGTCACCCTTCTGATTGTGAGCACATCATCTCTAATTTTGCGCGTCACCTCGTTTGAATGTGCACATCACCTTAAGTGTGCACATCTCCTTGTTTAATTGTGCACGTCACACCTTTCAATTTTTTGTCACTTGGCCTTCGGGGCCAACTTAGCTATGGCATGTTTTGGAATATGGGAGGAAAATCAAAATATCCAGGACACATGAGGAAGGTATTAGTCTCACACAGACAATGGCTGGACGTTGGAATTAAACCCAGGATGCCAGATCCATGAGGCAGCTGCACTAACCACTGAGTCACAGTGTTGCCCTGAAATTGAAATTGCCTGTAATTATTGAATATAAAAGAAAAAGACTAAAATGACAATCATATAACAATTTAATAACCCACAAAAGAACAAACAAAAATTCTATACTGCTGCTGGCCTTGCCAGATTAGAAAATTTTAATAAAAGACTGGCAAATCTCTTTGACCTTAACATATTTTGGTTTTTCAGATTTAATTAAAGTGTAGAGCTCTCATTTAAAGAGTGGTGCCGGTAGAACTTAAACTGCTTGCACTCAGATGAATTTATTGGGAGCAAATTGTGCATCGACCTGCTGCTCTAAGAATTGACAAGGAACTGTTTTATTAATCACATTAATTTTGTTATATGACCCTTCCTGACTTTGTTATTGACTTTTATAGTTTAAATTATCAATACAGAGCATTTGTTCAAATAACGATGATTAATTTTTAATAATAACATTAAAATGGAACAAAATCAATGAACACAATAATTAGTTTCAAATAAAGGTATGCACTCTCTAACATGATGCAAAACTATTTGCCTTTCATGTGACTATAATATTTAAGCCTCTGATGAGCATCCATTGCTTTGAATGTTTCGTATTTATTTCTAATTGTTCAATCACACATGTTCACAACCACAGCAAAAACCAACTATAACGAAAGCAGCAGTTTTGTAAGAAAATACAGAATCTGTTTAACTGCTTTATTGAGCCAATCAAGATACTGTATTGTGTTGGCACACCAGAATCAGTTCTTCAAGCATCAGTGGGGTGACAAAGCAGAGTCAGGGCTCTTCAGGATTCTGTAATGCCAAAGGAGGTTTGCCCTGTCAATGACGGCACACGTTTCTTTGTCAGCCAAATATGCAGTAACATACAAGGCGAGGGTCCAAAGTTAGAGGAACATGAGGAGCCACTAGGTGGCAGTCTAGCCTGCTATCCCTAGACCATGGTGTTATGTTTCAGCCAGGGTTACTGTATGTTGTCCCTTTTATTGTCATTTCTAAAATATTGTTTTTCGTGTGTTTTTTATTAATATGTATACTCTGTTGTTATTGTGTTAATTAAATATTATTTACTATTATTTCTTATTTGGTTAACTTGTCACATTTGAGATACAGTTGATTACATTTTGTAACCGGTGTTACTGCTGGTTTGCTACCCATAACGACGGCAACCGTCGCTCATAGACAGTTCAGTAACCCCCCGCTCAGTTTTCCTACTGCATGGCGTCGACAGCTGCATGCTCATACGCTCTTAACTGCAAGCTGACTCTCTGCTAAACAGTAAACCTATGGCAAAGAAACACAGCTGCCCTTTGGAAACTCCCTTTTAAACACTATGTCAATGAGAAACAATCACATTCCTACCCGTCCTTTGCGGAATCAGGCTGCAGACTTGCAAGCTTACCACGTAACATGCTTCTAGCACAAGGTTTGTAACATGAACCGTAACCTGCTTTCTTTTTTCTTCGGTTAAATTCTTGAACAAAAGTGCACTTATTTTGTTATACTTGTACCTTTTGTGAAAGTGTTTATTTCATACTAGTCATTTAGCCCGTTACAATAACGGGCGCTAGAACAGTAGTGAATAAATATTAGTAGGAACAGTCTATATTAAATGGCAAGGGACTTTGACCTCATTCTTTTTGTTGGTCGTATTTTTCTTTGTCTTTCAGCCTTTCTTTTGTTGATGTTTACTTGCTGAGCTGACCGTTCTTCATGGGCTGCCACCGTGTATTGTGTGTCTTTAATTTTCTGTGACAGTAATACTGTCTTGTACGGCTCTATTCAATAAGGGCGCGTAGATAATTTAGTTCAAATGGCTCTGGAATATGTGAAGAGCAACAAGTGCAGATCTTTATTTACGCGCGCCTTTATTTGCTGCGCCCAATTGAGGTCGTCCTTTTGAGGCTCGCCTTTTTGTGCGCGCCCTTATTGAAGGATATCGTCTTGTACATCCACTGGCTTGTACGTCTGTAATATATGTCCGTACGTCCATAATATACCTTTAATTTTCTCTGGCAGTAATACAGGCGTGCGTGTCGGTAATATGTCTTTAATCTCCTTTGACAGTAATACTGGCTTGTATGTGGCTGTAATATGCGTCACTGTATTGTGTACCTTTAATTTCCTCTCGCAGTAATACGCCTCTAACTTTCTGTTACAGTAATATCGCGCATAGCACCATGCCCCGCACATGCGCACTTCACCAGAAGACACCCACACACGGACACCTGGACGCACATAGGGATTTTATATATATAGATTTGTATTTCAGGCTTCACACATTATACATTTCATGTCTACATTTTGTCAATTATTACTAAAACATGAAAAACGTTTCTGTGTTAACGACGTTTTTACAGAGATTGTTGTTGATAAGGAACACACATTTTTACCCTATAAAGCTCCAGCACTTCACTTGAAGATAAACACTGAGCACTAAGAAACATCTTTGCGAATTGAACTGTAGCGGTGGGCAGGGGGATGGAATACCAGGCTGCTTGCTGCTTATCGACACATTTACAGGACAAAAGACACTGACAGAGAGGTGAGAAAGGATTTAAGGTGGGCCGAATTTACGAGTTTTCTCATGGGCTCTGGTAATTCTAGTGTTAAAGCACTTGGCCCCGACCAACTTAATGGTTCACACTCCTGTCCTCTCTACCTCAGACAGTGTCTGCCCCAGTCGCTGCTTCTGAATTGCTGAACCATTTTCGTGAAGACTTTGTGTTCTTTTATGGGATAGTGGAGCTGGACCGTGATGTTTGCCAGTTGAAACCTATGTGCTTGCTTGCTGAAGATAATCTCCATTTGAATAAAGTCTTGTGTCTGTACCTGCCAGTTCAACAATAAAGATTTTACACTTTGGGAGCCTGGTTCTTTTTTCCAGTCTCCTGTGCAACTCTGTGACCCAAGCTGGACAATTTCTTTAGTTATTTACAGTTAGATCACAGGCCAGTGAAGTGACTTGCTAATGGCCACACAGTGTCAGTAGCAGGATTTGAACCCACAACTTCAATATTTGAAGTCCAAAGCCTTAACCACTGTGCCACACTTAAGTATTTTGAATATTTGTCTCAAGTTATCTTTCTTGTGTGGTGTAGGTCGAACCCTTAATAGTTGGGGCTACCCTGATGTCACTGCTGAGGGACTACCCTCAACCTTTACATTTCAGGTCTCTCAGAGGTTTGTTGTTCATGGCGGAGTTAAGATCATTTATCATTTGGAGTTTTGGGTGATGGTGATTTCTTGCATTGTTCTTGTATTCTACATTTGGATTATGGATTGGAGTTGTTAGCCTTGCATTGCCTTTGTAGGCAAACCCTTCTTGCATTTTTATTAATTATTATCATTTTTGTATTTATTTAATAAATGCTTTAAACTTTGATGGAACATTTTGTTTGTTTTGTTTTGAGGTAGATGATTATCCTCTCTCTTCAAGGGCATTTTTATGCATTTAAAGCTTTTTGAATTTTTAAAAGCTCACCCATTATGGACTTACGCAGGCCAGCTTTTGATGTTGGGGCCAGGCTTCCTTGGGTGAGGCGTGTTATGTTTTAGCCAGGGTTCTTCCTCTGGTAGGGGTTCAAATTCCGTTTTATGTCTCTTTTGTTCATTGTTGATTCTTTTGTTTGTTAATACTTTTGTTCATGTTTACTATTTGTATAATTAAGTAGTCTTTGTCACTATTGTTGAGGATTTAGTTTCTATGTGTCTATGTACCTTCTGTTATGTTGTGTGTATTTTGAAGGTGGGCCCCCAAAAGCTGGGCCACCTGTCCATCACTGTCAAGGGTCTGCCCTCAGACCTATAAAGGTTGTATGCTCTAGTCTTGGTGAGTTCTTGTGATTATTGTTATTGTGCTTGTTGATTTAATGCATTTTTGACCTGTTGCTCTGTTTTTCCAATCTGTCTAGATTTGTGTACAGTAATCCCTCCTCCATCGCGGGGGTTGCGTTCCAGAGCCACCCGCGAAATAAGAAAATCCGCGAAGTAGAAACCATATGTTTATATGGTTATTTTTATATTGTCATGCTTGGGTCACAGATTTGCGCAGAAACACAGGAGGTTGTAGAGAGACAGGAACGTTATTCAAACACTGCAAACAAACATTTGTCTCTTTTTCAAAAGTTTAAACTGTGCTCCATGACAAGACAGAGATGACAGTTCTGTCTCACAATTAAAAGAATGCAAACATACCTTCCTTTTCGAAGGAGTGCGCGTCAGGAGCACTGAATGTCAGAAAGTGAGAGAAAACCAAACAAATCAATAGGGCTGTTTGGCTTTTAAGTATGCGAAGCACCGCCGGTACAAAGCTGTTGAAGGCGGCAGCTCACACCCCCTCCGTCAGGAGCAGGGAGAGAGAGAGAGAGAGAGAGACAGAGGAAAACAAACAGTCAAAAATCAATACGTGCCCTTCGAGCTTTTAAGTATGCATGTCGCTTCACGAAGCAGCTGCACACAGAAGGTAGCAACTCTTTCAGCATTTTTAGACGAGCGTCCGTATAGTGTAGGTGTGCGAACAGCCCCCCTGCTCAATCCCCCTACGTCAGGATCAGAGAAAGTCAGCGCAAGAGAGAGAGAGAAACAAAAGTAAGTTGGGTAGCTTCTCAGCCATCTGCCAATAGCGTCCCTTGTATGAAATCAACTGGGCAAACCAACTGAGGAAGCATGTACCAGAAATTAAAAGACCCATTGTGCTCAGAAATCCGCGAACCAGCAAAAAATCCGCGATATATATTTAAATATGCTTACATATAAAATCCGTGATAGAGTGAAGTCGCGAAAGGCGAAGCGCGATATAGCGAGGGATCACTGTATTGGGATTTGTTTGCCACTGGATTGCCTATTTTTCTCAAAGACAGCTCCTTTTTTGTGTTTTGTGTTATTTTGAGCTTTTGTACAGCATTTTTGTAAAAAAATAAATCTGTTTTTTTTGTAAAGTCTTTCTCTCCCCTTTATTCAAGCCGAAGGTTGAAGGATCCATCCATTTGTGGGGCTGTTTGCTACTGCTTTTGAGACTGTAAAGAGCGCTTTTACTTTCATAAACGACACCAAGCGGGTAACAGTGGCCACTCAGTATATTCAGAGTTTGAAGAATTTACATTTGGGGGGAGGCCCCCTCAGTGCCCCTTAATTTAATAAATGGAGCCCCTCAGATGATGGCACTCTAGCAGGCCACCTATTTTGCTTAATGATTTGATCTGCTCTGTGGATGTATCACAGGTCAGGAATGTGCCAGAATTATAATCAAAAACTACAATCATCCTGGTAACCATCTATTTCAGTTCTTATCATTGACCAATTATTACCAGTCACTAAAGGCAAGAACTACCAGACATAGAAAGACTTTCTTTTCTACTGCAGTCACTCTGGTTAAGCAAAGTCTCTGGTTCATCTCTGTCTTTTCCTGATTTTGAAACCCCTCCATCCAATCTAAATCACGTTTATTGTTTGCTTATTTTATAAGAATTTAACTTGATATAATACTGGGCTCCAGTACAAATTTACTTTACCATATTGTTCTACATATTTGTGTTTTAGTGCAATATATTTTTCAGCACTAATGTATATAATGTTATGATGCTGTCATGTATTGTATATTGTGTTTTGTTTAATTGTATTTTTCTTGTTATGTGTATGGATATAAGACCAAGAGAAATTCCTAGCAACTGTGCTGCCTGGCAATACAGTTCAAGTTCAGTTCATGGTAAAAACAATACAAAATGTATACATTCTTCATTGCTTCTGTTTGTTTATACTGAATTTTGAAATTGTGAAATTGAAAGTGAAATGAATGTTAACTTTTACTAATTCTGCATGCTTCTCTAAATGACTTTACAGTTTCAAAACAGTGTCCTGCAAGCTGAAAGGCATCTCAGTTTATATCACATTAAATAAACTTTATTAATCCCATGGGGAAATTCCGATGCATACAGCCGTAGAAACATAAAAGAAATATATGCCTGCCCTTTCTAATGAAACATGTGGTGCAAACATAAGAGATATTATAATTGTAACTGACACCTTAATAACATTCTTGAAATTAATAAAATTTTGCAAGACAACAATCAGTTTATACACGATACAGTATGTGAAAATTGGCAAAATGTCAAAGTCATGCAGCAATATTAAGTAGCTTCAAAATGCACGTACACAGTTTTGATTCTTGGATGTTCACGGTATAGTGAGGCTGTGCGAACTACATTCAGTGAGAAACTTTGAAAAATTTTGTTAAATAGTATATAAAAAAGGCACTGGATGTGTATGTACAGTAATTCTCAAGGTTCATATTTAACTCTTACTAGCTGAAATACCCAGAGTTACCAGAGAGGAAAATGAAGTGTTTTTTTTTAATTGTTTGAGAAAAATATAATTAAAAAAAACACAACTTTAAAAATAAAAATAAATGAACAAACAATGAAGACTCACTAATGTGCTTGTCTTACGGTCTTGTAAATATGTTATCATCGTTTTGACGCTTGGAACCGACCAACTCTATTTCATTTCAAAAGCAACAGGGGCGCAGTGGTGTTCAAACATAAAGAATGCTGGCAGTGTCCTCCAGTTTGCCCTCTAGTGGTCATTCCAAGTGTCGGCTGGATGATAACATGCGTACAAGACCGGAAGATCACCCCCCACCCTACCCAGAAGGGGGTGGGTTAGGGTTGAGTTCACCCTACAGTATTTTTAGTCGACCAATGAGAAATGTGTACCAAGTTTCATGAAAATCGCTCCAGCCGTTCGGAAGTGATGCTGGAACATACACACATACATACACACACACACATACATTGACTTTTATATATATATATTTTTTTTTCTTATTTAGCATTGTTAAAGAAATATAAATTGTTGCATGAAAATGTTTCCCTTATCAAAGTGCCGCCTGAGGCAATTGTCTAGTTGCCTCACCCTGTGCGCCTATTTTATTTATTCACTTAAGATTGTATAAGTTGCATATTTTATACTACATTGGTAGATTTATTATTTCATGAATACACATGGAATGTCCTTTAAACTGTATGTATGTTTTTATTAAGACCGGTTATTCATATATTCTTGCTGAAATGAAAGTTTACTGTGATCCTAACTGTTGGTGGCATTGACCTGAATAGACCGTATTATTAATTGTTTGATGTTGCACTAACCCACAGCAAATTTGACATTCCTTGTGAAATTAAGGCTGCATCCAATCTTCTATCCATCCATCCATCCATTTTCTTAATCAGTTTATATCAGTTTAGGAGAATCAGAGGCCAACTTGGTAACACTGTGTTCAAAGCAAGCAGGCAATCATAGATGCAGTGCCTCTATTTTGAGTATACTCTCCTGATTAAATTTTATAATACACATTACAAGAAAAGTTTCTAAATCTCTTTTATTTTTCCTGAATACTAAAAAGTATACATTTGTTAAGCTTCTCTGCACCAAATTCCTGTGGCTCTGAGTGCTCAGCAGGCTCCGGCATTTACTTGACATTTTCATATGACATGGTTGAGAACAGGTATTTCTGGACAGTTCGTAAAGCATACATCTAAAAATGGCACAAGTAAAATGCTATTTAATTTCTTCAACACAAAAATCACACTAGACTAAAAGTTTGAAACATTATTCTATTTAATCGTTAACTTCCTTTATTGAATTAAAACACTGTAACTTTTTTGGTGAGTTTTTATTTTTTTAGTTTTTAAGAAGTACTGCCTTTGAATGAATAATAAAAAAAAAAAACCTAAAAACTACTAAATGAGTAGTACCTAAGTATTACATGAAAGGACATTTTGAAATAACTGGAAGAGGTGTTTTAGAGGGAATGTATTGACAAAAGGTACTCCAGCTTTGATAGTGTTTTTTGTTTTTGCTGGGCAAGTTAATTTTCGATATACCTAAATTATTAACCTTGTGGAAGTTTATCTCACATTCCCAAAGACAAGTAGGTTATGTTAACTGGCGACAGTAAATTTCCCCACTGTGTGAGTGTGTGTGCGTGAATGGACATTAGCCCACAGTTGACTCCAGCCTTGCAATCAGTGCAGCAGAGATAGTCGGCTATGACTCAAACTGAATTAACTGAATTTGAGAATGGTATGTTTTGCAGAAGCAAACCAAATAAAATTTTTCAACTTTGTCTTTTTTTAATCATTTAATTTGAAATATTGCTCAACCTGTAGTTATCTATAATTACACTGTGCACTTGAACATTTGTGATCCCCTATAATAGTCAATTGTAATTTTTGCACATTTTTCTCATCTTTTTTTAGAGATTCAGTCAGGCAGTCCTCAAATGTGTGTACGGGGTAGAATAGTACAGTATGCTACAGTAAGAGCTGGAGGAACCCTGCACTGCACTCAGGGCTCAGTGGTTGGCTTTAGTATTGCCCAGGAAGGGTGTCCAGGTTAGACACCAGTCAGAAACAGTACAGGTAATATAAGGGCAGGTTTGAGTGGATACCTCTTTAAATATGTTACCTGAAAACCGGAGCCGACAGCAGTCTTGATTTCACATTGAAAGTGTCCTAGGTAGGCTATTATCAGTCAATGTTCAAGGCACTTTAAATTGTAAGATGATGAACAACTGGTCTCCGGCAGTGTAGCCTTGCAAAGGCAAATGTATAAGACACATGTCTGGAGACAACCATGAGAGAATTTGGCTTAAATGTGGGTGGGAAAATGTAGATGGTTCACTCAATTTGAAATATCTAAACCAATCCAACACATCCTGAAGACCAACTTCAAGTAGGGGTCATACTTTAATCAGCAACGAGTAACGGTGCGCTTGTTAACCTAATCCTGCAGATAAGAAGCCTGTGGTCATGATGGATAAACTTTCTGTGTGCCTACTGAAAAGACATCTGATAAATATGATATTGATGTGTGACTTGTACATATATATACACTACCTGTGTTACTTGTCAAAGCAAATATTTGTATTTGGATACAGCGGAGAACCATCTTACACCTCTTATTTTTGACACTATTTCAGTGCTGAACGGGTTTCTTCAGACTGAGTAGTAAAAGCAAGACGGGGTCTGGTGAAAAGGGAGCACCGTACAATTATAACTAAATGTATGATCCAGACATTGAAATGTGGACTGAATTTGTCCTTGTCACTGCCTCAGAAAAGTAACTTACATCATCCTGGTTGACTCAGCAATAGGGAATCCATTCCCGGAAGGGTTTATCCATTCCCGGGAATTCGGGAATCCCGCATTTCATTCCCGGGAATCCCAGGCTCCTGGGGATGACACAGTGCACGGGCATCTCACATGTGAACGGTTTTAGAACGACCGACACTTATTTTTGATAAAACTACTGCAATATGTTGACACAAATAAAAGACTAACCTTATCTACAAGCAGTTCATGCTGTCATATAAGTACATGCATCTTTAGTTGTGGTAATATGAGCGTAGACAGCACAATGTCCTCACAGATGGTTCAGTGATAGTGCTGCTGCTTTGCAGTAAGGAGACTGTGGAAGATTGTGGGTTCGGTTCCTTTGAGTACTGAGAAAAGCGCTATATAAATTTAATGAATTATTATTATTAACGTGTCCAGTGTGCGGTCGTCCAGGCAAGAGCGCACCTTCGTGCAGAAGTACGGCAGCCACTGAGAAAGTACACTCTGCCTCCACTGAAGTAGGCGGCACAATCATCAGATACTGATACACTTGTTCTAAACAACGCCCGCACTTGCCATTGCTCTGAAACACCGCCATTTCAGCTTTTACTGATGCATCCAGTTTGTTATCATTCTGTGATGGCAAGTTTCTTGGCACAGATAATGCGGATGCAACAGACTGACGCATTGCAATTTCAAGTTGCTGTTCAAAGCTATTGTCTGATGAAGTGCAAGCTGCAGCAATGGTGCCTCCTTAATTATTTTCAACTATAACTCTGTTATTTCTTGATCAGTTTTTACACTTTTACACACTATATATGCAAGCTTGGCCATTCCCATTTTCCCGGGAATTACAGCAGTTTCATTCCTGGGAATGCGGGAATGAAAAATGTCCGGCAATCCCGGGCTCCTGGTAATCGGATTCCCTACTCAGCAACAGAAATTATTCAGTCTGTACCAATATCTTAATGATGAGTCATTCTGAATGCGGATAATTGCAAACAAGGAACTGAACCACTATCAGCATGTTTCCTTTGTGGGCACTACAAGCTACAACTTCCCTATTCAAATGGTAATGACTTCAAATATACTCATGTGGTATGATCTGAGCAGGTCTGACCTCATTTTACTGCCACCTACAACCCTGTTATTGACAGCAGCAATTATCTGTTATCCAAGCTAGAAGTTTTTGTATGAGTGTTTGGGGGAGTTATTGCTTTTTTATTATATTTCTTTCTTTCTTTTGGGGGCTTATATAGCATCCTAATTTCCACCTGGGGACAAATAAAGTTTATACTTTAATGTAAATGAATTTAAAGACAGGTAATTCAATTTAAGAATATTTGATATTTAATATCTCTTACCGTACATATACCCTCAAGCATTCTTCCAGCATCTTTCTTCGGTATCCTCATGTGCCTTAAACTGTATTGCCCAGTGCATTCTTTCTTGATTGCATTTTCATAAAGCCTGTTTCTAAGGTTCTGTCATTTTGAAGCAGCTTGCTTGCCTACTGTCTGCTTTTTGGCCACCAGCAATGGTAGACAGGCCCCATTTACCCAATGCAAAAACATCATTTAAGTTTTTGTGAATACCTTGAAGGTGAGTCTAAGCAATCTTCCCACGTCTTTTTTTGCACGATGCCTTCTGTCTTGATCACGTCTGACTGAAGTACCACAGCAAAACAGACTAATGATATTGCTCTAAGGGACTGGACACACACACAGACCATAGTGTTTTATTATGTAGTATATAAAGCTTCAGGTACTAAGCTCTTGGTAACATTAATTTTACATTTCTATTTTCTGTAAGTATCAAGGCTTTGGTTCAGTTTTTTTTACACTCTCTCTGACTTTCAAGTTATTTTACATATGTAGCTTTCCAATACTTGAGTAGAAATGGAACACACTGCATCCCTGAACTTTTAAAGTGCAGAGACAAGAGGAAATCGGGGTGGGTTTTTAGGAAGACACCCAGTTGTGTCACTACAATCATGTCTGGCCCCACAAGACTGCCTTACTTTGACAAATCAAAACATTTTTGGAGATAATAAGCATAATATAGAAATTTTGTTGATTGGGTATGTGGCCATTCAGCAGTAAGAGCTGCTCAGCATCTCCTTTCAAGGCACACAGAAGATGCACAGATTAAATTATTTTTTAATTTCAAAAATTTAAAAAATGAAAGTTGAATTTTGTGTGGGTTCACAATATTTGCTTGAAATCTTGGAAATTCATTTTGAATACATTTGCATTTTTCTCATGTGTCATCAATTACATATAGAATTATAACTTATTAATTTTACAGACAACAATAAAAAATATCAGTAATAATGAATTAATGAGTTTGCATGAACCCCCCTTTTTATAAACACGTTAAATAACATTTAAACAAAGACAAGAAAAAGAAAGGAAAGGAATCTTTAATGCATGCAGAATTTTGCAATTGTTCTGGATCTCCTGAGTACCATAAATTGATTTCATGGTACACTAATAATCATTTTAGCACATAACAAGTGCTTGAATTGACTGCAGGTTATTCAAGTGAATTAGAGTAATTTGGTCATATTCATATGTAAAAGAGCTGGCTTGTCTTAACTAGCACTTTGTAGACCTGCTGATCAGAAGGAAGTTGCAGTAGCAATTTCTTCATTGCATTCATTGTATTTAATGGGAAACAATTTTCCCCCTATATTTCATCTATATTTGTTACTTCTTATCAGGGTTTGCCTTATTTTGCACCTTAATGACATTTTGTGGCTCTTTGAGTAAGCTGAACACAAGTTCAGGGTTTATGATGCATTCAAATGAATTTGCATTGTGGTTTCTTATTTTGTTGCTTTGAATGGTATCCCTGTGTGCCTAATAAAATGGATTGTGAATGTAGACTCTGTGAAAGTCACTGTATGAAATTAAGGTGCATTGATTGTTTTTGCAGTTAATGAAGGACTGTGGCAGGTTGCATCTGCAAAAGAATTTTAAAAAGTGAAGGTTATTCTTATGCTGAAAAGAAAAAAAGGTAAAGGACACAACATTTCAGCCATGTAACTTTCATCAGGTGTGTGACAGTAAAAAGAAAAAGTGGGTTACATACTGTATATATGAGGGAAAAAAAGCAACAAGGGATGACAGGCGTGAAAGACAAGGGTAGACATGAAAAGCTGCCATTAAAGAAGATTAAGAGAGACATTAAAAAGTCACTCAGTCATTAAATCGTGGAAAAATAAGTGATCCAAGGCTTGGAGTGCGCTTGACTTCTCCTGTTTTTTTAGGGCGATATCTTTGAAAACCTGTTAAAGAACACAAATAAAGAGATCACGGGATATGAAATGTTCTACAATGTGCGTTGTTATCTCTTTTATCCTACAACAACAACAACAACATTTATTTATATAGCACATTTTCATACAAAAAGTAGCTCAAAGTGCTTTACATAATGAAGAAAAGAAAAATAAAAGAAAATAAGAAATTAAAATAAGACATCATTAGTTAACATAGAAAAGGAGTAAGGTCCGATGGCCAGGGTGGACAGAAAAAACAAAAAAAAAAACTCCAGAAAGCTGGAGAAAAAAATAAAATCTGTAGGGGTTCCAGGCCACGAGACCGCCCAGTCCCCTCTGGGCATTCTACCTAACATAAATGAAATAGTCCTCTTTGTAGTTAGGGTTCTCATGGAGTCACTTGATGCTGATGGTCATACAGACTTCTGGCTTTTAATCCATCCATCATTGTTGGAACATCATGGTACTTAGAGTAGATGGTGGTGGCACAAGCATTGTTCATCTAAAGTAGTAATTTTAATTAAATTATTGGTGTTTATGCCGTATTGCCTAGATTTTCTACGTGCATTGAGATTGGTTATTACAGTATTTATGTTGTGCACTTTTATGGAAGATTTTGTTAAACAATTATCATGTCCTAGCACAGCAGTAGCATTTCGGAAGGGGTTAAGAGCAGAGATAGATAGATAAACGAATTACCTTAGATATGTTTTTGGAGAGGACCCGGGCGCCGAAACTGTTCGGATGCAGGCCATCTCGCTTGAAGAAACGCGGTCTTTCCCAAAAGAGGTCCCAGTTTTTGATGAACCCAATGTCTTGATTCTTGCAGAAGCCCTGCAGCCAGTTGTTTAATCCTAGCAGACGACTGTAGTACTCGTTTGATCGTCTGACGAGAGAAAGTGGACCCGAAATGAAGATCTTTGCCGATGGGGTCCTCTCCTTCGTGTCTTTAATTAATGCTGTGAAGTCAGCCTTGAGCATTTCCGATTGTCGCTGCCTTATATCGTTTATGCTGGCATGCAAAACAATTGCTCCAACTGGCCTGTTCTTGTGCTTCTCATAGATTGCCGGCGCACGTCTCATCACATCACGGACACGAGCACCGGGAAAACAAGAAACAAATGATTTTCTATTAGGGCATGCGATATTGAGGTTTCTAACAATAGAATCACCTACCACTATTACATCACCAGGGGCTGAAGGCGATCCTAGTGGCTTAAACATGCTCTTTGAAATGATCTGCACATCATCTCTCTGTTTCACTCATATAGATGGCTTGGCACAATCCGCAGAAGATGTAGTAAGTAAGATTTTTGGATTGGAATGAGGTGTGTTGTTTAATATTGAATTTAGCAGAGAGTCCTAATGCAATGTTATTGTGTTGGACATACACTCACTGAACAAATTATTACGAGTACATGTACACCTGTGTATCCATGCAGTTATAAATGGCCAGGCTATTGGCAGTAGTGCAATGCATAGCATCATGGAGATACAGGCCAGAATCTTCAGTTAATGTTCACATCAAACATCAGAATGGGGAGAAAATGTGATCTCAGTGATTTTGATTGTTGGTGCCAGACAGACTGGTTTGAGTATTTCTGTAACTGTAATCTCCTGGGATTTTCACACACAACAGTCTCTAGAGTTTACTCAGTGAGTGGCAGTTCTGCAGACAGCAAAACCTTATTGATGAGAGGGGTTAGAGGAAAATGGCCAGACTGATTTGAGCTGACAGAAAGGCTATAGTAATTCAGATAACCATTTTGAACAACTGTGACAGAAAAGCATCTCAGAATGTACAACACATCAAACCTTGACGCAAATGGGCTAAAATAGCAAAAGACCATGTTGTGTTCCAATCCTGTCAGCCATTAACAGAACGTTAAGGCTGTAGTGGGCATGTGCCCACCAAAACTGAACAGTTGAAGACTGGAAAAAGTTAGCTTGGTCTTTCTAGACTCCAATTGGTTCAAAATGCGGCTGCAAGGCTTTTAACTGGAAGCAGCAGAAGCCAACACATTACACCGATTTTAAAAACCCTACACTGGCTGCCGGTTAGATTCAGAATTGATTTTAAGATACTCCTCTTAACCTATAAGGCACTAAATGGTCTAGCTCCTGCCTATTTGAGTGTCTTGCTCCATCGTCACAATCCCCCTCGTGTTCTTAGATCCGCAGATCAGCTGCTCCTAACCGTTCCCAAGGCACGTTTTAAAGTTCGTGCTGAAAGGGCTTTTTCCGTCTGTGCACCTAGGCTCTGGAACTCCTTACCTTTAGTGGTTAGGCAAGCTGCTTCAGTCGCCACATTCAAATCACACCTAAAAACGCACTTCTTCACATTGGCTTTTAATTCTTAACCTGTCTTATTCCCACTTGCTTTTTGCTATTTCTCTGTTTATTGGGTCCCCTGACCTGTTTTTGGTGTTTCTGTTTTAATTCTCTCTTAATGTTTGTTTTTAATATTTTGCTTTTAGTCTTGCTTGTTTTAACTGTACAGCACTTCGGTCAGTTGTAATGCTGTGTTTTTAAGCGCTTAACAAATAAAAATGGTATGGTATGGTATGGATGAATCTCGATTTCTGCTGAGGCACACAGATGCTGGGGTCAAATATGCCACCAATGGCATGAATCCATGCACTCAACCTGCCTTGTGTCAACAGCCATGCTGGTGGTGCTGTAATGGTGTGGGGATTGTTTTCCTGGCATACTTTGGGCCTGTTAATACCAATCAACCATGGCTTAAATTCCATTGCCTGTGTGATTGTTGTTGGTGACCATGTTCATGGCCACAATTTATGAATCTTCTAATGGCTACTTCCAGCATGATAATGCACCATGTCACAAAGCAAAGGACTTTCATACTGGTTTCAATAACATGACAAGGAGTTCACTGTTGTTCAGTGTCCTCACTAATCACTGGACTTGAATTCAATAGAACACCTTTGGGATGTAGTAAAACAAGAGATTTGCAGCATGAATGGACAGATGACAAATCAGGAGAAATTGTGTGATGCCATCATGTCCAGATGGGCCAGAATCCCAAAGGAATGTTCCCAACATCTTGTGGAGTGCATGCCGTGAAGATCTGAGGTTGTTATGAGAGGAAAAGGAGGCCCTAGCCAGTATTAGTATAGCGTTCCTAAAAATTTGTTCAGTCAGTAAATCTGCAAATTATACAATGGCTCCTGTCACAACCAAAAGCACCAGGTGGGAAGTTTGGCTCTCTTTAATGTGAGGTGAACCACACATAAGAAATTTGTGTAAGCTTGGAATAATATCAAGGGAAGATTGGGACAAAAATGCTCCTGCAGAAGGATCACCTGCAAAATGAGGACATTTTGTTTAAAAGCGTTAGGGCAAGAAAGAGTGGAACAGTGGATTGGAAGAAGCAGAGGCATGTTGGTTTTTATACTGGTTTTCCTCTTATGGTGGAAATTGTGAACTCTGCTGGCTTGATTGAGGTCTATGTCCACAACACAAGAGCAGTATCCACTGTCATTGAAAAAACTTCTGATCCTGAATGTTTCACTACAAATGTCTCCTTCCTTGTTGCAGAGACAGCAAAGTATGAGGACCTGTGAGAAAAGAAGATACTGTAGTTTTTAGTTTGTTGGGGATTTAGAGAGTTTTCAGAGAAATGCAACTGTGTGAGTCCATTGACTTGTAATAAAGAGAGGAGATAAGTCTTGGAAAGCTGGCTCCATGTTTTTCTTTAATGCCCCTTATCAATAATGGTCTGCCATTCAACAAATCTCAGCTCCTAGCATTTTCGGATATTAATTAGTTAGCTTGAGGGATATGTGGAAACATTCCTCCCTCTGCATTGTTCTTGCTGCCTTTTCCTTGCTGGGTATTGCTGGACATCTTTAAACCAACTTTCTGCTTATAAACTAGAACACTACCTTAAAAACAAATAAGCTGTATAGAGGAGTGAGATGAAATAACCTGCACAAATTACAATGATTAAAAATGTGAAGGAGGTACAGTGTAGTGTAATGTAAAGCAATTATTGAATGTGCTTTATTATTAAGTCCTGGTGAACATTCATTCTGAAAAACTCTATTTCCAGCAATTGTTTTCATAATAATATGGCATTTAAAGAACAATTAACTCCACTTGAGTTTGAACAGTAGCTTTTTATAATTACATTTTTTTAGAGTTTTGATCTCTCTACCAGTGTGCAATCAGCTGCATTTCAAACATAATGAATGTCTTAGATTTAAAGTATATTATAACTTTATTAAAAAAAATCTTTTTTTTTCCTATCCAGACCTGTTTATATAGACAAGCCTGCATGCAGATGTATTTAAAGTTCAATGAGTTTCAAGGTGAACTGCCCCTTTCCCTGTTTTGAATTGTCTTTTTTAGGTGATCACTATAAATCATACAAAAAATCAGTGAAAAGAATAACAGATGGGCGTTTTCTGTTAGAATTGTGCCCCAGAGAGCATTGCAGGTTTTACTTTGACCTTTGTATGACATGCTAACATAGGCTTTATCTTGTGGTGTTAATTGCAACACACATTTAGCAACCAGTGTTAGTAAGGGAAGAGACTCGCTTTATGTGCAGAGCTTTTTATGGAGTGTTGGGATAAATTACAGAATTTGAGCCTAAATACTCTGTAAGAAAGAATAAGTGTTTTCAACATGAGTAATTGTACTGTATATCTTTTTCCTATGTTGCTTTGTATATTTTTCAAATATCATACACATCCTGGGACTTCATAGTGGTGTACCAGTAAGCTAGTAAGCACTGATTCATCATATTTCCATATAATACACAGTAAATATAAACAATAATTTCTTACTGCAATTTATGCAAATACAAAAACATTATACACAATGGATTCATAAAGTATTTAGACCACCTATTAAGATCCCCTCACTTTCTGCATTCTTTATTGAGTTGCAGACTTAATTTTAAATACATAAATTTGCCATTTTTTACCCATCAATATTAAATAATCCATAATGACAAAGTGAAAAAGTGTTTTCAGAAAAGTTTGCAAATTTATTAAAATTCAAAAAGTAAAATCTCTCATTTATGGAAGTATTCAGCTCCTTTGCTGAGGCACTGCAGATTGTGGTCAGGTGCATCCTGTTTCCTTTAATTATTCTTGAGATGTGTCTAGGTGGTAGTCCGCCTGTGGCAAACTGAATTCACTGGACATCATTTAGAGGGGCACACCTGCGTATATAAGGTGCCACAATTCACACTGCATGTCAGAAGAAAAAACCAAGCCATGAAGTCCAAGGACCTCTCTGTAGACCTCTGCAACAAAATTGTGGTGAGGCATAGATTAGGGTAAGGGTATAAAACAATTTCTAAAGATACAAATGATCTCAGAAGCATAATGGCCTTAATAATTGTGAAATGAAAGAAGTCTGGAATCACTAGGATTCTTTCTAGTGGTGGCCGCCTGGCAAAAAGGACTTTGGTCATGGAGGTGACCGAGAACCTAATGGTCACTCGAACAGAGCTCCAGAAGTCTTCTGCTGAGATAGGAGAACCTGTCAGATAATTGACCATATCAGTAGCACTCCATCAATCAGGCACACATGACAGCCCAACTTGGAGTTTGCCAAACAGCATTTTAAAGGACTCTGAGAAAATGAGGAAAAAGATCCTCTTGTCTGATAAGATAAAAATGAAACTCTTTGAGCAGAAGTCAAAACATTATGTCTTATAAAGACCAGGCACTTTTCATCACATTCTTATTGGTGGCAGCACCATGCTATGGTAGTGCTCCTCAGCGGAAACAGATAGGGAGGCTGGTTAGAATTGAGGGAAGATTGAATGCAGGCAAATACTGAGAGTGAGTGCACCACCGGGGTGACAGTTCACCTTTCAGCACAACAGTGACCTGAAGTATACAGTCAAAAAAATGGTGGAGTGGCTTTAGTACAAGTCTCTGAGTGTCCTTGATTAGCCCAGCCAAACTCCATAGAATATCTGTGGATAGACCTGAAGATAGCAGTTTACAGACTTCCCATTCAATCTAATGAAGCTTGAGATCAGCCAGAAAGTATGGGATAAACTACTTAAATTAAGGTGTGCCATGCTAATTACATTGATGTCCAAAAAGGAAATGTCCATTTGTGTGTGGCCCTTGATTGACCATCTTCTCATCTAGGACTGATTTCCATCCTTTCCCCTCAATGGTGCCAGGATAGACATGACTCCTAATGACAATGAACTAGTATGGATGGATATGTAAGCAACTGATTGTTTGATTTATCTTAAATATTTTACAGGCATTTTTAATAGAATAAAATGAAAATATTGGAGAATGTTATACAGTTCATGCTATTGTATGACCTCTTTATGGCCAATTAGACCACAATTGAATTTCTGGCTGTAGTGCTATCATAAACAGTGACCAGGCTAGTATTCAATGTGCTATTTCCCTCAAACAAACTCTTGAGGGCTAAGCCAAAAAGTCTAAGTACAAAACACCTTTTCCAACATCCAGACCATGTCAACATCTCTGGGGTGCTTTCCTCCCACCAGTGGAGCTCCTGATCCAAGCTGCAAATCCTAATCCCTGAAAACTAATCGGATGGTCAATTTCTGCCGTATTGCCCTTCTCCACTGTTCTTCTGTTATATTTCTGTTCTGTTCCCAAAGTATCTTTTTCAAGTAATCCTTCCATTGTTAAAGGCTGAAACATCTCAAAGCAATGCCAATTTTGTTTGACTGTCATGGCCATTATAATTGTAATCATCAGTGAACCACCAGCTAAGAGACTAATGGCTTACCTACTCTCCTAGACAGCCTAAAAACGTCTGCAGTTCCAGTCATGACCAAACTTGACTTTACAGCAGTTTCAGCAAGTCGGTCGATGGTTTAAACAAAGCAGTTCTTAGCTTCCGTCTCTGTTTCTTTCCAGTCTGCTCTTATACTGTATATTTCTTTCACCAGACCTTCCAATTTTAGAATGTCTTCATCTGTTTACTCACAACTGCAGAGGTCCAGGCTCATTCTCAGCCTAGTTACTGTTTGTGTGAAAGCCTCACGCTTTCCTTTTATCCAAATTGTTTTTTTTCTGGTATGTCTGGTTGTCTATCACAAGTCAAAGGTGGGCATGTTAGGCTAATTGTTGTGATTTTAGGTTTACCAACATAGAGTTTGTCCTGTACTAGACTGGTGAGCGTTCCAAAGGTGGTCTTATGCTTATTGCTACTAAGATACGATCCTTCTCGTTGTTACCATACACTTCAATAAGAAACTTTGGAGAATGGATGGATGTCTTGAAAAACAGTGCTTTTAATTGTCCTCTCTGTCCACTTATTTCTAATCCATTTGCATGAAAATTAATTCTTCAATTGGTTTTAATTTTATATAGCAACAAGCCTGAAGATGGCAGTTTACAGGTGTTTCCCATTCAATCTAATGGAGCTTCAGAGGATATGAAATTTTTTTTGAAAATTAGCAATAGAGTAGTTTTGTAACTGTAGTTTTATTTCCAAAGTGCAGTTTATTAGGAAGACTTCAGGCAAGTTTTCCCTTAGTCACTGTGAAAAGGAGCCTTAATTTATTTTACAGATATAATATTATCTAATGACAGGCATAGAAGAATTTCTATACTATTAGACTTATATGTAGATTTTGATATGCTTCACTAACACATTATATATTGCACAGGCATATGTTCAACTATTAGGCTGTGCATTTAATCGGTTTGCTTCCTTTTTTTATAAAATGATATATGTATGTGCAAAAGTCCCTGCAATTATTATGTTAATAATTACAGAAAGCACCATATTGGGGTGGCCCGTTGGCCTGGTGGTAGTGTAGCTGCCTCACAGTAAGTAGAACTGGGTTCACGTCCAATGGAGTTTGCATGTCTGAAGGGGTTTTCTGCAGGTGCTCCTGTTTCCTCCCATGATCCAAAGACATGCAGATTAGATGGACTGGTGATACTAAAATTGGCCCTTGTGTGTGCTCGGGGTGTGCTGTGTGTTCGTCCTGTGATGGACTGATGCCCTGTCCAGGGTTTGTTCCTGATTTATGCCCTATACTAGCTGGGATAGACTGCAGCAACCGTGTCCAGGACTAAGCGGGTTAGAAAATGACTAACATATTTATACGTATGTGACAATGGATTTCTATTCGCCCATTTGTATAGAACTGGAAAGATGGATTTGGCAAAAAGTAACTTTTTAAACATTATCTAAAGTGTATGCTCCTGCCAACCATCAGAGTCTCTTCTGGGTGGCATGAGCAGCCGCTATAAATCTATCGGGCCATTGGGCAGCACATTCTTGAGTCCTGTAATTTAATGAAGGACCAGACACCCTAGAACTTGCCAATAGTTAGAGGGACTATAGCTGTCAGGAATGTATTACTTTCACTTTGAACTTTTGTGTGCTGTTAGTATTTGTTTCTTATTGTTTATATATATACTAGCTGGGTAAACCCGTGCTATAAAAAGCCCAGGGTTCTAGAAGCCATTGAAATCGTCAGAAAAAAAATTGAAATGTAGAGATGTCAGGTAATTGAAAGGGCATCTCCCTCTCCTAGGAAGTTTTGCTTTGCTGACGTGCTCGCATCGTTTGTGCATTGGCGGCTAAGCGACTTTGTCTATCTTCGGAAGTTTCATTTTGCCGATGTGCTCACCTCACTTTTGCACTCTTTAGCGGCTAAGCAAGTGACTCTTTCTTCCTCAGAGGTGGAGTCCTTACCCCGACTCCACCACTCACTTCTGGGCTGGACAGACAAACACACACACTTCCACGCATAGACATTTATATATAAGATGTTTTATTGTTCTTTGCCATTCTGTGTGTTTTCAGCAAGTGTGCCACCATTTTGGAGTCATCGGTGCTTTGCATTGCTAGGTAAGGAATGGGATGTGCAAGTTGCTTGACTTTGCTGTCATTGTGCCAGCGTTATATAATATGGATGTGTTCTATAAAAAAACCCAAACCTCAAATGTTAAAGGAAAGACTTTAAAACTGATTTGAAAGCTGGTTTTAATTAAAATATTCTATTTCTAGATTTTGTATATATATATATATATATTGGATGTTGTAGGACTGTCTTGGTTGACACGTCTCTGCAACATCGCATGGACATCAGGGACAGTGCCTCTCGATTGGCAGACCGGGGTGGTGGTCCCCCTCTTTAAGAAAGGGGACCGGAGGGTGTGTTCCAACTACAGAGGGATCACACTCCTCAGCCTCCCTGGAAAAGTCTATTCCGGGGTTCTGGAGAGGAGGGTCCGTCGGATAGTCGAACCTCGGATTCAGGAGGAACAGTGTGGTTTTCGTCCTGGTCGCAGAACAGTGGACCAGCTCTACACCCTTAGCAGAGTCCTGGAGTGTGCATGGGAGTTCGCCCAACCAGTCTACATGTGTTTTGTGGACTTGGAAAAGGCGTTCGACCGTGTCCCTCGGGGAATCCTGTGGGGGGTGCTCCGGGAGTATGGGGTACCGGACCCCCTGATAAGCCAGTGTCAGAGCTTGGTCCGCATTGCCAGCAGTAAGTCGAACCCGCTTCCAGTGAGAGTTGGACTCCGCCAGGGCTGCCCTTTGTCACCGATTCTGTTCATAACTTTTATGGACAGAATTTCTAGGCGCAGCCAGGGTGTTGAGGGGTTCCGGTTTGGTGGACTCAGGATTGGGTCACTGCTTTTTGCAGATGATGTTGTCCTGTTTGCTTCATCAGGCCGTGATCTTCAGCTCTCTCTGGATCGGTTCGCAGCTGAGTGTGAAGCGGCTGGGATGAGAATCAGCACCTCCAAATCCGAGACCATGGTCCTCAGCCGGAAAAGGGTGGACTGCCCTCTCAGGGTTGGTAGCGAGATCCTGCCCCAAGTGGAGGAGTTCAAGTATCTCGGGGTCTTGTTCACGAGTGAGGCAAGAATGGAGCGTGAGATCGACAGGCGGATCGGTGCAGCGTCCGCAGTGATGCAGGCTCTGCATCGGTCTGTCGTGGTGAAAAAGGAGCTGAGCCGTAAGGCAAAGCTCTCAATTTTCCAGTCGATCTATGTTCCTACGCACACCTATGGTCATGAGCTATGGGTAGTGACCGAAAGAACGAGATCGCGAATACAAGCGGCTGAAATGAGTTTCATCCGTGGGGTGTCTGGGCTCTCCCTTAAAGATAGGGTGAGAAGCTCAGTCATCCGGGAGGGGCTCAGAGTAGAGCCGCTGCTCCTCCGCATCGAGAGGAGTCAGATGAGGTGGCTCGGGCATCTGATCAGGATGCCTCCTGGATGCCTCCCTGGTGAGGTGTTCCGGGCACGTCCAACCGGGAGGAGGCCCCGAGGAAGACCCAGGACACGCTGGAGGGACTATGTCTCCCGACTGGCCTGGGAACGCCTCGGGATTCTCCCAGAAGAGCTAGAAGAAGTGGCCGGGGAGAGGGAAGTCTGGGCATCTCTGCTCAAGCTGCTGCCCCCGCGACCCGACCTCGGATAAGCAGAAGAAAATGGATGGGTATTTCTAGATTTAATCCTGGCTTTATTTTTCTACTTTGCATTTTGTTTTGCACTTCTAATGCCGATGATCGATCCTGCCTTCTTGAGTATGGATCCACAGCTCTGTCTGTATTCTCTTCAGTTTAAGAATGCTAAAACCTTCATCAAACTCTACCACTCAACTTTCCTTCAGTTTGATTCCACACATAGTATTTACCACCAGGGAAAATCTTGCTGCCAACTTGTGGCAAAGGGGACTTTTATTGTGTTTGCAGTTGTACCAGCGCAGGCTCTGAGGATGTTCCATCAAGACTGGAGTGATCCCCCTTGCAGGACTTCTCTGTTCAGGCCAGGTACTGGGCAGCGCTCCTCCCTGGGCTGATCTTTTTTGTTTTTTTTGCCCTTTCTGCCTCCAACAGAGAGAAGTGCATTGAGGAACCTGCATCGAGAGTTTCAAGCTCATCTCTCAGACAGGCCATCTCATGGATCTATAACAATCATGTGAAAGTGCTTTCTAATGGAAGAGTGCATTTTTAAGTTTGAGTGTCAAAAATGTAAAAGAAAGCACAAACCAACCAAAGACACTGCTATGACACTCCATAAACCAGAGCTGAGATCACATTTGATGGTTTATGTGTCAGATATGCTTTTATTCAATTAGTGTAAATAACATTAATTTGCTTACTCACAAAATGAGGATATAGCAGATATAATGGCATTTCCTATACTTTTTAAACCCAGTCTCGATCAGCACTCTGCACTTTGCTAGGTCTTGCAGTTCAGCATTTAGCATTCTTCAGCATACTCGTGTGACTTTATCAACTCAAATAATGAGACATTACAATGTGATTTGGGATGCAGCAGGTCCAACCCCTTCCACTTAGGGGTACTTTCTAATGTATGGCATATATCCCAATGTGCAAGCTATACGCTGATATGCGTGTCACTTATGCATTCCTATGTAACAATGAACAGATATAAAATTGATGGCTGAAAGGCATATTTAACTCAGGCTTCAAAAGGATTTCTACTCTGCGTTTTTATAGAAAAATGCTGGAATTTCAGAATTCATAATGAGGATAATGGTTTTATGTGCTGAATAAATGAGTTGGCAATTGAAGTTAATCTTTAAGGGTAAATGTAATCTACCATTGTTACAGTGTTTGGGACTTGACTGGTGGAACTTAAAAGCCAGTGTGTTACAATTATCATGTAATAAGCCAAGGAAAGACTGAATGTATATATTAGAGCTGTAATCCATAGTTACTACAACGATTAAACATAATTTTTTAGGCATCTTTGATTTTCAGTCTGGATGAGTTCTGAAATTATTAATACATTACAGACTGTACAAGCTCTCTTTATCACCGAATCAAAAGAAACCGTTAAGTTCAACAGTTACTGGAAAAATGGATAGAGCACAGACTATGGGAATGGAGAACTTTAAAAAGACAGTGAAACGGAAACTTCAGCTATTTGTATGGACTGAACAGGTTTATGGGATACAATTTAAAAGTGACAGCAACTTTGGCATTTAGATCAAAGTCAATTGAGAGAGATTGGTGTTCCATCCACAGTTTGTTTCTTCCTTGCTCCATGCAACTGGTTATAGAATAAGTGGCATGACATGTAGGGGCATTTGTGAGTCATCATTAAATCCCAAAAAAAAACCCCAAAGAAACCAAAAAGTTAGGGTTTAATTGTATAGAATAAAGCATATAAGGGATGTTTAAAATAAGGAGTAAATGCAATTTACAAAAAAAAGGGTAAAACAAATAACTTAGGCTCAGTGGGCCTCCCCATATATGTCATTTCTCCCTGGCAAACTCTTGAGGGCTAATCCAAAATGTCTAAAAACAAAACATTCCTTCTAACATTCTGATTGTTTCAGCACCTCCGCACTTGTGGAGCTCCAACTTGAAGCTGTATATCCTAATCCCTGAAAATTTGCAGGCTGAAGAACTTCTAGCATACTACATATTGCCCCTCCACTGTCCTTCTATTATATCTGTGGTCCCCAAATATCTTTTTCAAGGGATCTTTCCATTATTAAAGGATGTGACATCTAAAAGAATAGCAGTTTTGTTTGACTGTCATGGCCATTATAATTGTCATCACTGGTGATAACAACAACAACAACAACATTTATTTATATAGCACATTTTCATACAAATAATGCAGCTCAAAGTGCTTTATATGATGACAAAATAAATAAGAATTAAAATTAGGGAACATTAATTAACATAGTATAAAAGTAAGGTCCGATGGCCAGGGAGGACAGAAAAAACTAAAAAAAATCTCTAGATGGCTGGAAAAAAAAAATAAAATCTGTAGGGGTTCAGAGGGCACGAGACCACCCAGCCCCCTCTAGGCATTCCGCTTCACATAAATGACCTCAATCAGTCCTCATGGTATTCAGGGTTCTCATGGAAGAATTTGATGATGATGGTCATGTGTGCTTCTGACTTTTAATCCATCAATTTAGGGACATCACGGTGCTTTGATTAGGTGCTGGTAGCGCAGGTCGCCACCACAGAAAACCGGAAAAAGAACAGAAAAGAAAGTAGGGGTTAGTACGGATTTTGGAGCCACCATGAATAATAATGATAATTAATTGAATATACAGAGCATCAGGATTAAACTAAAATGAAGCTATGAGAAAGCCATGTTAAAGTAATGAGTTTTCAGCAGTTTTGTAAAGTGCTCCACTGTATTAGCCTGGCAAATTCCTACTGGCAAGCTATTCCAGATTTTAGGTGCATAACAGTAGAAGGTCGCCTCACCACTTCTTTTAAGTTTAGCTCTCGGAATTCTAAGTTGACACTCATTTGAATATCTAAGGTTACGATTTGGAGTGTAAGATGTAAGACATTCCGAAATATAAGATGGACCGAGATTATTTAAGGCTTTGTAAACCATAAGCAGTATTTTAAAGTCAATCCACCCACAAAGGGACTTAAGGCCCACTTACTGTCTTAGACCGCCTGGAAAAGTCTACAGTTCCAGTCCTAACCAAGCCTAACTTTACACCAGAATCAGCAAGTCAATGGATTATACAAAGCAGTTCTTAGTTCTCATCTCTGTTTCTTTCCAATCTGCTCTTGTATATTTCTCTTACCAAACGTCCTCGTGTTACACTTTCTTCATCTATTTACTCACAACTGCAGGGGTCCTGGCTCACTTCTCAGCCTAGTCACTGTTTGTGTGAAAGTTGCACACTTTCCTTCTATCCATATGCTTTTTTTTGTTATCTCTGTTTGTCTATCACAAGTCAAAGGTGAGCTTTTTAGGCTAATTGCTGCAATTTTAAGTTGACCAACACAGAGCTTGTCCTGTGTTGGACTGGCGAGTGTTCCAGATCTGGTCTAATGCTTTTTGCCCAGTGCTGCTAAGATAGACTCGTTCTTGTGGTGACTATATACTTGAATAGGAAACTTTGGAGACTTTGGTGGATGGCTTGAAAACCATTGCTTTTAATTGCCTTCTTTGTCTACTTATTTCAAATCTATGTGCATGTAGCTCAATTATTCATCAGTTTTAATGTTATATAGCTACAAACATTAGTAAGCACTTTACAGAGTGTCAAATAAGAAGAAAGAATCAGGAAAAAGGGTTGGATTTCCAGAGGTAATGCACTTTAAATGGGAAGCTATTTGCACGTAACAACAACAACAACATTTATTTCTATATCACATTTTCACACAAAGAATGTAGCTAAAAGTGTTTTACAAGATGTCAAGGAAAATGTTACAGGAAAAAAAAAACAATACAAATGAAAAATAGATAAACATAACAATGAATAACTGACCTACTGAAAATTATAGAAAATTATCAACATGCACTTAGATAAAACAGATATTGTATACAGTGTGGCGTATGGTCAGGGCCCTTGCCGTTACTCTTCCGCGCTGGAAGGACCAGGGGAGGGAGCGTATCCAGAGCAGTACCTCCCCCGGAATGCTAGATGGCAGCCCCCCTGGGTTGCAACAGTGTCTTGGACTCCTGCAGGGCTCCATGGGATTTGGAGTTGGATACAGCCCTGTTGGGATCCGTGGGCGCCATCAGGGGGTGCTGCAGCAGCTGCTGAGCCATTATGGGCATTTCTTCTGCCACACCCAGATGTGCTGCTGTAAGTGGAACAACGAGCATCTGGAGCACTTCCGAGTGCCTTATAAAAGGGGCCAGCTGACACTACTCAGGGAACCAGAGTCGGGAGGAAGGAGACGAAGCTTGCCAGAAGGAGTGGAGGATAAAATAGAAAGAGAAGTAAAGAATTGTGTTGTGGCTGTATGCTTGACGTCTGTGTTATACTTGTGGGGAACGGGGAAGACGTTTCCTACAAGGAAAAAAAAATAAAAATAAAAACACTTGTGTGCCTTGAACTTGTGTCCTATGCCAGTCTGTGTTGGAGTGGCAGTGCCCGCCTGGTGGACCACAACAGGAAATAAAAAAGTAGAGTCCTTATACATAGATTTGTTTTTGAGTTTATAATAATAGGTACAATGTTATGGTCAGATCATCAGGGAGGACAGAAGAAATCAAAACAAAAAAACAGGGACAAGATGCTGGAGAGAGAAAAAAAAAACAAAATCTGCAGGGATTCCAAGACCAAAAGACCACCCAGACCCCAGGAGGCTTTATGCACTCATGCTTAGCAATTGACACCAGTCTTTCATTACAGTGCAGATGGGTGAAGTCAATGGAGCTAGGGATCACCTTTTTCCAGGCTGATAATCAGACAAGAAACAGAGATGTGTGTTTTCTGGTCTCTCTTACAGCCGTTTCTTGTTATCCCATCTGCTTAATCCTGATATGCTTGTGTGAATAAGCATGCCCTTGACAAGAATATACTGTATAATGATAATAATAATAATTCTTTACATTCACATAGTACCTTTCTCACTACTCGAGGCGCTAAGAGATTAAATAGAGCATCAAACATGCAAATTAAATAGTACAATGAGAAAAACACTGGAAATATAACGTAAGTGCCATCAATAGGCACCTGGAGAACATTAAAAGTATTTCAGAAAGATTCTAAAGAGTTGAATAGTAGATATTAAATATTAATATCTTAAATAGTGGATACTATGTGCAGCAATAACTTTATTGCCACGTAGGGGATACTACCATCTCAGAAAGGGGTCACTGTAGACCCCGCTTTCAAAGAAGAAGTTCTTTTAGCATATCTGAGGTTCCACAGATCGCCAAAGGGCAACATGTTGAAAACTACCAAGCATACTGGGGAGAGCAGTCAATCTGGTGTTTTCCAGTATATTTTTACAGCTGATAGAACTGATACAGCTAATGAATCGACAGGATATCAACCTATACAACATTACCCAGGACCCTAAAAGTGCTTACAGTGGGGCACCTACCTGGTGGTAGTAGTAGGAGTCACAACCTAAAAGGTTGGGAAAGCTTGAAGTAGAAAGAAGGATTTGGACCAGGTCTCCGGTAATGGAAGGAAGACCAGAGGTGAGAAGGAGGAAAGTTTAGAGTAGTGGGTAACCCAACAGGATAGTTAGGGTCCTTCTTTTGTTCAGTTCGGTTCTGATGCCTTCCCCTTTATAAAGTCCAATTAATGTAAAATTTAACGCATGTACACACACCTACATCCCCACCCTGGCTCCTCCCATAATTTTGCATATTCCATTTAGTGTTTTGTTAAAATAAAAGCACATAGAAAAAAGAAGAATTTCAGTAAATGTGAAGTGGAGGCAAGGGAAGGAAAGGAAAAATGTACTATTTATGGGCTTAAGCAGTGGTATAAGCAACAAAATGAAGTTGATGGAGTTATACAGCAGGATGGAGACACTCGAAAGTTCAAGTTCAGAAAGTCACACAGTACCTGAAATAAAAAAGATGTAGTCAGATATCAAAGTCAACATGAAAAGCAAGTCATAGCCCACCGTCTGTTTATTCTGTTTCAATAATATTACAAAAGCTGACCCCTCGTGATGAAACTACAGGTGGTAATGGTGCTGCTATGCCCAGCACATCTTTGGGCAAAAGCTGTGCACACACCTCTGCCTCAGAAACTGCTGGGCGACCATCTGGCTATGTGCTGATGGGCTGATGGACGCTGTTCTGGAGTCACAAAATGAAACAGTGGATGCTGTAAGAGATGTGGCCAATGAACTAAGGAATATAAGGGCTGTACTTTATGATATTGACCACAAATTAAATTAACTGGTTAAAAAATAAATACGTCATTTGATTACCTGTTTTTACATTCTGCTAATTTCATTCAATCGAAGTTATAACGCTGTTCAATTTGGCTGATCATTTGGTAGGTCTGGGTCAGGTTCATCACACCGCTTCTCATCAGCTATGGTCAAGCCATGATTGTGTGCCCTATTATGCAGCACGTTACATGCTTGCACAAGGCAACACACTTTCTGTGTACTACAGTGCAGCACATTAACAGAGTGGAAATGCTTTCTATTCACAGTACATAAGGAAATTCATTCTGTGAAGGATCTTTTATAGTGTAATGTCAGCACCAAACAACACAATGAATCAATTTTCTGCTCTTCACGTGGCCCTTTAAGGTGACTCACTATCCTTAAAAGGACTGCTTGCTTTTTGCCACACTAGTTGTAAAAAGCACCTGTGACTGTTCAAAGCTGCTGTTTTTATAAGCTTTCCTGCTATAGAAAACTACATTGTAGTTCCAGTAAGAACATTACGCTGCTATGCTAACAACAACCAACGGATTACAAGTGACATCAAGGGCCTTTTGAACCAGAAGAAAAGGGCTTTTAAAGGCAGTGATCAGCATGAGCTTAAGCGCGTGCAGAAGGAACTCCGAGTCCAGCTCAGGGCGGCAAAGGAGCAACAACAACAACAACATTTATTTATATAGCACATTTTCATACAAAAAGTAGCTCAAAGTGCTTTACATAATGAAGAGAAGAAAAATAAAAGACAAAATAAGAAATTAAAATAAGACAACATTAGTTAACATAGAAAGGAGTAAGGTCCGATGGCCAGGGTGGACAGAAAAAACAAAAAAAAACTCCAGAAGGCTGGAGAAAAAAATAAAATCTGTAGGGGTTCCAGGCCATGAGACCGCCCAGTCCCCTCTGGGCATTCTACCTAACATAAATGAAATAGTCCTCTTTGTAGTTTGGGTTTTTCACGGAGTCACTTGATGCTGATGGTCGTACAGACTTCTGGCTTTTAATCCATCCATCATTGTTGGAACATCATGGTGCTTTGGGTAGATGGTGGTGGCGCACGCCACCACCAACAGGACACCGGAAAAGGAAACAGAAGAGAGAGTAGGGGTTAGTACAGATTTTGAATGAATAGTTATTATAATGAATTGGATATACAGAGTATCAGGATTAAATTACAGTGAAGTTATGAGAAGGCCATGTTAAAGTAATGTGTTTTCAGTAGTTTTTTAAAGTGCTCCACTGTATTAGCCTGGCGAATTCCTACTGGCAGGCTATTCCAGATTTTAGGTGCATAACAGCAGAAGGCCGCCTCACCACTTCTTTTAAGTTTTGCTCTTGGAATTCTAAGGAGACACTCAGTTGAGGATCTGAGGTTACGATTTGGAATATGTATAAGGTGTCAGTACAGGAGAAAGCTGGAGCAGAAGTTGCAGAATAACAGCATGAAGGAAATGTGGGATGGGATGAAGATCATCACTGGCTGCAGCTCGAAGCGGGGTGCCACCATCGAGAGAGATGTGGGGAGAGCAAACCAGATGAACAACTTTTTTAACAGGTTTGACCACCCTAACCCACTCTCACCTCGGAGTACTGCACCCTCCACTCATCCTTCTGCGGATACCAGCATAGGCGAGAGTTTACCCCAACCCACAATTACAGCAGCCCAGGTGAGCAGAGCGCTGAGGAGACTTTGTGCCAGCAAAGCAGTGGGTCCAGATGGAGTATCACCACGACTGCTAAGGCCTGTACATTGGAGCTGGGGAGTCCTCTACAGGGCATCTTCAACCTGAGCCTGGAACAGGGGAGAGTCCTGAGGCTTTGGAAAACATCTTGCATCACCCCAGTCCCAAAGGTATCACATTCTAGTG
The DNA here is from genome assembly GCF_900747795.2 of Erpetoichthys calabaricus. NCBI lineage: Eukaryota > Metazoa > Chordata > Cladistia > Polypteriformes > Polypteridae > Erpetoichthys > Erpetoichthys calabaricus. The sequence goes on from NC_041403.2 coordinate 43,785,266, forward strand.
AGCTGAATGACTTCTGGCCTGTCGCTCTGATGTCGCATGTGATGAAGACTATGAAGCGGCTGCCGCTTCACCACCTGAGGCCACAGGTCTGTCACGCCCTCGACCCTCTGCAGTTCACATACCAGGAGAAGGTGGGAGCGGAGGATGCCATCATCTACATGCTACACCAATCCCTCTTCCACTTGGACAGAGGCAGTGGTTCTGTAAGAATTATGTTTCTGGACTTCTCTAGCGCCTTCAACACCATCCAACCTCTGCTCCTTAGGGACAAGCTGACAGAGATGGGAGTAGATTTATACCTGGTGGCATGGATCGTGGACTATCTTAAAGACAGACCTCAGTATGTGCGTCTCGGGAACTGCAGGTCTGACATTGTGGTCAGCAACACAGGAGCACCGCAGGGGGCTGTACTTCCTCCGGTCCTGTTCAGCCTATATATATCGGACTTCTAATACAACTCGGAGTCCTGCCACGTGCAAAAGTTCGCTGACGACACTGCTATCGTGGGCTGCATCAGGAGTGGGCAGGAGGAGGAGTATAGGAACCTAATCAAGGACTTTGTTAAATGGTTTGACTCAAACCACCTACACATGAACACCAGCAAAACCAAGGAGCTGGTGGTGGATTTTAGGAGGACCAGGCCCCTCATGGACCCCGTGATCATCAGAGGTGACTGGGTGCAGAGGGTGCAGACCTATAAATACCTGGGAGTGCAGCTGGATGATAAATTAGACTGGACTGCCAATATTGATGCTCTGTGTAAGAAAAGACAGAGCCGACTATACTTCCTTACAAGGCTGGCGTCCTTCAACATCTGCAATAAGATGCTACAGATGTTCTATCAGACGGTTGTGGTGAGCGCCCTCTTCTACGCAGTGGTGTGCTGGGGAGACAGCATAAAGAAGAAGGATGCCTCACGCCTGGACAAACTGGTGAGGAAGGCTCCTGTCAATCATGGAGAATCCACTGCATCCACTAAACAGTATCATCTCCACTGCGTTCACTTTCCTGCTCCACTGACAGACTGAGGAGATCGTTCCTCCCCCACACTATGCAACTCTTCAATACCACCCGGGGGGGTAAACATTAACATTATTCAAAGTTATTGTCTGTCTGTATACCTGCATTGTTATCACTCTTTAATTTAATATTTTCTTTATCAGTATGCTGCTGCTGGAGTATGTGAATTTCCCCTTGGGATTAATAAAGTATCTATCTATCTATCTATCTATCTATCTATCTATCTATCTATCTATCTATCTATCTATCTATCTATCTATCTATCTATCTATCTATCTTGTAATGGCAGTTCATTCTTTTGGTGAATCATCCCTGGCTGATGTAACTTGTCCAGTGCTGTTGTAACAATGTGTGTGCAGTTGACTGCTCCGACTACATTTGGAAAACCGGATGTTGCTGCGATTTGCACTTTGATGTTTCCCAGTTCAACCACAGTGTAAGGAAATCTTATATATCTGGATGACAAACAAATAATTCCATTCTATACAGCTGGCAAGGCGCGACTTAGTGATGTTTGTGAAATACCTGATCAGTCAGTAAGTTCACATTGAACAGCTCCTGTGCCTAAAAACCAGAGTGTGGCAGAACTTGCAAAGAAGCTGGCAAAGCACTATTCCTCAAAGTCTGCCTTTGTAAATCTGTCTCCAGTTCAGCACTCAGCTCCAAGAGGATGGCTCTTGGAAATTGAAATTGACTTAGAAGCCAGTCATCTTCATCTCTAAATATGCACTCGCTTCTAATTCTTCCATTTGTTATGTCTTCTAACATAACATCTAAAAGCACATATGGTAGTTGGAATAGCTTGACCATTCCATGTACCATTATATTGTTACAGAATGATAACAATCAAGTGAATTAAATTTGTAAACCGTATGCAATAAATTTTGGTGTATTTGATAAATCCCGCATCATTGATGCGAATATAAAAGAGAAAGGCAGACCACAGAAACGATAGCACTGCTTTGACCAGGGTGCTGCCAGTTTGCAAAACCAAGCAGAATCTTGTGTATGCACAGTGTGAGGCTGCCATGAAAATGTGTGTGGCTTTACGCCAACTTCAGTTTTTATACATCTCAAAGTGTGCGTGGAAACGGGCATACGCAACATTTTTGTGCATGCACACTGTTTATACATGAGGTCCCTGGTGTCTGATTAAGGATGAGATTTTGTTTAAAATGTGGACTACATAAATGAAGCACCCAAAAACAATAAATATGTAAACCTACCAAATTGTGTCTAAACTATACCTAAACCACCCTGAGCAATTTTCTCCCACCACTCCCATCAGAACTGGGAATCAATGTTTCACATCATAGCATATCTCTAGTTTGAACTTTGTTTTAAAAGAATGAAGAAAGGTTTATGTGCTTTGGTTAGTCCCTATGTAGACTTTGTACATTTTTTCATGTTCACAATTTTTTTTACTCCAATCTATTTCATTCCTGACAGGGTGAGTACAAGAATGACTGCATCATACAAGCAAATGTTAATATAACTCTTTACACATCCACATTGACCTATAGTGAGTGTTCCCTGAAATGGATTGATGTCCCATCCAGTGCTGGATTTTACTTGCATCCAGTGCTCTCAGCAAAGACTACAGTTCTCTGTGACCCTCAGTGAAAAATGTGTTAAAAAAAACGAAGCTGTAAATTGTGTCCCACTATCCCCTTTGCTTTGTTTGGAATCATCACTACCCGATCAGTACATAGAAACCCAGAGACACAGAGGATATGGACACAAAACAGTGAATTTACAATCTGAGAATGTTGAGAGGGAACATTTCATTACTTAAAGCAACGTCTGTTTATAAGACTGTGGGATAAAAATACATGTCTGAGGGGTGCCATTTCAGGAAATATATAGGAATTGGGCTGTATTAGCAGGCTTCATTAATTAACTTATTTATTTTGCATCTAATATTACTCTAAAGTAAAAATAAATAAATAAACAAATAAATAAAGCACACATTTGTATCAAATTGTCAAATTACCACTTAAACTATAACTATATCCTGTAGCTCTGTATTTAAACCACCAGCAAAACAGATAGATTATGATAATGGTAAGCTAGTTATAATCCTATCAAGGCAGCTCCCAAAATATATACATTTAGAGTAGATAGTATAGGCAAGTCCCAGAATGACAGGTCAATGACGTAAGAATGGTAGGTACACTAAATGAGGCGTCCTGTTTAATTCTACAGTCCAAGATAAAATAAATGCTTTATGGGTTTAAAACAAAGCCCGTCTGGGCAATTCAACAAAAGGAAAATAGTAAGCTCTTCAGCCATCATTATCCAGGTCTTTTCAGGGAGCTCTGTCTGGAGGTCTGCTCTGTACAAAAAGACACCTCCTTCCAGGCAAGCCGGGGTTCTTATCTTGCACGGACCGGAAGGGACGGGGCTAAATGCCCTCACTGGTCATTTTCTCTGTGCTTTTGGAGACAGAAGGAGAAATACATGTTAGAGACAGCGTCCCTTTTTGTCCTGGTGGTTTATTACCTACCTTGAATGAGCCCGTGAGGAGATGCTTGGACGCCCAAGCGTGATGATAGATAGATAGATAGATAGATAGATAGATAGATAGATAGATAGATAGATAGATAGATAGATAGATAGATAGATAGATAGATAGATAGATAGATAGATAGATAGATAGATAGATAGATAGATAGAACCTTATTTGCCGCTGTTATAATGCAATATCACTATCCAATCAATGCACAACCTCTGAGTATTTTTCTTATGGAGAACTTCTTTAGTTCACCAAGAGTGAATGACATAGATAGTGCTGAACAACAGACTATACTTACCAAGTTTTAACTCACGTTTTAATGTAATCCCATTTAAAAACTGATTATAGTTTGAATTAAATCAAGCCTTTAGCAATCTGTTCACAAGCTGCAGTCTTGTTGCTGTTTTTATCATTTGTTATCATAATTATTGTTGTTCTTATTATTGTTGGATTATTATCTACGTTGAAACCTGCAACAATTTTGCCACGCAATACACATGAAAATAAAACTAAAACTGTGAACCTACACCTAAATAAAATAAAGAAATAAGAATGTTCTTTTCAAAGAGAGCCTTTGAGGAGCTTGAGTACAGTGCATCCGGGGATCTGGAAGACAACCTGTAATAGACCTGAGTAGGTCCTCAAAGGTAAGAGCAAACAGTAGTTTGTGATAATAGTATAAAGCAATAGAATTGGATTAATGGAAATCAGACAGTTGTATTGGATCTGAGAGTCTGTATTGTTTTAAAAACATTTTTCCGGCCATGGTGACTACTTATTACGTTGTAGTTCTCCTAAATAGTAGAGCCGGCCCTGATCACACAGTGATCCAATGATGTTAATAGATTAGGTACATCTTATGTTTATGTTCCTTCTTCACTGTTCATGTCCTTAAATTTTGTAAAGCTATACTACTCAATGGTTCCTTACGGATCTTCTTCTTTATTTCCCTGTTCATTGTCATTGGTACCAAATTAGGTTGATATTGCAATTGCAAACTACCAAATTCCTATCTCTCATCTACTTCATTTTTGAAACACTTTTATTTTTAATACCATCCCTCATTATTCAAGGTATTAAAAATGCATTACAAATAACCTTGTCTAAAATAGAAATTAAATGAAATATGTGAAATGTCACTGCACAATATTAAATATAATAAAAAGGCAGTCAGTAGACTAAAACCAAAAAGTTCATTATAAATAAGTTTGAGAAAAGAGATAGCAGTTTCAGACAAAGGAGAAGAAAAACAACTGCATCCTGTGTGCACATAATTTAGTTCAAAACAGGCTGAATAGCTCAACTGTGTTTGACTCTGGACTCTGTGCTGCCACTTGCAGTACCATATTTAATGCAGTACATTTGTTACACTTGTTACTATTGCTGTTTTTTTTTTATTGGTTGTTATTATTATTTAGTTATGTATTACTATTTATTTCAAATTATTACTATCTGTTCACTTACTATCTATCTATCTATCTATCTATCTATCTATCTATCTATCTATCTATCTATCTATCTATCTATCTATCTATCTATCTATCTATCTATCGTATACTATAGTTCTTTCGCTGTTTTGCACTAGTCCTGTATTTATGTATACATTGCACTGCAGTCTTGGGAAATGTTATTTCAAGCCACTGTATGCTGCAATACAGTGTATGGGTGGTATGACAATAAAGTCACTTGACTTGACTTTGAATGCTGCATGGTAGTGGGAGTCAGATGTGCTAGCCTGAGTGAATCAAGAGAGGCTACCTGCTTGGTGGCACAAAAAATATAATATAACGTGTAAATGTAAGTGAAAATGGGTTAGCATTCAAAATCCATCTACCCTATGACAAGCAGTCATGTGGTAAGACTAGTGATGGAACAGATCAATACAGTCTGACACATGTCTAAAATAACAAATAAGCAACCACAATACCCTCCACATATTAAAAAAAAAATCTATACCTAAAGATTATGGAAATCAGGCAGAAGAGAGTGGATCTACTTAAAAATAAATACAAGGAAATGCTAGGAACTGTAACAATAACACTTAGATAATGAGACATTCATATCTGAAGGTAGCATAAAGTAAATAGCATAAAGTCTTTAAATTACTAAGAACAGTTTCAGGATTTTGTACCAGTCTCCAGGGAAAGAATAAAAAGGGAACTGGAGTAGTCCATCTCAGTACAGTAGTTGTTCCCAAGGTGCTACTGTACAGTATATCTAGAGCTAACCACTTGTCAGACAGCCAAGATATGCATTAGGACTCTCCAACTTGTAGAGCTTTTGAAAAAGACATCCACTACAATAGACCAAGAATGGCGGGCACAACTTGTCTAGAGTACCAAATGACTTAGGTGTCTAGCCAACAGCTGAATGCAATGGAGGTGATCAAAAATGCTTAACTCATTGTACAATGCCACCTACAGGATATGGCAGGTGACAACCTAATTGTGTTTCATACTTGTCAGCAAAAAAAGAAGGTGTTGTTGCACTAAGCTAAGGAACTCCTTATCTGATAAATCCAAGGTCCTGGTGTTTCATGCTAAGAGTCATCCTATAGGATGTAAACAATCCAGGCTGGTTCTGGTTGTGTAATGAAGTGAGCCGTTTTATTGTGGCATGGTTTTGTTCCTTAGTTACCTGTGGATTGGTACTTTAATTTAGCACATTGCACTGATGAGCCAAAATATTTTGAGGACTCCCATTTGAAGCAAATAGACTGACTACCTTGTAAAAGTGGTGTATCTCAAGGTTTTGGATATATTAGACAATAAGCTGGCATTAGGTACTCATAGCTAAAGTGCTGAATGCAGAAGATATGGGCAGATGTAAAGACTTGAGTGATACTTGATTGATAAGAACCAAATTGTTTTGGACAGACAACTAGGTCAGAGCATATGTGGAACAGCAGGGTTATTAGGGTCTTCATGGTCAGCCATTGTGAGTAACTACTGAGAGTGGTCCAAGGGGATAAAACCATGAACCTCCGACGGGGTTTTGAACAACAAAGACTTATCGATGTGAGAGGTCAACAAAGGCTATGCCATGTGGTACAAATCAATTGAAGGGCTACGGAGGCAGATCTTTTTGTGGTGGATAGCCAGGGCCCTTGCCTGGCCTAGACGCTTATATACTGAAAGGACCAAGGGAGGGAACCTGCACAGGCTATTACCTCCTCTGGAGTGCTAGATGGCAGGCCACTTGGGTTGCTCCATGGGATTAGCAGTTTAGTACAGCCCTGTTGGGTTCCGTGGGAGCTGCAGGGGCTGCAGAGCCCTACCTCGTTGGGCTTCCACCTCAACCAGAAGTGCTTCTGGGCCACACTAATGGGCCACCGTAAGTGCTCCTGGGTGCAGCATAAAAGGAGCCAGAGTCAAGAGAGGGAGGACAAAGCTTGTAAGAGGAGGAGGAGGAGTGGAGGCAGAAAGAAGGAAAATGAGAGAGAAAGAGAGCAAGAGAGAAGAAGAAAGAAGAAAAGGCATTACTGGGTACTGTTTTTTATTGTGCTTTGTTCTATTGCTGTGGTGTGGGAAACACTTGGTACTGAAGAGTTTCTCACAAAAAACATATAAAATCTGCGTGTTGTGCTTGTTGAACTTGTGTCTGCATCTGTCTGTGTCGGGTGTTGGAGAACTGAGCTCCCTCTGCAAGCAATAGTTTTAATGATGACAACAGGAGTAGTGTATAATAACACAGCGCATTGAACCCTGTAGTATATGGGACGGTGAGCGAACCTATGCAAAGCTTTATCTACCGTAGAAAGTGCATGCAGTGGTAATGCAAGCTTTGAATCCTTCTTTAGATATCAATTTAAGAATGTGGCTGGGTCTGATGAATCCTGTGTTCTATCACACCATGTGGGTGGTTGGATACATGTGTGTCTTTTACCTGGAGACGTGATGGCACAGTGGGAAGTAGACAAGCTGGTGGAGGGAGTGTGAGGCTTTGGGCAATGTTTTGCTAGGAAATCCTAGGTCCAGGCATTCATGTGGATGTTTGTATGATGTGTAACACCTACAGTTCTGAAAACTCATTGCAGACCAGGTTTACCCTTTCATAGCAGTTGTATTCTCCAAGGAAAGTGGCATCTTTCAGACGGATAATGTGCCCCACCACAATGCATGAATTGTTTAGGAATGGCTTGAGGAACAGGATGAAGAGTTCAAGGTATTGCCAAGGCTTTCAAATTCCCCAGATCTCAGTACAAATAATTAATCTGTGGATCAGTTTCACCTTACAATTTAAAGGAGTTAAAGAATCTTCTGCTAATGTCTTGGTGCCAGATACCACAGGACACCTTCAGAGGTCTTTTTATAGTCCATGTCATGGTTGGCACGTGATTATATTGTTTTGGTTCATCATTAACAATAATGATAAAAAGGTTCATCCCCTTATGGTAGCAATGTAAGAATCTGTCTATGGGAAGTTTCAGCACATACTGTAATGCTTCATGATAGAATAAAAAATTGCGGAATGGTTCCAAAAACAAGACAGAGAATTCATCAAAATGCAGCAGCTTCCCCAGCCAGTAGTTCTCAGTCTATTCAAGCAGGTGTGGAAAAAGACAGAATAAGCAATTCAATGTTAAAATACTCCACTTGCTAATTTTAACAGCAGTAAACCACATTGTAGTCATTACTGGCCAGCATGCCTATGCTGCTGCATCAAAACATTTTTAAATCCAATTAGTTTAGGATTTTGTGTAGGTAAATGGGGCACCAACTTGCTCTTACCTAGAGCTGTCCAAAATGAAGTACCCATTTAGTGTAACTGCAAGCAAATGTTTTACACATTTAAAGTTACTGGTTTGGTATTAGGGTGGCATAGCAGGGGCATGTAAGCAGTGCTCTTTCTCTGCTTACTATCTATGTGAAATTTACAGATTCTCCCTGCCACTTCAAAAAGAGGTGTTTGTTAGGCAACAGCTTAATTGGCCTGGCGTGAGTAATTACGAGTTTACCCTGGTGCTCCATCAAGGACTATTTATGCCATTTGCCTGATGGTGCCTGGAAATCATCCTTTTGACCACAACCCCAAAATTGGGTAAATGTATGTTTGAAGATTGAAAGAATGATGGACCAATGTTACAGGATCAAAAAGTGAGTCAATGGTATGAACTGAATTAGTAGAATTGTGGGCTATATGTCAGTGCTCTAGCCATTAGTCTAACCTGTCTTTCATAGAAGAGTCATAAAAGGGTGAAAAACTCTTAATAGGAGTAAACGTGATTACTTAGATGTAGACACTCCTAGTCAGGTCACAGTAGTGGGGCCATGCAGGGAATATACAATGAAGAAGAAAAAAAGCATTGTCAAAAACATGTTCACGGCTTAAAGGCCACATTGACACTTTTAGTGCAGACAAAAGCATTCTAGAAGAATGCTAATAAAATTTGCTTTGCTTTTCTTATTACTGCATACCTACTGTCCAAAAATTGATTCGGACTTGTAACATGTGTCCAACCTTTCAAAAGCTTAAGGTTGCCTAAAACAAGAGGAGAATGCACAATTAAATACCTAAAAACAGATTAATAATTTGAAAATATCATTCATGACCAAATAAAAAACCTTAGGTAGTTTTAAGTGGCACAGTCTGAAAGAAGCAGCTGTTCATTCAAATGTATTCATTTTTATTTTAATGTAAATTAGAAAATCTTTTTAAATGATATTGAAGATTTAGGTAAATTATAATTATTTGCATATTTTGAAATACACACTTGCTTAATGAATACCTTTAGCTTTCAAGTATACACATATATACAAGATAAATCGGTGGAAATTATAGTACTAGTTAATTTATATATGATTGTAATTATGAACAAACATAAAGAGGTGTGTTTGTTTATTATGTATATTTTTACTGTAGTTTTTATTGACTGTTTATCAAATATGAAAAAAAAAATGACAAACTCCTGCCAAAGATTTCTGTATAACTGATCGTTCCCTGGTTAAACACATTTGCTCACTTTTAACTATTGAAAATGGCTACTGACCATCTTTTCTTGTTTTGAAACATATTTCCAAAGCAGGAATGGCGAATGGGATAACAAAAACCTCCAGAAAAGGAAACCCCATTATTTAGCAGTCAGACAGCCTTCCAGTCTCCCCCAGTGAAAAAGGGTCTATTTGGCTCAATGCTCTGTTCAAGTATTTTGTTACAATGTCATTACTGAGTTTCTATTGGAGTGTTGCTATTGTTTTGTGATTTTCTTGAGTGTCCCAAATTTTTCAGATTCAGTTTTGTCAACTTCCTTTGATTAGCCTTTTGTCTATTCTGAATACTCTTTAAAACAATGTTAAATAATTGTTTTTTATAAGCTTATTATTCTTCTTCTTATAGCTCATCATTGTTCTGCTGAAGTAAAATGATTTTTATTTCAGATTCAGATGAATTGGGAACAAAACAGAGTATGAGGCAGGGTCAAAATTAATGAAACAAACTAATCTTTTACCAAGTCAGTAATGTGAGACAACAACCAGAATCATAAGCCAGAAAGTAAGTTAAGACATCGAGAATGAAAATAATGAGAAGGGCCCATCAATTATTTAGTTTAATCCAGACAAGGATATCAAAAAGGAGCATATTATGATCCTTTATAGCAGTGCTCTCCAACTTCAATCCTGGAGGGCTGCAGCATTTCATTCTAACCCTTTCCTTAATTGATGATCACTTTTTGCTGCCAATTAACATAATTTTCCTTTCATTTTAATTGACTTATTTTTTAATATTTGTTCCCCTGGATTTCATTCTGAATTGAAACAGAAATGAAATGAGAAGTGAGTGAGCCAACACAAGACCAATTAAGTCAGAGCCTCAAACTCCAACCAATTTCACTCCAACCAGTTGCTTAATTAGGCGCCGAGTCTTGTTGTTAATTAATCCTGTTCTTTAATTCCATGGCTTGTTGCTGCTCTCATTGTGCAATAACATCCATCCATCCATCCATTTTCCAACCCGCTGAATCCAAACACAGGGTCACGGGGGTCTGCTGGAGCCAATCCCAGCCAACACAGGGCACAAGGCAGGAACCAATCCCGGGCAGGGTGCCAACCCACTGCAGGTGCAATAACATACATTTCTGAAATTGATGATTTTTCTCTTTTCTAAGAGCACTGTGAAAATGTTTTGGGGACCTGAGCAGATCAACATGACTACCTGGGAAACCTTCAAACCAATGTACCTGATGAAGTCATAAATTGTACAAACCTAATGCATCATGGGAAAGATTTTAATGGAGGTAGTCGGCACAAACCCCACAAAATTGCAGCAATGGTGTTGGAAAATGCAATAAAGAATAATGAACTTTAAAATGAAAATTTAATGTGTTTGAAATAATTTAAATTTGGATCAAAGAATTAGATACATTGGGTGTGAAAATCCTCAAAACAACACACTAAAACTATGCTTCTGGCTTCAGGGAGATGTGAGAACAATTTAAAAAGACCACGAATTATAATACTTGTTTGTTTTGACCCTGGTCTTGATTCTACTCATTTTTGCTCTTCCCATTTGGTTTAGTCACTTCATTTTATTTTTGACTTTCCTGGTTTTGGCTTGGGTGGCGCAGTGGTAGCACTGCTGCCTCACAGTAAGGAGACCTGGGTTCACTTCCCGGGTCCTCCCTGCGTGGCGTTTACATGTTCTCCCAGTGTCTGTGTGGGTTTCCTCTGGGTGCTCCGGTTTCCTCCCACAGTCCAAAGACATGCAGGTTAGGTGCACTGGCGATCCTAAATTGTCCCTAGTGTGTGTTTGGTGTGTGTGTGCCCAGCGGTGGGCTGGCAACCTGCCCAGGGATTTGTTCCTGCCTTGCGCCCTGTGCTGGCTGGGATTGGCTCCAGCAGATCCCGTGACCCTGTAGTTAGGATATAGCGGGTTGGATAATGGATGAATGGTTTTGGCCTGAGCACATCTCTGACTACAATTTCAACTTCAGTAAAATGCTCATATAAGAAATTGCTTTATCCCACCATCTTAAATAGGTGGAATGTTATGAACAAATGCTTTATGTGACTTCTTTGTTACAATACTGGTAAAAAGCATGGAATTGGTGAACAATATGGCCGCTGCCATGCAATGAATGATACAAGTTATGGTAACCATACAAAAACAAAATACAATGCCTTCCCTAGGACAATGATGAAATGCATAATATAAAGAAATAAACATGCATAAAAATTCTGAATAGCATAAATTAAATCAATAAAGTCCAAAATATGTATTTAGAACAAATACAAACTAACACCAGAAAATGTGTCAATTAATATTAAACAGCACAAAATACGGCACTAAGGCTCTAGCAGGTCTAGGGGTCTACCTAAATAACAGCTCTTTAGCTTTGCTGTAAATGTCTAGGCTTCTGCTAAGACCTCTCAGCTATCATTATCCAGGCTTTCAGTATCTATGTTTTCTTTTAGATGCCTTGAGCATTTGAAAGGTGCTATATAAATAAAATGTATTATTATTTCTTGTTTGGAATTACCACTTTGACTGCTTTTCACTGCCATTTCTAGTTGTTTTTCACATTTACTTTATTCACTTTCAGGCTGGACATCTTTTATTTTTAATTATCATGTCTTCTGTTAATCATTTATGTCTGTTAACAGTTTATCTAATTACATTTTCTAGTTGTAGATGTGAATAATTTAGGCTCTACTACATTTTTACTAAACATTATTTTCATTTTAAAGTTAGAAATCATACAAAGCTTAGACACTTCACAAATAAGTGACAGTAGAAAATGTCTCAAGTGCTATTACGATGAAAAAAGTGTGTTGTAACAAAGGAAGAGAAAATTAATGTACTGTAAGATAAAAGGAGCACAGCGGACCACTTTATAATGTATCAATGGCACTATGATTATAATAGATTCTCTAATTTAAGCCTTAACCGCATGCCTTAAATTAAATGGAAACTGTAGTGTTTGAAGCCTACTGTTTTGTTTAACTAGTTTTTGGCTAAATTGTCGCACACCACTTACAGATTTAATTCTGTTGATGGCCCTTCCTTCCATCTGGGCTGAGTGGTCAAATGGGTTCATGTTGCTGAACTTGCTACTACCATGTTTCCCTGAAAATAAGACCTACTCCGAAAATAAGCCCTAGCATGATTTTCAGTCTGCTCTGTAATATAAGCCCTACCCCAAAAATAAGCCCTAGTCAAGATCGTAAGCTGAAAAGTAAGGCACCTAAGACCAGGTTTATACTTCACGCGATGTAATGCATGTGCCCAAAACATCCATTAAATTCTGAGGACAACTTGCCACAATATCTCTGAAAAGGATGTTTAATGATTACATCCATCAGTTCGGGGATGCGCCCATTCCAGCAGCATCGGCGCAAGACAGAAACAAAATCCCTGGACGGGGCATCAGCTCATCGCATCATGTCTTTGGATAGAAAACTGAGCACACTATGAAAACCCACCAGGAAAACATACAAACTCCAAGCAGGGATCACAAGGGACATCACTCCCTGTGAGACAGCAGTGCTACCGCCCTGCCACAGCGCCACCCCATATGTGTAACTGTTAACAGTATTCCTTATTTAAACACAGTTAACGATTTATATGTAAAATGTAAGATACATATTTTAATGCATTTCATCATGAAAATGATATCAAGTACAAAGCTAAGAATTGTAAATGTGCAGAGAGCTGGAATATTATAAATTTAATGTGTTCTGTGTGGCGATGCTGCTTGCTGCTGCTGTCAGGTCAGGAGGAAGCCCCAGAAGCTCATAGCGATTAACAACTGGGTCGGTTTTAAGATGACATTTACGACGGTCTGCTTTAATGATAAAGTAAACTATGAGGTTAAAGTGGACATTTCGAGTTTAAAGCCGAAATTTCCACTTTAATCACAAAATAGACATTTTCATTATGTCCCCATTTTTTTTCTCTGTGGCTGAAATACGCCACCGTACATTCTGATGGTATTGTGAAGGTGCAAAAAATAAAAAGACGGCACAGAAGATGGTATTTGAGACTTTTAAAATATATCGTGTCATTACTTTGGGGAATATGCGATGCTTGAATATCAACGCAACATGAATACATTTGTATGTTGGCATTTTGCTTCACCACATTGAATCCCATTCATCAAACATCGAAGCACATACATCAATCCTGGAAGATCCTAAAAGCGGCTGGAGTAGCAAGAAATTCAGGCTGGAATTCAGGGTTTGAATATGGAGAGTTTTAACGATTTTCCAGAAGATGACATGACTGTATTTGGATAAATGTATATTGTTGTACATGAATAAATATAAGATATCCCCTGAAAATAAGCCCTAGTGCATCTTTTGGAGCAAAAATTAATATAAGACCCTGTCTTATTTTCGGGGAAACACGGTGGCAAAACTGTTTTTATGTTAATTCAAGATTACATACCAAAAATCCAGTTCAAGGTCATGAGGAATAGTTGTCTATCCATGAAGCATCTGACAAAAATCAGGAAACAGCTTCTGTCAAAGTAAAAACGAAAAAGCAAAATGAAAACGTTGAACCAAAAATCAAAGTCAAAGCCAGTGAATGAGTCCTTGACACCAACCATGCAGAGATTTCTTTAGATTATCCACAAATTTGGATGACTGGAAAGTGCACAGCGCCCACTTTTATCCCATTATGATGATGACATCAGCAGCGCACCCCTCCAGTTGAGTTGCTTAGTAATGTTATAGTAAGCACTGATCAAAATCATGCACATAAAAACCAAGATGGTTTTGGGAAAAGCTGCAAAAATGTTGTAACTGTCTCAAAACTGAATCCTAACTTAAAAACAATTCCAGAATTGGATTCTGTAACTTAGTATTTGCTCAGAAAAACACACAAAAAAATGAATAATCATAACACCATGCACAAAGAATCAAAGGAATGATACAAACAGATGAATGCAGTTTGTCTTCATGTCAGGAAGTTGAAATCCATCCATTATCCAACCCGCTATATCCTAACTACAGGTTCACAGGGGTCTGCTGGAGCCAATCCCAGCCAACACAGGGCGCAAGGCAGGAGACAAACCCCGGGCAGGGCGCCAGTCCACCACAGGGCAGAAGAGTAAATTTCCAAGCAATTTTTATTGTGAGACAGGTTCAGGAAAAGCATGTAGATAAATGCAAACCAGTATTGTCCACTTTGTAGATTTAGAAAAAGCATTTGACCGTATCCCAAGAGAAGTCATGAGATGGGCAATGTGGTATCGGGGAGTGGAGTTATGGCTTTTACAATTGTGTATGTCTGTGTACGGTGATGCTGAGACAGCTGTCTGCACGGTTTAGTTTTAGTTTTTAGTTTTAGTTGACGATAGTGAAGAAGAATTAAGAAAAAAATTCCATAAATTGCAAAATAGATTTGTCTAGATGAAATTAAAAATGAACCCGGACAAAACCAAAGTAATGTTGGTATGTGCCAAACAACAAACTGTAGTAGAATCTGTAAGGTTGTCTTGCAGGGTGTGTGGTAGAGGCAGAGGTTCAAACTCTATCAAGTGCACAAAATGTGAAAAATGGGTTTATGGAATGTGCAGTGGAATAATGGGAAAGCTGACAAAGAGCAGCATTTTCTTTGTGTGCAGAAGGTGCAACGGTGGAACCCCATATTAAGTGACACAGGAGACTTTGTAGTTGAAGGTAGTACAAAAATAGAGTAGGCAGATAGGTTTTGATACTTCAGTGATATGTTAAGCTCAACTGATGGGGCAGATATAGCAATGACCATGAGATTGAGGTGTGGTTGGAAAAAGTTTAGAGGCATACTTCCATTACTAGAGACCAAGGTGACTTTTGTAAAAATGAAAGGAGAATATATTACCAGTTATGTGCATGCCTGTGTGCTGTATGGTAGAGAGAACTGGGTGTTCCAGTCTTAACATCTGAGAAAGGTAAAGGAAACTGAGATTTGTATTATAAAATGCGTGTATGAGGTGTCACTGAAAGTTAGATTGAAGAATGTAGATCTATGCAAGAAGAGTGAATTTTGAACCTATAAGCATCATCTTGCAGAGGCACCACCTTAAGTGGTATAGGCATATGATGCGAAAGAATGATGATGACTGGATGAGGCCAAGTCTTGAACAATCGGTACATAAAAAGAAGCTAAGAGTTAGGCAAAAGGAATGTTAGATTTATAAGATGAGAGGAGATATCAACAAAATATATCTTACAGATGCTGATATGCATGATAGAAGTCAACAGAAAAGAGTAATTTGAGGTAAAATGGCTAACCCAGTTTATCCTGGAAACAAGTCATAAAATTGAACTGATGAACACTATCAAATGAAGTTCTATCTATCTATCTATCTATCTATGAGCCAAATGTGGACAGGAAACCGAGAGCAGTGGAGTTTATAATTAATACCAAGAATCCATAGCAGTAAAACATCAATGTTAAGCACTCTGGCACATAAATATAATAAAAATATAAACTGTATTAGAATAGACCCTATTTCAAATACAACTTAGAATGTAACAAAGCGCACACATTTCTCTGCCTTTGTTGAAATGACCTTGTTGGCTCCTGTTATCGGCATGCATCTTACTCCAGGTGTTACGATCCCAACTGACCACTAAGTAATATTACAATTTATCTGTAAAACTACGCTCATCCAATTTTCCCCAGTTGCTATTAGCAACCAGACACCTAGCCAATAGGAATCAGTTGCAATTAGCAAACCCTGGAAAGGGGTTTGTTGCCCCATATGGATGAGACTCACTGTGAATACTGGCATGGTGCAGGCCAGACACTGGCATGTTTTAAAGAGAGGTGTTCATTTGAGAACAGAATTGAGCATTGGCAGAACAGCTTCAAGAGCAAGACAAGGACATTTAGCTTACTGTAGTCAAGCTAGCTAAAAATCACTTTCAAAGAACTTGAACAAAATTGTCTGGTAAAAAATTTTGAAAAGAAAGGAAAAATAAAAAGAAATCCAGCAATCACTTTCGGCCTGCTGTCATTTGAAGAGAAACTCACTCCCATCTTTTCAAAGGTTTTCTCTGAGTCTTTCAGCTGCAATTCTAAAAAAAACCTGATGAGTGTATCCATGATTCTTAGCAAAAGGTGTTTCTTCCCCATTTGTGTCAAATCTATTTGGCAATAGCTTAGCCTGTAAAATGTTGGTGTCGTCAAACTGGCATATAGAACCTTTGCAATTAAGAAGCCCCAGATTCCCCATTGAGTCTTCTAAGTAGTCAATACTGGTCTGTCTTAATTGGTATTCTTTTAACACAGTTTATTTATTTATTTTCTGAATAGCTACTGGTGGTTACAAACAGACTTCCTACACAAAGTAAATGGAGAGACATATTTGGAAGTAAAATGGATTATGACAGGATTAAGTAGTTGTTTGAATTGATTATTTTGTGTATTAAAACATTTAATGTAGACATGCACTACTGGCTAAAAATCTACAGTTGAACCAACAACTACACTAATCCAAGTCTCTTTTAAATTTTCCAATATTTAAATCCCTAGGTCATCTGTGGTTTTTATGTTAGTTCCCTGTCTATGGGGGTTTTACTGTTGTTTCTCCCCCTTATCCCATTGACGTACATGTTAAGTGTTTCTTGTTTGGCCATCAGTTCCGTTACCCTCAACTGGATAAACTGTTTAGAAAATAATGTTTTGATCACCATCTCTACTAATCCTACACTTAATAATCTCCGCACTACCTCTACTAAACCTGGCAAAGGTGGTCCTTCATGTTGCCCCATCTATTCACTGCCCCCACCCCCCCTGTCTGTTCAGCTTGGCTATTTATCGCTAATACCTGCCAAGTCTGCATGCAACCTTGATATGGATAGCGATGACCAGATGTCATTTAATGACCATTTTCCTGTGGTCTCTGGGTCTTGCAGAGTCACTCTATGCAACATCAACAAGATCAAACTGTATCTGACACAACTCCTGGTCCAGGCTTTGATATTGTCACATCTGAACTACTGCAACTGTATATTGGCAGAAGTGCTGGCAAGTGTCACCAAGCTTCTGTAGATGATTTAAAATGCAGCAGCATATCTGCCATTCAGCAAGCCAAGGCAGGGACATGTCACTGCTCTTTTTGTAGCAGCACATATTAAATTCAGAATCTTAATGCTTGCCTACAGAGTAGTCAGTGGGTGAGCACCTACACATATGGAGACACCTGTGCGAACCCAAGCTCCTTATTGACCACTCAGATCTACTGAACGGCAACTGGTGATGCCCCCTCAATATGGCATTAAATCTCAATGCAGATTCATTTCATGTGTAGCTACTAGCTGGTGGAAGGAGCTAGCCACCTCCATTAAAACATTTGAGTCCCCTCATGGTGTTTAAGAAGCTTTCAGAGACTCTCTTGTATGGCGAATTTCTCTCTAACTGATATTAGCTGTTAGGTTATTGTAACCTAGCAATTGTAACTTGCTTGTGTTTTGTTCTGAGCTCTCTTCACTTGTGGTGATCAATTTGTAACCTGTCCTGTGACATTTGTTGCCAAGCAGACCCCCAAACAAATGTCTGCTCAATTATGTTGGCCTCTTTTGTAAGTTGCTGTGGATAAACGTGTCTGCTAAGCTAATAAATGTAATGTAAATGAATATGCAGTGATATGCATTAAAGTTCTCCATTGCCATGTTTGTCCCTGGATGGGTCCTTTCCAGACTGTCCCATGTATACTTTCTCATACACTAGGGGGCTCCGCCCCCTGCTCGCTTCGCTCGCCAACCCCTGGTGTTGGGAATGACAAAGAGCGTGATGTATGAATGAGATATAGAATAGTGTGACGGTGTAGATGATGCAAATAGAAATCAAACAATAAAGTGTGTGGCACAGTGTAAAGGTTTATTTGAAAATTTCTTTATACACGCCGTTTAAGTGTAAAAGGTAATTCCAGCTCAGAACTTGTAAGGTCATTTACGATGGTTATTGTTGTGATCAGAGTCAAGTTTGTCAGAGCTTAGAAAGAGTTGTGTCTCTCCAGGAAGTAATGGAATGACTTGAGTATTAATGTTTTCCACATTAATATTTTTTGGACATAATATAGTGCGTTGTGTTAAAAGGGGCATTTGGTCTAATGAGATTGCTGTTCCAAATGTCTCTGTAACTAAGTCGTCGCAGATAAAGGCTTGAGGAAGTGTAATAATATGTGGCTGAAGTCCATCTGTATTGGTGAGTGTACCATCTCTCAGTTGTAATAAGCAATTGTTATGATCTGGTTCTGGACATCGTATCTTTTTTACTAACTGTATCTTTTGAAAGCAATGCCAATTGTCTGCGTATTTTAAGGTGCACTGAACAATAGCTGAGTGCATGGCATCTGGAAGAATAGCTAATCACTGTCTAAAATCTCCTCCTCATAAAAGTACCTTTCCTCCAAATCGAATATTATTATTCATAAACGTTTGTAGAAGTTTATGAATGGTGTTGAGTAAGTGACTTCATGCCATTGAACATTCATCAATAAACAACATTTTTTCAAGACGGATGTCACGTGCAGTGCCACCGTTAATGTTCATAGTGGATACCGATTTGTAGGATCTAATGTAGTTGATAAAGATTTCACTTTCAGGTACATCGTCAGTTCTAAGCTTCTGTAGATATTCAGTATATGAATGTAAAGAAGGCAGTCTAATTTGACCCTTTTGACAACAACGTGTAAATGTATTACTTGTATTGCCAGTTGTTTCTTCAGGGAAGTGAAGTGAATGACAATGATTGCAAATGACATGCATTAATCCTAATGAATTTTCCTGGTGTATGTTTTGCTTGTGCCGTTTGAGAGGCGCGTTGTTGCATGTGTAGTATTTGGGACGTGTTGTTTTGGAGCTGTAATCGATTTGCCTGTGCTGTGTGAGAAGCCCGTTGTAGCCTTCCTTGCCGTTAACATATGTCTGAGACGGGAGGTGTTTCGTTTTGAATCCGTGCCTGTTGCGATGCAGCACTTTGATTGATAGTTTGCGTAATGTGGATCTAGGATGTAGATTTGTGCATATTTGCGTTGTTGATTTGTTTCAGGGTGCACTGTTCCAATGCGATGCAGTATTTGTGCACATATGCGAAAGCAGTATGGGCCATTGCCTTTTGGTGGCCTGATATTTACTCCGGTATATGCAAAAGCAAATGAACTATTGTAGGATCTAATGCAGTTCATAAAGTTTTTACTTTTAGGTACATCGTTAGTTAGAAGCTTTAGTTGAGCTTTGCGTTTTTGGAGTCGAGACATTTTTTCTTTTAGAAATATGGATAAGTAATAAGGAGTATTGCACTCACTGTTAATATGGAACCTTTTCTGCAGTTGAACGGTTAATAGTGCCTTATTGTAATGAGATCCACCTATGCTGCATAGCCGTCTATTTTGTTGTTTCTTTCGTGTTCGTGTGTTTGTTTCTGTTATCATTTCCTTTTCATTTTTGTACCCGTGACCGTGTATTCATGACTTGTTTCTTTCTCAGCATGCGAAATATGGATAAGTAATAAGGAGGATCGCAGTCACTGTTAATATGTTTCCTTTTCTGCAGTTGAACGGTTAATAGTGCTTTATTGTAAGGAGATCCACCAATGCTGACACCTATGCTGTCTAGTGTGAAGGTGTTGATGTTCACTTTAGAATATGTGGCTTTGGGTGTCACTTCTTATGGATGTGTGTGTGTGTGTGTGGGGGGGGGGGGGGGGGGTTGAGGATTGTTGTCGCGCGAGCGTCTTCTTTCTTTTTGTGTTCCTGTGTCTTGTTGAATCCCCCTCTTTGTGTGTGTCCCGTCCCTTGCTTGTAGGGTCTGTGGGGTGGTTTTGTGTTCTTTTTTTTGTGTTCCATGGGCTTGTTGAATCCCCCTCTTGGTGTGTGTCCCGTCCGGTGCCTGTAGGTTTGGGGGGGGGTTGTGCCTTGCTGTTGTGCGCAAGCCTCTTTTTTTTTTTTTTTTTTTGGGTCTAGTTTCGTGTGCAATGTGTTTCGTGCTTTGCTTGCGTTTGAATACTTTTTTATGTGCCTTTTCCTTTTTTCGGTGCTCTTTGCGCCTCATTTCTCCATTTTTCCTGTGCTCACTCCTTTTTTCTGTGGTCTTGTCCGCCTCTCGCGGCCCCTCATCCGCCTCTCTCGCCCTCTTTTGTCCGCCTTTCTCGGCTCCTCAGCCGACTCTTGCGGACTCTTTTTGCGCCTGCGCAGTACGTCTTTTTGCAGCTACGGCCCATTGCCGGATGTGCCTGCGTCCATCATCCGGTTTAGCATTCTCGGTTAGTAATATGGATCCCTCATAGTACACACCCGTATACAGAGGTGGTTGTCATTATAAGCAAATGTTTTCTTTCCTTACCAGCACTTAGCAAAGCTCACCATCCGTTCTGTTTGATCTTGGTGGCACCATTGCCTTTGGAAAACTACTGCCAACTGGGAAATAACACATAATGTACATTTGCACATTTGATGGTCTGCTGTGATTGCATGCTGGATTTGGGACAGTGCTCAGCTAATGGGCCTATGGTGTGTCACATATGACATAAGTTAATGTTAAGGGCAGCTTTAAGCTTTAATAAAGGTTGAAAGAAATGACCCACTTTAAGAGCAAAATGTGCATATCTGAGCCAGAGAGTGGTGAAAAATGTTCTGAACAAGGTAAAGGGGGAAAAATATTTTTTGCAAGTTAATATGATCAGAGCAGTAACAGTAAATTGACATTCTTGTATACTGGGGGAAAAGACTCTCAATTAATATGTCATAGTGTATTATTACATTAGAAAGCACATTGTTCTTTTTCAGTAATAAAAGGTATTAGATAGGAGCGGTAATATTTAATGTCAGAAAAAAAATCATAAACTTGGAAAATAAATATGATGAAATGTTGCTCAGTTGCTGATTGCTCCCAAAGTATTCATATTGTAAGGAAGTAAATTGCACCTTTAGGAATAAGTAGGTCATTATAAAAAGTTGATCGTATGTGTGAGATCATGTCATCAGTCAATTAAATGGCACCATGCGATGAAGACCAGTCTTCAGCACTTCCAATAAATTGGATTGCATGAGATAATCCCCGACTATTATAAGATCTTAGATGGTGTGGAACAGAAGTGATGTAATGCTGATTAAATCATGTAAATGATGAGATAGAGAGCTTTTGCTAAACCCATGGAGTTGAAGGTCACAACTTAGGCCATTTATTATTTATAGCCTGAAACATTTCCTTTTGCGATATGCCAAAGCAGACATTTGCTTGGACATAAAAATGAAAATAATACTTGTTTTCTTTCTGTAGAAATCCCTCTAGTGTGCAAACTGGCCTGTGTTCATTTGTATTTTCCACAGCTGTTTAAAAATCCACAATCAAGATAAAATCATCAGGAAAATAAGAATATAGCCGTAATATGTTAAACACTGTCACTAGCCTTGGACTGTATTTGAAAAAGAGAAAATAAATGGAGCAGGCTCAGTTTAATTTTAAACATCCAGCTTTCCATATGTGCAATTTTTCATTTATTCATTCATCCAGCTTCACCTGGGAAATGTCCAAAGGCTATAGGCCTCAGTTATAGTGCTGTTGTTTAATCGGATGTGTCACAATTACTATGCAACTAACTCAGTACTTTTTTGCATGCAGTATTTCTAATTTGTTTTTTGTTCTTTCACTAAGGCCTAATATTATTAGTTACTCTTGAATATGCTACATGGAATTACACATCACTAAAACATTCCAGCCATTGATCAGTTCCTGCTTTTTCTTAGTGACTGGCCCTGGCTATGGTTGATGGTTCCTGCGAAACACAATTTTAGAGGAAACTATTGTTTTGAATTGAAAAAGGTGATCAGTAAGAATAATAATGGGAATTTTTGTAGTTTTTACTATTATTTTTGTTATGATTACTATTATTATTATATGTTTACAGTTTCATTAGTTTATATTGTTCACTCAAGTATTACTTTCATGTTTTTCATCAGTTATATGTTTAAGCTTCTATTATTTTTTTTATTCTCTAACAATAGCCTGACAATAAAGCTGTAACACTGAATCATGTTGCACTTTAAGTTATGGCAAACAGCAATGTCGTTTAGAGGCTGCACATTCAGGTGGTGTAATGAATTGAAAATTTTAATTTTTGGGTTTTTTTCTGAAGAAGTTGACGTGGAACAACATAACAGCTGGTACTGTGGTTTGACGGCTTCTTGCTAGGGGTGTGTGTACTGGCTCACTTCAAGCCCTGGTTTCTCTCCCTAAGCGTATTGTAATGACAGTTTTGTTGGTAAAGAACAGAAGACATGGGATTGTGAAATATAAGAATTGAAGTGTAGAAAACAGGACAGAAGTAATTGATTGTACAAAAGGGAACAGCTAAAAATAAATAATCTCATGAACTACAGTATATATACAGTTGTCCAGCACTCTCCATTTTGGTCGTGTGGAAGGCATTTACTGAGCTGTGCAGGTATTTAAACTGATGCACTCAATACCTGCTTGTGCTGGACGCGAGTAAACCACTACTCCTGTATTTTTCCCTCTCTTCCTCCTTGGCAATCCGACTTGAGCTTTATTGCTAAACATGTCTTCCTCCTCCTACTCTACAGCTCACACATCATATCATCCAGCACAGGGACCAAAGTGAAAGTATACAGGAGTACTCTGTGTTGTCAACGTCTTGTACCCACTCACAATGTGCTATATATTTTACATGTCATCTTAGTCTAACGGTCCCCCTTGGTGATCGGAGGACATTTATTTCTGCATATGATATTGAGGAACAGGGGCCTTGAGATTGGAGCATGTTGACGTTAGTGTATGAATTCAAAGAGTCCTTTATGCTCTGATTCCTTCTCTTTTTCCTGTGCAAAACTCTTCACCTTGTTCTCTTCTTCCACCCTATTGGTAGTACTGCTGTTCTGCCTGTGGCCTTTATTTGCATATACGGTAAACCTCATAACTCTTTGCGATCACTTTTCAGAACTGTGCCGAGAAAAGAACGCAGTGCCTTAAAATACTCCACTCACTACTACAATATTACTGACAAATATCAACAAATAAGTTAGTTAATTTTCTTTTTTCTGTAGCATCACCAAATTTCAATTAAATCCATCAAGGCAATTTTGAGATGTTAGAGTATTTAGTTTTTATATTGTAAGGGGGGTTTAACCCCTAAATATTGCGATATCGAAATGTCTTTTCTTAGCTGATAGTTACTGCCCTAGATTTACCATCCTGCAAAATTTCAGCTTTATAACAAAATGGGAAATAATGTTTATTTGATGAGTAAGCATTTCATATATATATGTATTGTGACAAGAACGAGACTTATACTTTCGTAAAGGTTTGGGGCAGCCACCCATATAATGTCCTCTGGCTGCAAAAAAGGCTTTTAGTAGAACAGAGCGTTGTTTACTCAACTGAGTCCAAAACAGAACTGATGAATACAGTCAAAATGGCAGCTTTAAAGGCCAGTGGAGGAAATGACGTCGTCAAAGGCAGGACTGGAAGTAACGATATCAGACGCACCGGAACCCTGTGGGATTTCCCGAGAATGGTCTGCAAGTGATCGAGAGAGACAATTAGTGCGCCCCGCCGCCCCCTGGTTTGACGTGGAATTTCCATTATTCAAGCCCTTTGGTTGACTCCTATTCGCATGTGTGTGACAGTATACATATATATTCATTTTCTGAACCCACTTATTCCAATGTGAGGGTACAGGTAGCCAAAACCTCAGAAGCTTTGTGAACAAAACAGACTAATTCTGATTACATAGTAGATCACATGGCCCTCTCATGCTAGGCAATTCACAGTCACTAATTACGTGGGCACACGTGTCTGTAGTGTGAGGGTGGGATCTAGAATATACGCTTATCTGGATACAGAGAGAATGTGCAACATGCACAGTGACCACGCTTGCAGTCAGATGTGGAACCCTCAAGCCAAGGGCTGTAGTGCTAACCAATGTGTACTGCACCTTTCATATTAAAAATATTAATAAAAAGTGAGAATTAATAGTAATATCCTAGTTTAAAGCTAAACAGTAAATTTAGCATCAGGCTTTTTCAGTGGGTTGAGGTGGTATGTCAGCAGTAGTGATGAGTGAACCTTGCAGAGTTCACTTTACCACGAGTCTGACAAAACTGCAAACATATTTGGGAACTTTGCTGAATATATCGAAATGTATTAAAGTCAATAGGAAAGCAGTAACTGAACTAGTTCATAGTGGATTATAAGGGTGCAATAGTCTTTTAAATGTTGCTGAGGGCTAGGTAAGCATCTACCAACTTTGCAGGACTGATTATTATGGCCATAAATGTGACCTGAGCTGTGAGTCAGCAGTACCAGCCACTTGCACTGCTGTGCCACAAACAGCAAAACACTCAGAACGATAACCACAAACAAAAAACAACAAATGGCCACAAAGTATTCAGCAAACAAGGTCACCAACAAACACAGCATATTTGCTACAAGAAATGCTTTGTCGAATTACGCCGATCAACACTAGTCGACAGTTAGTAAGATTTGAATGCAGTATGTTAAATGTTTTTTGTTCTGTTTTTAATGCTTATACTTTCACTAGTTGTCTACAGATACATAATGAACATTAACTTGCTCTTTCCAATTTGATGTCCATGGAACACACTCTGTAATGCCTTAGTGGGGCCATTCTTCATATAGTGTATACACTACTCCCTTCGGTTTGGGCCCTCCTCGGATTGACTGTTATGTATGATGTAAGGCTATCTGGTTGGCAAGAAGCTGCCAGGAAAGAAACTGGCAAAAGACAATTGAAGGTCAATAGGCCAATGTAAGGGCAAATTGGTGTCTATCTCTGAGTACCACTGTTAGAGGACGTTTGTCACCATATAGCACCAAGCTCAGCAGGTGCAGTGAGGGATGTGGGTGATATGTACCCTTAGGCACCAGGAGAGGGTGAGATTCAATGAAATTTGATGAAAAGACAGATACCTTCATTGTTGATAGGGTAGCAATACATGGTTGTGAGTTAGGAGAATCAGCATTATTGGATGATAACAGGAAGCACACAATTTTCTCCAGCTTACCAGGTGACAGCATATGACGTTTGAGTGGCAGGAACACAACTATGTTACTCTTTAAAGGCAGGCATCTCAGATGTTGTCTGAGAGAGCTGGCTATTTAAAGACTAACCAGGATTCAGTAGGAAGAGCTGTAGCCTGGTAACCCTGTAGCTAAGGAGGGTCTGCCCTCGCAATGTAAATTTTGGAGGTTTCCCTTATATCCTGTCGAGGCAAAGGGAGAATTTAAAAAGTAGTCTGAAGAACATTAAGGGTTAGAAGAAGAGGATAGAGTCATAAGAGAGAGAAAGAAATGCATGTGAGCTGAAGAAGGAATTCTTTACCATGTACTTGAGAAGTAATCAAGCAGGTGAGCCACCTTACTAGATAGACATGGAGTAGTCCCTCTTTACAAAGGTGCAGAAGGCGGTTCATTTTTTGATTTATTGGTCTTTAATACTAATAATCCTTTCCTGGAAATCTTAATAAATATCAAACCCATAATTTTTGATATATACAGATCTCTTGCCTTAATTCCGAGTGTAGAAAAATTCCAGGATGGTACTTTGCTGACACAATGTACAAAATATAGAGCTTCTAATCCCTAGCATTAGAACGTTGAGATCAAAGTGAATGCCACTCTCAGGATTTGTCAGTTAATGTCCTGTCACATTACAGTATTTTTTTTCCAGTGATTTATATTGCAGACTCCATTTATATAATCTGAGTGAGTCTAGAGCCGTCAAAATATATGTAAGTTGACAAACCCAATGACTGAGTTTTGATTTCTTCTTAAGTCGTAAGGGCGGACTCTGTGCGCATGAGAAATGACAAACAATGAGCACTGTCCTTGAAGTATAATATATATAATGTTGTGACAAGGAATAAGGAAAACAGGCATTTTCAATCTCTTAAATAGAAGAAAGGATCGTCTCGCTGATGTCTTTGTGGTTTATTTACCATGACAGAATGAAAAAAAGAAGAAAACAAGGGCTGAAATTTCTGGGGAACTCACTGTAACTTTAAATTATTCATACAGCACCGACTCTGTCAGGCAGCATGTTATTGAAAGTCATCACTTAAACTGGTCATATAATTTGACATACTCCACAACAAGATCAACAACTACAGTTGTCAAGTCTGACATCCCTGACTAGAAGTTGTGTAATTTCACTTTGGCTTTATGTACAAGTAAGACTACATATACATAAATGATTCAGTAACTTCAGAAATACGTGAAACTGGACAGCATAGAGACATGACTGTTAGTGATGGCATCTTAAAGCTTCAGGGACTCAAATCTGGGTCCTAGCATGGACACTGTTTGTTCTGAATTTATTGTTTCTTTTTTTATTAATAGTTACTCTAATTTCTATCCATTTCCCAAACATCTGTTTTTTAACTGTTAACTCCAGAATCTGAAATGGTAATTATATAATGTTTAATCCCGATTAAACAGGTGTTGATTCCCCTTATCCCTGTATCAGGTAGAGCAAAGAAATACGACTTTACAGACTAGAGTTCAAAACAGAGCTGAGTATAACTGATACAAAATGGTGAAATATGTAAACTAGAGGAAATGATATCAGAATGACTGGAACCGGAAGTGATGTCAGAATGGCCAAAGCCAGAATTAATGTTCTTAGACTCAGGCAGGATTTCTTTTGGCAGATCTACAGAAGAAAGGGAGAAAGGGTTAGTGAACACTGTCATCGCCTGGTCTGGCATGTAGTTGCAATCATTTGAACCCTTTAGCTGCCTGCAATGCGCACGTGTGTGACATGGGTCATTTTAGATTAGAGTTATGCAGCATCGAGATAGACTTGAGAAATAACAGCATCAGCTACAATCAGGAAAAAACATATTAAAAGACCTTGGAGGTAAAAACTTGGAGCCAGTGGTCTAAGAATCACAATACAATTCTAGAACACAGTATATATATTTAAACCAGTAACGGCACGATAATGTGCAGTGAATACACTTGACTTGAGCATTCCTAGTTTTCATACGTTTTCTCTGTACGTTTAGCATTTGTTTGCTCCGAGGTTGATGCGCTTGCTGCTTCCTGAGCAGCTCTTCTTTTCTCCACCCTAGCGGCCTGCTTCTTCTCTTCTTTTGTCTGCATCTTTTGTGTTAAAACTGATTAAGTCAGTGTTTGTGTTGCAATTAATTAGTACATTTTCCTTAATTTTTCACTTAAGCTGGCACTTGAGGCAGATTGAAGAATTAAGAATGATTTAAGATATGAAGAGGTAGGGGAAGTGACGACGAAGGTGGTAGAGATGAGAATGGCGCCCGTACGCCTGCACTGCACGACCACCCTGTTGACCACTGCTGAGAGTTGATTCTACAATAAAATAAAATAAAAAGAGGAATAACCTTGGAGGTCAATCATCATCATGAAAGTGGATAGTAGATGTCACGTAGTATATGTGTACCAAATTTCAGGTCAATAGTTCAAACGGTTTACGAGCAACAGGTGATTTAAAATCCTGGACAGACAAACGGACAGCTACGGTAGCGTATTATATATAAAGATACCAGGTGGAATACATGTGTGCTCTAAAATAAATAAATAAATGAATCCATTCTGTGTAGCTACAAAAAAACAAAACATTAGCCCAAGAACAAGAAGCAATCTTGCTGTAGACTTTTCCCCATTTCAGAGTTTAATTTTGTAATAATTCCTTTTCCTTTCAGCTCATAGACACTTATGGAGCTGTAAATTAAACATGGCTCCATAGTGAATTTAGCAGAGGAGAATAGGGGTTGTTTTCTTGTAACACTTCATTAACTCAGTTCTGGTTAATTTGTGTTTTGATTTTATTTAGAATTAGTTGGAGCAACTTGTCTTGGAAACCTTATCCATCAAGAGGTAAGTTGTGCCCCATTGTGCTGTTAACGCCAGCCATTTAAAGAGAACAAAATAAATAACTGCGTAATGGTTTATACACAGGCTCCCAATCTGTGTGACAGGGAATGCAATAATGAATATTCACATCCTCAGAAAATCAATGTAAACAATGACTTTCAAGCACAGCCACTGTGAGTTAGTGAATATTCATTGTGCTGTCTTTGATTTTACTCTTTGACTTGATTGCTGTAGCCAAATTCATAAAACTTTAATAACCATTCCCAAAGCCCATACACATATATCACTGCTCCTGCTACAGTATTCTTGTTTAGAAGTACATTCTTCAGGCTCCAGGGACTGAATACTATAAAGCAGGGCTTGACGTCTGTTTTCAAACCACACTTGCATGTGTGAATTGCTTGAACAGCTATGAGCTATTGGAAGGGTAATCCAAACTAGACTTTAAATTAGAGCTAAACTGAAAAACAAACAGCCAAGTTGAATTCTCCAGCTCATCCTTTGTGACAGACATTCTTTGATAGGTAAAACTTGGAGTGGCACTCAAACTAGGGTTGGTTCTTGTCTTGCACTTGAGGCTGCCCGGATAAATTTTGGCCTCCATTACCCAGAATAGCACAAAATAGCTCCACAAAATATGTCACTGAAAACTGAGCCTTTGTTGTGAAAGGTAATCAAAATAAAAAATCTCTGAGTCTTCTTCTTTTATGGTATCTCACACAATCAATTTATAAGCTAGACTAATCCTGAGCTAATATCCTCTGTGTTCAGAAGTTCATTATTAGACGAGATCTTGAAACTTAAAAATGAGGAAAGATGAAAGATACACATTTATGTGAAGTCGGTTCTTTGTAGTAAAATTAATTTCTCAGATTTTTTAAATGATTAAGCCTCAAATATATTTCATGATTGACTATATACTTCATTTACTGTGAAAATACAAAAAGAGGCAGACAAGAAGAAATTTTGGGGTACCAAATGGTGAACCCCATATAATTAGCAAGACTGTTAAAAAAGATTCTGAAAAAATAAACTGCCAGGCAGTAAACCAACATTTTTGCAGACGTACGTTTAAATCATGACTGCCAATTTATTATGGAGATCCCACATTTGAAAAGTCCCGGCCAGAAGAGGTGGATTCAAGGTCACCAGAGCCGGAAGTGATGTCAGCCATCTTGAAGCCATCGATCTTCTGGTCTACAGGTGGAAGGAAAGGCTTGACAGTAAGTGAGAGCACCAACCCTCGACTCAAAGTAGAATTACCATATAATAAGCCCTGAGGTTGTCTCCCATTTGTGTTTGTGTGACAATTGTCATACTTTATATGTAGGAATGCAGGGGTTTGTACACTTTGTATGTGTGCCATAGAAAGGCAGCAAAGATCTGGCCTGGGCAGTAATGTGTACTTATTCTTCAAAAAATGTAAAAGTCCTGTGCTGCCATCTCTTGTTCAGGAACATGAAAAACCCTGTTGGTATCCATCCCATGTCTTACTTTGCCTCTCAACAGAGGATCAGGGATCTGTTGTAACTACTGGGTTACCTGTCCTCTAGTGTCCTGAAGGAACATGTTGTGCTTTCAGTCAAATTGTATTAAACTCTCTCCTGCAGTAGTGTATTGTCTACACACATAGGGCATCCTCTAGCAACTCCTGTAATTCCATACCGGTATCAGTAAGACCATCTATCTATCTATCTATCTATCTATCTATCTATCTATCTCTCACTGCACGTGTGCTCTTCTCTCCTCCCAGACCAGGGTCTTGAGATGCCCTGGTGCCACATTTGCCCAAGTAGCCTCTTGCATAGAATAACCAGAATGTGTGTTTTCTGATATATTTCATGAAGTACAGGTTGGATTGAGCAAGTTGGCTTCAACACATGCATCCATCCATCCATCCATTGTCCAACCCGCTGAATCCGAACACAGGGTCATGGAGGTCTGCTGGAGCCAATCCCAGCCAACACAGGGCACAAGGCAGGAACCAATCCCAGGCAGGGTGCCAACCCACCGCAGGACACACACAAACACACCCACACACCAAGCACACACTAGGGCCAATTTAGAATCGCCAGTCCACCTAACCTGCATGTCTTTGGACTGTGGGAGGAAACCGGAGCGCCCGGAGAAAACCCACGCAGACACAGGGAGAACATGCAAACTCCACACAGGGAGGACCCGGGAAGCGAACCCAGGTCCCCAGATCTCCCAACTGCGAGGCAGCAGCGCTACCCACTGCGCCACCGTGCTGCCCTCAACACATGCAGTATGTTCAAATATATTAGTCTCTTAGCGGTCTCTCAGATTGGCTTCATTCTCTCTCAGATACTCAGTTATGGACTGCATGTGCCATATCTGTTACTTTTTGATTTAGCAGACTGTATTATGCTTTTGGAATTTTTAATGCCTTGAATATATTCAGTCACAATTCCTCAAAGTGGTGCTTCCAATAACCTTATTACCCATTAGGTCTGTAATATTTGCTTTTGTTTCTAAACATGCATTTAATGTTATTTTGTATGTTCTTTCATATATATGTATATATATATACGCATGCCATGTTTAATGTCCAGGGTGTCTGCTGGACAAAAGAAAAATCAACGAAAAATAAATGCAAGAAGCTCTGTCCTCCTCTGAAGCTGGTTTGCAAATGAATGCTGTCTTTCAGTTGTAACCTTATTTAAATACCATCAGGACTGGAAGGGGTGGGGCTGATGTTAAAAAAGATGTGACATCTCATGTTTTCTGGTTGTTTCTCCTCTATCCTAGGGATGAATAAGCAGTGTGACAAAAGCCGCTATACCAGCACTCAGCCCGGCACAGACAGACGCAGGAGGCACGCTGATAAAACAAATAAATGATTTATTTTTCTTTTCTTTGCCTGTGGGCAATGCCTTCCCCGTTCCCACAGGCACAACTCAGTTCCAATTAGCACAAGCCCACACAATTCTTCTTCTCTTCTCTTCCTCTTTCTCTTTATCTTTTCTCCACCACTCCTCTCTGGCAAGCTTCATCCTCTACCACCTGACTCTCGCTCTCGGAGTGGTGGCTGCTGGCTCCTTTTACAGCCCACCCGGAAGTGTTCCAGGCGTTTGACGACCTATTTCATGCTGCACTTCCGGGTGTGGTGGAAGAGCCGCACACACGGGCTCAGGAACAACTGTAGCACCCCTTAAGTGTCACAGACAGAGAGCACTAGAGGATGGTAACTTATACAATGGACATTGGCGTCAGCAGCCGTATGAAGGGAGTAAACAAAGATTAAACTATTGTACCTTAAAGACTTGCTGTTTTTTTATGTCCAAAATTATGCAAATGAAAAGTCAAACCAAGTGACAGATCTGTAAATTGGCCAGGTGCAGGGTCTAAGCAACGCTTTTGCTGACTTCTTGAAAAGAGTGATTTCATGCATAATTGCCATTTTCATGAGAATGTCTCACCAAGTAATCAATAGCTTTCAGATGGCATTAACTATCAGTGATTTCTATTGATTTTGATGACTTCAATAAATTCTTATTTGTTATCAAAAAGTACATTCATAATTCAAAGTGTGCTATTGCATCTCTGCTTGGATAAATTAGTATTCCAGATGGATTAAACTTGTGGAAATACATTTTGTTCTTACAGTATGTCAATGTTCAAAATAACATTTCTGTTGAACAATCAGGAGGGACTTGTTTCAAGGATGTAAGTGTAAAGAATTAGTAAGCCTTGGACATCCCGCTAAAAAAAAAACATTTTGTCTTAGATAATTTTTTTCTTTTCATTTGTAGTAAATATCCTTAAAGCTTTATTTTCAAGGAACTGGAATATACATGTGTTTTAGATTAATTTTTAATTTGGAAGTTTGAGGAAGATATTATTTTCACCATTTTATTTAGGTGCATCACAGTGTCATTTGATAAACTCTCAGCATATTGTTGGTGAGATGCTAGGGCATATTGCACCATTGCTAAGGTGTGCCTCCCAAGAGGCACTACACGTCACATCACAAAGGCTCCACTATAAAACTCAACGCAACACTGCAGCTCATGTGATTAAAACTGCCTTGAGTCAAGGGTCTCCTTTAGACTAGATAGATAGATAGATAGATAGATAGATAGATAGATAGATAGATAGATAGATAGATAGATAGATAGATAGATAGATAGATAGATAGATAGATCCCGTGGGAAATGAAATAAAAAAGTTTATAAATGGATTGATTGCCTGATGAAGTTGGCTTTGCAGTGTCAGCGTGCAGTTTGTGGCCCTGACCCTCTGGTACAAGGACAGCTCTCAACTGGATGTGTTTTAATTCTTTTCATTTGAAGAAGTCACAAATGGACATTAACTAAGTTTACTTTTGCTCTGAAAAATTCCAAGGGCTCATTCAGCAAGCTCAAAAAATAACTTTCAAAGAACTGTTTCAGTGTTATTTGTGCAACTTTGCACCTGACATGTGATGGGTGGAATCAGAACAGAGGGATACACAAATGGGTCAACAACAACAGCAACAATGTCATGTTCAACAAGCACCTCCTTTGTGTGATCCCATTTGCACCATGGACCCGATACATGCTAGAGATAAGCTAAAGAGTGATTTTAAACAACTATTTTAGTTTTTATTTGTATATATATATTGTAAACATATGAAAGAAGAGGTAATCAAGAGCTGGGGAACAATCACTGCCCCTTTTATTACATCAAAGAAATGCTAAATATAAGTGACAGCAACAAAAGGAAGCCTAGGCATTGCACATCTGATGCAGTCTCTCTAGGCTGCTCTTCAATGAATTATTGGAGCTCCATGCTCTTTTGAATTTGGCTTGGCAATGAAAAATGAATTCCTGAACTTCATTCCATCCATCCATCCATTATCCAACCTGCTATATCCTAACGACAGGGTCACAGGGGTCTGCTGCAGCCAATCCCAGCCAACACAGGGCGCAAGGCAGGAAACAAACCCCAGGCAGGGCGCCAGCCCACCTCAGGAATTCCTGAACTTTCAGTCTTTAAGTAGCTCTGGGACCAAAATAGAAGTTACCTCAATGGGCTTTATCATCCAGGCTGTGGGTGAAAGAGGAAGAGACTGTTAGCAAACAAGTTTCCCGTGACTCCAGACAGTCCTTATCTCTGAATTGTCACCTGGATGCTCCTGATTCATGCACATGCTATAATATATTTATATTTATATCTACTGTATATATATATATATATATATATAGTAGGCGGCACGGTGGCGCAGTGGGTAGCGCTGCTGCCTCGCAGTTGGGAGATCTGGGGACCCGGGTTCACATCCCGGGTCCTCCCTGCGTGGAGTTTGCATGTTCTCCCCGTGTCTGCGTGGGTTTCCTCCGGGCGCTCCGGTTTCCTCCCACAGTCCAAAGACATGCAGGTTAGGTGGATTGGCGATTCTAACTTGGCCCTAGTGTGTGCTTGGTGTGTGGATGTGTTTGTGTGTGTCCTGCGGTGGGTTGGCACCCTGCCCGGGATTGGTTCCCTGCCTTGTGCCCTGTGTTGGCTGGGATTGGCTCCAGCAGACCCCCGTGACCCTGTGTTCGGATTCAGCGGGTTGGAAAATGGATGGATGGATATATATAGTAATAAGGCGCTATATAGCGCCCAGCCCGGCACAGACTGACGCAGAGGCACATGTTAACTCACACAGGCTTTTTATTTTTTCTTCACCTGTAGGGTACGTCTTCCCCGTGAACCCCACAGGCAATACACAGTCCATCAAGCACTTATCACACCAAAACACTTTTTCTCCTTGACCACCACTCCTCCTCTAGCTTAGTCCTCCTCCTCCCGACTCTGGCTCTCTGAGTGGTGGTGGCTGGCCCTTTTATATCCCACCTGGAAGCGTTCCAGGTGCTTGACCACCTGGACCTAATTGCACTTCCAGGTGGGGCTGAAGAATCTTCTAGCCAGGCTGCTGACTCCATGCAGCTCCCTCTAGCGGCCATCCGAGCCCCCAACCAGGCTGTGGAGGACTCCATCTCCCATGGAGCCATGCAACAGGCTGGGGGATCACCGTCCGCCAGGGAGGCTGCCACCAAGCGTCCCAGGGGAGGTATTGAGCTGCCCATGGTTGCTCCCCCGGAACAGATGCAGTAGGGGCGTCCCTGCCGGGCATGGCACCTGGCTATCCACCACTATATATATAGTGGTCGAATAAAGCACTGTAGGTCCTACAGGTAAATGTTGGGGTGCCAACCCAGTTGTCTCAGTCACAAATAACAAAAAAAAAAAGAGGTGCTATGTGCACCACGACAATCAACAAAAGAAATGATAGAAATAAAGAAAGCTGTCTGGCTGTAATAACGTTGTCTTTCAAGTGATAGGGAGCTCCAATCTATGGTGCAGTCTGTTCACAAGTGACTACCTTGTCAGTTGCCCTCACTGGGTGTCTACTTGGTGCCGCAGGGGAAAGAAAAGAGGAGAAGGTGAGCACGAGTGCCCCCCTCGACCTGAGGTGGTAGTACCTGCAGTCAGATGTCCCCAGAGGGTGATCCACAGACGTGCATGCGTGACTAATATATATATATGAGGAAGGACCCAAAAATTCTCAGAATCGGACAAAAGCATGGAAGTAGGGTGAAGTTATCAAATCTGTATCTAGGTATCACAGACTGTCTTATTAAACAGTCTGCTAAGTTGCATTGTGCTGAGTTCATTAGGATGTGTGTTTCTGACATTTATTCAACAATCACACATGTGACTTCACTGATTTTTTTTTCTACAAGCTAAAAAAAGCACATCAGGTCATATCGATCATCAAGACAACGATGATTGCATTTGTTAACATTAATGGACTTCTTACTGAAGAGTTTCTGACTGAACAAACTGTTTACCAGCAACATTACACTAGACTGCTGAGGCATTTTTGGGAAAGCATCAGGAAAAACACGTCCAGAGCAGTGGAGCATGTGGAACTGCATTTCACAACCATGACCGCGCACTGGCACACGAAAACAATGTGGTTGTTGCTTTGCACCTTCCAAATTAATCAAATCTCGCTCTCTGTGACTTTTTATGTTCATGAAATTAAAATTAAGATTGCCGGGCAGATGATTTGCTTCCATGGAAGAAATCGAGAAAAAAATTGCAGGTAGTGCTAGACATGGTAACAAAAGTACACGAAATGTTTACAGGAATGGAAGAAGTGCTGGGAAAACTTTAGTGCCTCTCAAGAAGGACTAAAGTGAAATTCCTGTAAGTTGAATAATAACATTTTTTATTAACAATTTTGGGAATTTTTGCCCTCGTATAAAACATTATATTGATTCATACCCTAAACAAGAAAAAAGTTATTTGAAAAACTAGGGGGCTCCGCCTATTAGGCAATTAGGCAATACTAATTAACAAAGAATAAAGTATAAGGTCCGATGGCCAGCGAGGACAGAAAAAACAAAAAATAACTCCAGACAGCTAGAAAAAAAAAAAAAAAATCTGCAGGGGATCCAAGGCCATGAGACTGCCCAGACCCACTAGGTATTCTACCTAACATTAATGATCTCAATCAGTCCTCATGGTTTTCAGGCTTCACCTGGAAGAACTAGGCGATGATGGTCATGTGGACATCTGGCCTTCAATCCATCAATGTAGGGACTGCACGGTGCTTTGATCAGATGGTGATGGCACAGATCACCACCACAGAAAACCGGTAAAAGAATAGCAGAGAAAGTAGAAGTTAGTATGGATTTTGGAGCCATGAAAAAAAATGATAATTAAGATAATTAAATATATATACAGAATATCAGAGTTACACTAAAGTAAAGCTATGAGAAAACCATGTTAAAGTAATGGGTTTTTAGCAGTTTTTTTTTAAAATGCTCCACTGTATTAGCCTGGCAAATTCCTATTGGTGAGCTATTCCAGATTTTAGGTGCATAACAGCAGAAAGCTGCCTCACCACTTCTTTTAAGTTTAGCTCTTCGAATTATAAGCAGACACTCATTTGAAGATCTAAGGTTATGATTTGGAGTGTAAGGTGAAAGACATTCTGAAATATAGGATGGAGCAAGATTATTTAAGGCTTTGTAAACCATAAGCAGTATTTTAAAGTCAGTTCTAAATGACACAGGTAACCAATGTAGACAAGGTTCTGTTGTTTCAGTGGTTAGCGCTTTTGGCTGATAGCTCTGGGAGAGAAGGTTCAAATGCTGCCCTGGCCTTATCTATGACACAGGTGTCGGACTCCAGTCCTGGAGGGCTGCAGTGGCTGCAGGTTTTCATTCTAACCATCTTCTTCATTAGTGACCAGTTTCTGCTGCTAATTAATTTCTTTTGCCTTAGTCTTAATTAACTTGACTCAGGGCCCCTTAGTTGTCTCCTTTTCCTTAATTATCAGCCAAACAATAATGAGACACAAAACGAGCTGCCACATGACCAGCTCACCTGTGCCCGTCACACAAAATCTGAAAATAAAGAAAGGTGAAGGTCTCGGTAAGGTTGATCTCTCAGGTCACCAAAACATCTTTATGTGTTTTCTTAGAAAAAAACAGAAAAATCAACAAGCCATGAAATTAAATAATGGGTTTAATTAAGAGCAAGAATCAGCTTCCCATTAAGAGATTGGTTGGAGTGAAACTGGTTGAAGTTTCAAATTCCAGTTTAGCTGGTCATCTCATTCCTGTTTGGCTGTCATTTAATGAAGAAAAGAATAAATTCAAGGGACTTAATCCACAAAAACAAGGCTATTAAAATGAATGGAAAAGGAGTTAATTAGCAGTGAAAATTGGTCACTGATTAGGAAAAGCGTTAGAATGAAAACCTGCAGCCATTGTGGCCCTCCAGGCCCGGAGTTCGACATCCCTGATCAATGTGGTGTTTAAATTCTCTACCTCAGTGCTTCCCAAACTCAGCCCTGGGGACCCCCTGTGGCTGCAGGTTTTTGTTCCAACCAACTTCTGTTTTTAATTGGACTCCTAGCCCAATTAAGTGAGCTGTTATTT
This sequence comes from Erpetoichthys calabaricus, assembly GCF_900747795.2. Lineage (NCBI taxonomy): Eukaryota > Metazoa > Chordata > Cladistia > Polypteriformes > Polypteridae > Erpetoichthys > Erpetoichthys calabaricus. The sequence continues at coordinate 43,822,558 of NC_041403.2, forward strand.
CCCAGTGTCTGTGTTTTGGAGTCAATGGAGTAATAACAAAACTAAGTTTGGTAAATTTTGATTAAAATGTACTAAGCGCTTATAAGGGGATAGTTTTTTTTTTGGGAGGGGTCTTGTTCAGAAAGCGGATGCCAAAAGCCCCTACTACAAACCCTGAACTTAAAGTTCGTGGGGGTAAGGGCAGGTACACCAGGGTCCCTAATCTTAAAATTTAGATTAGGTGCCTAATCTTAAAATAGTGTAAGGGTGCCTAATCGTAAAGTTGAACCGTGGTGTATACTGATGGCATCCGCTTTCTGAACAAGACCCTTTTTTTTTTTTAAACTTTTTAACAATTTTCGGCCTGATTTTTATTTTGCTTTTCCAGGTGTTCTGATTAATTATTTAATTTATTATCTACTAATTAGCAGATCTGACGCTAAAGTTATTGCAGGCTTTCGTCTTTCAGTGTTGTTTACCTGGAAGTTAGTTCTATTTGTTTTAATTATCATTATTAGGATGCAATGAAGGGTGCAAACTGCACAAGAAAATAACAAAACAATCGGATAACAACAAAAGAGAGGTAAGCATTTAAAGCAAAAGCAGAAAATGCCTTATAAATGTAAAAATCATACTGCTATGCTTTTCTGAAGGGGAATCTAAATAAATGAGATCAATTATTATCACTAATTGTAAATTTGCCTGGAATAAAAACCTGCAGCCACAGTGGGTCCTTAGGACCGTGTTTGGGGACCACCGCTCGACCCAATGTATCTGCGGACTTTTTTTTCAGGTATGGTGTTTTTTTCCCGCAACACTGATTAGGTTGATTGCCCAACTAAATATACCCTTTGTAAATGATTGTTATCTAAAATCCCTGAAATGGACTGGCCGTCTGTCCTAATTTGATTTTTCTGTTGTGCACAAGGCTGCCAGGACAGATGATGGCTGCCTATTACCCACAATGGAAGAAACACATTTCAAAATGTATATAAACAAACTCACAGATTTAAATCACATATTGTACCCGCTCTCTTCAATTTTATGTTTCTACTTACTGTCTTTTGCAGATGTCCTCATTCACTCTGTGAAGTGTTCAACTCTCAGATCCAATTTATGCCATTTACCAAAAGCTTTTTCTCTAAAGTCAGTTTTTAAATAATTTTTTGACTCTTTTTATGCACATCTCAAAGCAAAGAGTCGAGGCTTAGTTAAAGGTCGAAGTACACACTTTACATCTTCATCTGTACAGTTTAGATTTCATTATGCGATATTAAAAGGAATCTACATCATTTGGTAAAATGTTGTGAACTTTAAAAGGTTGCTCCTGATGGGCTAACACTCACTTAACAGTGTTTTTCAAATCTCAGGTACAGATAACTTGATGAAATTAAATCTGTAAGAAACTGTAAAAGAAAGAACGTAAGAATTCACCACACTCCCAAAGTGTTCTGAGATGGGCTTCATCCCTGATCTGTTTTGGCGTTTCTGCTCCCTCATTGCCCCAGCACTTTCATGCTTATGGTTTTCTTATTGTTCACAAGTCTTCTCTTTGTGGTTTGCAGTCTATGGTGCTTTCTTCACTCACAAGTATGGATGTAAACTGACAGGTTTGGGTAAGTGCCTGACCCCTGCTTAAAATCCAAGCCACGCCTGTGGCAGTGCCTCTCAGTAATCATTAGCATGTAATGGCAATTAGTACTGCATCAATTGTTTGAGCTTTTTGACTTGGATTTATTAACTCTCCTAGCTTATAGTCAATTGGGTCAATTCAACTGTTTGAGGCCCATTGTTTCTGTCTCATGCTATGGCCATTTTGTTGCTTGAACATGTAGACCTCTTTTGTAAGCATCTTCTAAGCAAATAAAATGTAAAAGCAAACATTCTCTGAACCTAAGTTAGGTTTTCTTAACTCACTCCTATCTGTATGTTTTCCCAGTTTCTGCTCTAAGCTTTTTGTCTCACATAGTTCTTCTGTCATTTTTGTGCGCATCCTATTTACTGACCTTCTCCTTATATGATAATGTCTCCACATTCTCCTGTGGTTCTGTGGTAATAATAAATCAATTTTCAAGCAATATTGCTGCATTTGTCCTTGCATGTCAAAGTCCTCCTGGCTTATGGAGATGTAACCAAGAGTTCAAATGAAGTGGGCACTCAGAACAATTCATTGAAATAATGCACAGTGTAAGGATGGGGGATACACATACTTATAGAGCCCCATATAGATGAAGACTTTGTGCACTTTAAAATCGCTTTCAACTACTTGAAAAACCATTAGAGGCAATCAAACCAGACATTCTGGAACTGTCAACATTTATCTAAGCATAAAGCCAAAGAACTTAAAAATTATTACCCAACAAAGTTTTTTTTTTTTATTATTTATTATTTTTATTTGACAAATATCTCTTCTGAACTTTGTATAGAGAGGATGAACAAATGTATTATCACATGACCACTGGGTGACTATTCAGTCCAATGTGCCTTTTACAGGAGCATAAAAGTACATTACATGTTATGAATGGAGAGTTTGCCTGCAGTTCTTTTTTAGTTTATTGATTGCACAGCATCCCTAACAATAATGAGAGCTAACTCCATTAGAATCTGTTCAGAGTCCAAGATGTAATGCTGTAAGGTGCCTCAAACTAAAGAAGCTAGCAGGAAATACAATTAAAACTGAAAAACAGTTTTACATGGTGGGGATTACAGCCAAGTTACAACTGTTATAACTGAAGCAACTACTGTAGGCTGAGATACTTGGGCAAAATACCTAGCAAAAGACAGAAGACAAGACTGAAAAGTTACCTCCTGTTTCTGTATGTCCTTGGATAACACAAAACAAGGGCAATGCAAAACAAGGAATTGAAATGAAAATATGCCTCTTTTCATTTTTTTAGAATTCCCCGTGACATCGTCTATTCAGTGTAGAACTTTATTAACCACTAAAAGGTGTTGTGTCCTGCGGTGGGTTGGCACCCTGCTCGGGTTTGGTTCCTGCCTTGTGCCCTGTGTTGGCTGGGATTGTCTCCAGCAGACCCCCGTGACCCTGTGTTCAGATTCAGCAGGTTGGAAAATGGATGGATGAGGTGTTGTGCAATTTTACTGGGTTCTGGTTCAGTGGTTAGATCTGCTTCCTCACAGCTCCAGAGTCCCGTGTTCAAGTTCTGTCCTTCTTGTTGTACTTGTGCACTGTGCCTCCATGGGATTTCCCTCATGTACTCTGATAACCTTCCACTTCCTAAAGATGTGCATGTCAATTGAAGACTGTGAAATGGCCTTCTCCGAGTATGTTAGAGGGTAGAAGGTGGATGAATATGTCAGAGAATGTTGTTAACTGATTATGTAATCACTCATTGTTATTAATTTCCTTTCCCATGATTAAAATGATATAAGCTACCCTCCTTTTGAACACAAACCCATGATTATATTGTGGAAGACGACCGGGGACCTTGCCCCACCGGGAAGCCTGGAGAAGGGAAGGACTGGGAGATGGGCAATATTTCCCTGGGGCTCAAGAGGGCAGTCCCCCTGGATTAAATCTGGGCCATGGATTTGGAGCTTGGAAGGTCAACTCTATGGGGGTCCATGGCCACCACTAGGGGGTGCCTGGATGGTTCTGGACCCCTGGACTGTAACACTTCTGCCACAACAGGAAGTGCTGCTGGAACAGGAACCAGGTATACCTGGAGTGCTTCCGGGTGCCCATGTAGCACTTCCGCCATACCAAAAAGTGCTGCAGGAATGTCATCAGGGAGCACCTGGAGCACATCCAGGTGCATTATAAAAGGGGCCGCCTCAGTCCATTCGGGGAGCTGGAGTCAGGAGGCAGGGAATGGAGCTTGTGAGGACAGCTGTAGAGGTGGCAGAAGAATAGAGAAGAAAAGACAAAGGAAAGTAAAAAGGGCTAAGTTTATTGTGGTGGTTGGTGCACTGTGTGTGCAGAAGAAAAATAATAAATAGAGTGTGCTTTTGAACATTGTGTGTCCTTGGTGTCTGTCTGTAGCCAGGCTGGTCTTACACAATATGTTTTCAGGTGAAATTAAGGAGCTCAATAAGGTAAAGGAACTTGCTTTGGGTTGGAAGAGTATGCCATTTTAATTGGCTTTTGTGCCGTTTATTAAGTGCCCTCAGAAAGCATCCAGGCCCCTTCACTTTTTACACATTTTGTTATGTTGCAGCCTTATGCTAAAATCATTGAAATTCATGTTTTCCTAATTTAGCAACACTCAATATATCAGAAAGACAAAGCAAACACATCAATTTAGAAATTATTGTAATTTTATTAAAAATAAAAGAGAAAACTGAAATGTCACATTGACACAAGTATTCAGACCTTTTCTACTGTACTTTGTTGAAGCACCTTTGGTAGCGATTCCAGCCTGGAGTCTTCATCCTCTCTTTAGCCTCTCAACCTCTGTCAGGACTGTCAGTGGACAGCTATTTTCAAGTCTCTCAAGAGATGTTCGATTGGGTTCAGGTCCATCTCTGGGTGGGCTATTCAAGATCATTCAAATAGTTGACTCTAAGTTATCCCTGTGTTATCTTTGCTTGGCATTTGGGCTCATTGTCCCATTGAAAGGTGAACCTTCAGCCCTGTCTAAGGTCCAGTGCGCTCTGTAGAAGATTTTCATTAGGAAATCTCTGTACTTTATTCAGATTACTTTTGACCTGACTTGTCTCCCAGTGTTATTACATGATGATGCCGCCACCATGCTTCACTGTTGGAATGTTATTACAAAGGTGATGAGCATTGCCTAGTTTCCTCCACACAGGATGCTTAGAACTGAGGCCAAACAGTTCAATTTTGGTTTCAGCAGACCAGAGAATCTTGTTTCTCACAGTTGTTAGAGTCCTTTTGGTGCTCTATCTGGCCAAGCTGCAATAATGCCCAGATTGATGGAGTGTTGCATTATTGCTTGTCTTTCTGGATGTTTCTCCCATAGCCACACCAATTCTGTGGAGCTCAGTCAGAGTGACTATCAGGTTCTTGGTTATCTCACTTACCAAGGTCCTTCTCCATTGATTACTCAGTTTGGCCAAACAGAGGCATCCAGGAAGATTCTTGGTTCTTCCAAACTTCTTCCATTTAAACATTATGGCAGCCACTGCCTTCTTGGGATCCTTCAGTGCTGCAGAATTTTTTGTAGCCTTCCTTAAATCAATGCCTCAACACAACCCTGTCTCTAACCTCTGCTGGCAATTCCTTTGACCTTATTGCTTGGTTTTTGCTCTAATACTCATTGTCAACTATGGGATGTTACTGTACATAGACAGGTGTGGGGCTTCCTATGTTTAATCAGCTGAAATTACCACAGGTGGATTACAAACAAGGTGTAGAAACATCTCAATAATAATCAATAAAATGGGATGTAAATTCCAAGTGTTATAGCAAAGGGTACGAATTACTTGTGTCATTTTGATATTTCAATTATTTATTTGTAATAAATTTGCCAAAATTTCTAACATCCTCTTTTCTCTTTATTATTCTGGAGTATTTAGTGTTGCTTGGTAAGGGAAAAAAATAATTTAAATGGTTTTAGTGTAAGACTGCAGCATAACAAAAGGTGCAAAAAATGAGAAGATCTGAATACTTTCTGAACACACTGAATAAATATATTACAGTGCCTGAAAGTCACATAGCTGTCATTGACACAGTGTACAGTCTCCAGTTTATGAATACTAAATTGGACATAGATTGACATTCGCAAATGCATTTAATCTAATTCATGACTGGTGTTTACACTGACAGAATTGGACATAAGACAAAAACCTGCTGGATAAGGCACAAATCCACTGCAGGGAAAATTTATGTGCACACCATATTCACTCAGATATGGATAATTTAGTATCACACATGGTTTCGGGATATGAGAGGAAAACACGAGCACCCAGAGAAAAAACACCCAGGAGAAGAACACAAACTACAACTGACATGGAATTCAAACCCACTCCAGTAGCCCCTAAACCATTGCACCATCCTGCTAAACAAGAATCCTTTGTTTATAGGATTTATCATTTACCTCTATTTTCTTGGCAGACACTTTTATCCAAAGTGACTTACAAAAGAGGTACATATAATCAAGTAACATTAGCCTAGGGCCTGTTTGTTCAGAAAGTGTAGTAGGACAGGTAACAAAAGTTGATTGTCACAAGTGAAAAGATGTAATAACTAATACATTTACAATCACAGGTTACAATCAATAAAGCAATCAAACGTAACATAACAACAAATTAACCAACAATATAAAATATCACAGAGCAATTAGACAGATATTCACAGAACAGATAGGTCTTCAATCGCTTCTTGAATACAGAGGTGGGTTGCCCATTCCACCAACTAGGCGCTACACAGGAAAAGAGTCCGGACTGAGAATTGATACCACACAGAGGTGGCATCACCAGATGCTGCACCCTGGCAGACCAGAGTGGGCGAGAAGGAACATAGCACCTCACCAGTGTCTCTATATACTCAGGTGCTCACCCACTGGCTAGGGTTAGGGTTAGGGTTCTGTAGACAAGCATCAGAGATTTGAACTTGATGTGTGCTGCTACAGGGAGACAATATAGCGACCTGAAGAGAGGAGTGACATGTACCCATCTCGGCTGGTTAAACACAAGACAGGCTACTACATTCTGGACCCTCTGCAGCGGCTTGATAGCACATGTGAGTATTCCTGCCGGAAGTGAGTTGCAGTAGTCCAGACCCAACATGACCAAACCCTGGACCTGAAGTTATGCTGCATACTCTATCAGATAAGATCTGATCTTGTGAATGTTGCATACCATGAGTCTGCATGAACAAGAAACAGTAGAAATGTGGTCAAAAAAAGATAGCTGCTCATCAATCACCACCTCAAAGTTGTATATTGACTTGGCAGGTTTTAGAGACAGTGAGCCAACCTGTACAGAGATGGGGAGTTGAGCAGACTAGCTGGCTGGGATCACATGAAGCTCAGTGTTTGCTAGATTGAGCTGTAGATCGTGGTCCTTCATCCAGGCTGAGATATCAGTAAGACATGTAGAGACTCTGTGTATCATCTGTACAGCACTGGTTTGTCAGAAATGTCTGCCCTTTCACATTATTAGCAGCCAGCCATAAGGAATCTGAGACACTGTCTAGTCATTTTGGGTATAAATAAAAGAGGAAATATGGTAGTTTTATTCCTTCCCTAACACAGGTTTCCCCATTTATAATGACTGATGGCTTTGCTGGCTTCCGTTACCATCAAAACTCTTGTAACCATTATATTATAGTTTTAAACACATTAATTTTTAAAACAAACAACAAAATCAATTACCATTTTTTTTCCCTCAGGCATAACTTACAATATGATAACAGCACATAAGGGTAGCACAATGGTTGAAACTGCTTCATCCAGAAGAATGGGTTCAAATCCCTGCCCACACATTGCTTGTATGGATTCTGCACATTGGGTTATTTCCTAAGCATTTTAATTTCCTCCAACATCTCAAAGATCTGCACATTAGGTTTGTTGTTGACTCTCAGCTGAACCATTGTGCCTGAGTGTGTGGGTTTGAAGAAAAGGAATGGGTAGAAGGATCGATGGATAACAACATGATTTTACTCAATATATTTTTTCATAGTACACCATTTTGTTTGTTTGACATTAACAACGTCTAGTAAAAGATTGCTGCACAGGATTGTTAGGTTCTCTATCAGTAACAGGACAATGAGCTGGAAAAAAAAAATCTGGGATAACCTTGAGGAAAACCTTTGCTCATCTAGACTAAGAGGATCCCTGCAGAAGCTTTATGGACAGCTAATGGTGCCTAACATGGTAATAAAGGGTGGTGCAGGAAAACAGGACATTTTGGAACTAGGTGTTGGCGACTCTGGGGTGTCAGTTGTTTGGGACCAATGCAATCTCGTTTAGAACCTCTTGCTATTAGTTATATATGAGTAGTGGTGTGGTGCGCAATGAGTGCTTGCTGTGAAAGCCTTTTATAAGAATGGTGATAGTGTGACTGCTGCACAAAGGGAATTTCAGCATCATTACCAGTTAGGACATCATGATCATGTCCCATTTGCTGATGTGGTCACAACATTGGTGCGTAATTTCGAAGAAGCGGGTTCAGCCTTAAAAAAGAATTCCCAAGGTGGAGCCACTTCACATACTGCCCGACAATCGACGGCAGCTATTCGATGAGTTTTGGAAGGCATGTCATTTCACGCAACGGTGACATTCCATGCCTGCTAAGATCCCCAGATCTCACTGCTTGTGATTTTTTTCCTTGGGAACATCTTACAAGCCAAGTGTACCTCACAAGTCTTTCAACTGTTGCTGAACTAAAAAGGAGGACTGAGGAGAAAATCGCTGGCATTCCTCTTGACATGTTATGTAGAGCAATGCAGAATTTCCACAACAGACTGTCAGAATGTGTATTGAATGAGTATTGATTACCATCATTAATTGCATATCCTGTACAATAAATTTTATCATTAAATGTATTTTGTAATGTGTTTATTCGTGCATTGAATGTCAATTGATAATTTCCCGTTTCCCTGCGCCACCCTGTAGTTCCAGATATAGCAGAATGGAAAGAGAACAGGGTGGACACAAAATACACTAAAAGAACTCTCACTTGACTTGGGAACTTATAGGAATTAGTCCAATGGAGTCAGAGATAGAAAAGTCTGGTCTGACCAATACAGTCCTCTACGGCCCTCACCAGGAAAAGCAAATTAAGCATGACATTAGATGAGAGGATTATAGTTATTCATCTTTGCTTTGTTTGACTCCATTAATCTAACACTGCAGTCCTTCTGAAAAATAGGAATTTCTACTTTAAACAAGACAGTTTGAAGGTCAGGTATTTGGAGATAGTCAAAATTCAATATTGTTGTTTAACTTCTCATTCTGAGCCTAACAAGTCATTTTTGGCTTTCACGAGAACAACCTAGGAAATAGAAGCCACTGTGCATTTTTTCCTGTTCTGTAATTAATAAAGAGACCCAGAGTCTGAGAATCACAAATCTTATTATTAGCCGAAACCCAAAAGAAAGGTTCTTTGCTTCTTCGACCCTGCTGAAACAATATTTGCATACTCCACCTGTGTTGAGTAATAAGTACCTGCCACAATTCAAAATTATGAATTTTGTATGGCTAACAAAACCACAGGGGAAATTATACCTCAGTCATTCCATAATAATTGCTTCTAAGCTGTTTAGTTCTATCCACTTATTCTGCCTGGAGAGCTCAGAGCAGAGAGGCTTGTTAAATGTGTTCAGACACACATACAAAAGATGACTCATTCACAAAGGAAATAGTGGAACTGACATGTGTTAGGGAAAAAAAATCCACAAAGTCATGAAATGCCAAGCTGATTGCTTAGTAGACAACTTATCAAAATAAGCCTGATTAAAATGTTTCTCCAGCCCAAAAGCAACCACTTGGGGCAGCACTCTCGTACATTCCTCTATGATACCGCATACTTATGATCAAGGAATTCTTCCAAGTGTCCTCCTGTTAATCCACATTTCCTGCTGTGTTTTGTTAAATGTTGTTTGGGTGGGACATTTTAATTATTGTTCTACCTGACTTCTTCTAAAATCTATCATCTGGAGCTAGGTTTCAGTGTCCAAAGTCTCCAGAACTTGGACTGCGCCTGACTTTGTATTTGACTTTCTCTGTTATATGTATTTAGCAACTTGTCAAGTTTGTATTTACATTTTACCTGAGAACTTGTCGCAGCACAGTGTGCTTACACTTGGTGAAGATAGCTATACAAAAAATATATAGAATCGAAATTGAATATACTGTAAGCAGCTCGGACGACAAGACTTTAATGTGAATCACGTTAGTATTGTGATTGGCTTTTCAATGTGAGAGCACTCATGGTAGCAATCTAGACAAGATTTTTTTTAATAAAGTGCTCATAAGGATACATTATTTTAATTGCCCTACTCAAAAATAAATGTCACATTTAGAAAAGTAAGGCAAGTTTAATTAAGGTGAAATAGTGTTGTTTTAGCCTAAGCCTATTGGTTTTATGAGCAGCGTTTACCCTGATCTTGTTGTTGGTTATGACGGGGCCCCCATAGCAGTTCAAGCTTCAGGGCCATAAAATGTAAGTCTGCCACTGGGCTAGACTGTTGTATTTCCTTCCTTTCTAGTCCACCGAAAAATACAATAAGTTACAATTAATTCAAAATTCTGTTACAAGAGTGCAGACTAAGACTAAAGGGAGTGCACACATTATGCCAATCTTAAAGTCCTTACACTGGTTACCTGTTAGTTTTCATACTGATTTTAAAATCATTTCATTTGTTTTTAAGGCAACACATGGCCTTGCAACAGATTACCCCTCAGAAATGCTTGTGGTCTATAAACAGAACAGCCTTTGAAATCCACCATTTCCTCTCTCTTAGCTGTTCCACAAAGCAGAATATTTGGTGATGCTACTTTTAGCCATTATGCTCCAAGCCACCGGAAAAGACTTCCTGAGGATGTGAGGGAAAACATTGATATTTTTAAATGTAAACTAAAAACCCATCTGTTTACTCTCTCTTTTATGTAGCGTTTTATTATCTTAGGGTTTTAGGATTTATCTTTAGGTAATTGTGTGTTATAACCCCGCCACAGGCACAGGCAACAGAAAATGTTTTACATTCGTTTATTTACAAAACAAAAACAAGAATACATAAAATTTGATTTTTAATTACTTTTGAAACATTACTTCTGTCGCAAAGTTTCTAATGTCGTTAAGTATAACATCGAAAGGCTCATCTGGGTTGAGTGGCGGGTTTATAACACACGAGTACCTATATTTATTTTATTTCTTCTTTTATTGTTTGATTATCACATTATCTTATATATAAACATGGAAGAGTGTGTGTGTCTGTCCAGCCCGGAAGTAAGAGGCAGAGTCGGGGTAAGGGCTCCACCTCCGAAGAAACAGAAAACTCGCTTAGCCGCTAATAACACAAGCGAGGCGAGCATGTCAGCAAAATGAAACCTCAGAAGAAAGACAAAGTCACTTAGCCGCTAACATCAGCAAAACGACATCCCTTTTACTTTTCCTCCCGCTGCTAATGCACAAGCGATGCAAGCACGTTGGTAAAACGAATCCTCCTAGGAGAGAGTTGCCCAGAGTAGTTCCTTTCAATTACCTGACATCTCTACATTTCAATTTTTTTTCTGACGATTTCAATAGTTTCTAGGACCTCGGGCTTTTTACAGTACGGGCATACACAGCTAGTTTTGTTATAATTCTTTTATTATGTATCAATTTAGTTTATACATTCATTTTTAATTACCAACATTGTGTCAATTGCTTGTAAGGCACTCTGAACTTCATTTGAATTGTTTGTAAGGTGCTATATAAATAAAGATTAATTGATCGACTGACTGATTGAAGTTCAGTCCTACTGTACCCCTGTGACTGCAGATTATCTTTCCACTGTCACAAATCAATGGGCCAGGCTCACTTCTAATTGACCTCGTTGTTTAATTACATAGCCTTTTTTCTTCTGTTATTTTGCATTAGGAAAAATGTGCTAATATGATATGTACATGAAAAAAAATTATGAAGTTAGTATTTTTGCAGTAGCTTTAAATTCCTAACTTTCTTTTACCATTTTCCCTTTTATTCACCTTTCTCTGTTTTTATTCTCTCCCTTAATTGTGTTAAATTGCTGACAATCAGTGATCATGAGCAGTGCAGAAACTGGTGCAAATGACACTGAATGTTAAAGGGAAGGAGTTACTTCAGTGTCATGTTCATTTGTCTGTGAGTTATTAAGAAAAAGCATAACCAGAACATTAAAACAAAACAAATTCTTGAAAAGCAAGGAAAAAGAAAGTAATTCACCTTAGTGTAACACACAAATAAACATTTTCAACATTCAAATAAAAATTAGCCAATCCATTTTATAATTTCTGAATTGATCCAAAAAAGGTAAAAACAGCTTGCTCAATGGGGGCAATAGTGCAAGTAAAAGCAGGCGTTCGTCAGGATGAACCACTGCAGTTAAGGTTGTCCACAGGACTGAATTTGACAGCCCCTGATTTAAACTTAATCAGCACACAAGTGACACTGAAGGAGCTGCTCGGCTTTAGCATTTACTGTCATTTGCACCCGTGTCTAAACTACTCGCCACTAATTGTCAGTAGGTGAACACAATTAAGGGATCAAACTCCACAGAACCAGGTGAATTTAAAAGAAAATGGGAAATGGAAATTAAGCATTTAAAACTTTGGTGAAAATTTTTTAATTGCTTTTTTTTCATGGCTCCACAATCCATAATAACCCTTACTTTCTCTACTGTTCTCTTTCCAGTTTTCTGTGGTGGCAATCTGCATCACCACCACCTGATCAAAGCACCGTGCAGTCCCTACATTGATGGATTGAAGGCCAGAGGTCCACATGACCATCATCGTCTAACTCTTCCACGTGAAGATTGAAAACCATGAGGACTGAATATGATCATTTATGTTAGGTAGAATGCCCAGTGGAGGCTGGGTGGTCTCATGGCCTCGGAACCCCTGTAGATTTATTTTTGTTCTACAACCTTCTGGAGTATTTTTTTGTTTTTTCTGTCCTCCCTCGCCATCGGACCTTACTTTATTCTTTGTTAATTTGTATTGCCTAATTTTATTTTTAGATTTTTCCTTTTTTAATTTTGTAAAGCACTTTGCGCTACATCATTTGTATGAACATCCATCCATCCATTTTCCAACCCGCTGAATCCGAACACAGGGTCACGGGGGTCTGCATGTTCTATATAAATAAATGTTGTTGTTGGAGGCACATTTTTACATTTTACTTATTTGACGCCTTGATCCAATGTGACTTACAACATTTTTGGTACAATTGGTGACATTTCTTTTGTTTTCCAATTGGAGCGCAGGCAGGTCAAGTGACTTGCTCAGGGTGTCAGTAGCAGGATTTGAACCCACAAAGTCCAAAGTCTTAACTACTACACCACACTGCCTTTTTTACTCCATGTTTGCTAAGAGATGAAAGAAGGCTAGCTAATCAAAAAAAACAAAAAAACAAGCTCAAGTAGAAGTAAGACTGACCCATGATTTGTGAAACCTTCAGCCTCAGTGGTATCCCAGGACTGAACCTGAGAACCCCGGTTGTAGACTAAAAGATTAAAAGTGCAACACATTAGCACACCTGGGCTGCCAAATAAGCCAGAGCACGAATCGAGTACAAGTCCTACGCCATTTTTATTTTTACATCTGACTGCCCACCCTGTATCAGCTCCATTGCTGTGTAGTAAGCCACAAAGTTAAAATGCTTTTCCGGCTGATAATTTTGGTCAATTGAGACAGCTGGCTGCATGCAATCAAACATTCTGACTTGACAGTAAAGCAAATGAATGTCATCCCAGGCTGCTGATCCAAGCAGTTCAGTGAGGCTCCAACCTCTTCTATTTGCACTGTGCTGAGAGAAGTCACCAGGAATTGGAATTGTTGTTCTGGGCTCTTGGCTTTTCCTGTAAAAAAAAAAATGTAAATTTCTGGACAGATTTGTTTATTAGAAATACAGAAAAGTCAGAAACGTTGCATTTTGACTTGAAGTAACTTCTGTGCCTGTTTCACTACTGGACTTTTATGTTCACAAGTATTTTTTGCTTTACAGAATAGACACACTTTTGTCATTTTCTACTACTTTTGATTGACTGCTTGTTTTGCAGAGGAAGGAGAAAACAAATATCAATTTTTGATGTTAATTACCATGTAAGACTCTATGTAGAAATAATTTTTTATACTAATGATTTTTTTTTACATTTTTTAAGATAAAGATGCACTTTTGCCTCTGCTGACTCATATGTTGGGAAACCAATTATTGTGTGTTCAAGTTCAGAATCAATGCTGTACTTTTATATAGTTTTGTTATCACATTTAGCTCTGTGGACTTAACTGGCACTAACTAATAAAGAACTTCAGAAACCTCAGGGTTGTCATTGTAAGTATAAGTTTATAGTCTGTTGTTTGGGATGACATTATCTTGGTCGTGCTGAAGACAACCTGCAAGCATTTATACTGAATTGTTGCCAGGACATTAATGGCAGTTCATCTGACATTTGTGTCACCTCAATGAACTTATTGTATTTTATGTATTGACTGGAAATACGGTATTAGAATACATTTTTGAATAGTGAGTTCAAATTAAAAGACGACAACCAGTAACCTTTTTAGAATGAAAATTCTGGTGTGGTGACTTGGATCTGGGAGAAGGAAAGGCTCTATCAGAAGTGTTGGAGTCATCCTGAGAAGCCATGCAGTGTGTGTGTGTGTGTGTGTGTGAAAGAGACACACATATAAGGAACTACAGTATATCAGAAAGGGCAGAACAGGCTCTTTTTCCTAAGGAGACTGCATGCCTTTAACATGAGAAGTGACATCCTTCACATCTTCTACAACTCTGGGATGGCCAGTGTGATTTTCTACACTGTGGTGTGCTGAGCTGGTATCATCACTTTAAGAGAGGTCCACCGAATCAGCAAGCTAATTAAGAGGCTCAATTACGGGATGCACTCTGGACCTCTTGGAGGTAGTAGCAAAAGAGAGAATTAAAACAAAGCTGAGTGCCATTATGTACAATGTTGCACATCCTCTCTCTGACACACTAACACTGGGGATTTTCAGCTAATGAAATAATCAGCAGAAGTGTGGCAAGAAACATGACTGGGGCTCCTTTATACCAACAGCAACACACCTGCATAATGCGTCACTGTGACTCTGACTGTATATTTATTGATTTCTTACTTATCTATCTATTGTGGCTTGTAGGGGGCACTCCAGCTCCCAAAATCTGACACAGACAGACGCAGGCACAGGTTTAGCAACACCCACAGGCTTTTATTTGTGGAAAACTCTTTCCAATTGTTTCCTACAACAGAGTACAGAAAGCACAAGAGTAAAGCACACAAGCAGGTTCTCCCTCTCACTCTCTGGCTCTGTCCTCCTCCTCTTCCTCCAGCAAGCTTCATCACCTTTCTGCCAACTCTGGTTCCTGGAGCAGTAGCAGCTGGATCCTTTTATGTAATACCTAGGAGTACTTGCAGTGTCCTGTAAGCTTGATTCAGAAGTACATCTGGGTAAGGTCAGAGCCTGATGAAGCAGGGCTCTGCAGTCCCTGTGGCATCCCCAGAACTGAACAAAGCTTAGCCACCAAGCTCCAGTCCCCTTGTGCCCTGTGGGAATCTGGGGTGCTGTAGAAACCCATGGGGTCTTCCATCTAGCGATGTGGGGGAGATAATTCACCGAGTATGCTTTTTGCCCCTGTCCTTCCATCACAAAGGCATCCCAGCTATTTATTGCATGTATTGTATTTTATATATTTATTTAAAGAGCTTCTGTAAAAAGTCAAACTTCACCCTGTGGGCAAGTAAAGTTCTATCTATCTATCTATCTATCTATCTATCTATCTATCTATCTATCTATCTATCTATCTATCTATCTATCTATCTATCTATCTATCTATCTATCTATCTATCTATCTATCTATCTATCTATCTATCTATCTATCTATCTATCTATCTATCTATCTATCTATCTACAGTATCTATCTATCAAGCACCACCACTTGGCAAGGTGGCTAATTAAAAACTATACCAATAAGAGTTAAGACAAGTCCTGTTACTCTGCTTACATCCATTGGCCTGAGATCAGTACATGACCTCTTGTGAGTATTGCGAAGGATCGTAGCTTGGAAAGGCTCATGGAGTGTTGGAAAAAATAAGAGTGAATGGTGTTGTCTCTGACCACAATTGAGTGTTATGAGGCAGAGCTAGCAGCATGAATGTGCAGGCAGAAGACAGCAGAAAAATAATTTTTGCAGCTGCATGTAAACACCTGTGGAAGATTGACAGTTGCAATGGTGTTGGAGGGTGGCCGAGGAAGGAGATGGCTTCCATTAAACTTGTGTGTGAGGAAGTGAGGGAGAACACTATGTTTCATAATGTAGTAGGCTACGCACACCGCTGATGATAAAATGTCAGTCAAATAATGTCATAAAACACCACATAAAGTGAAGATCTATAAACATATTGTCTTACAGTATAACCACCAAAAGACAGTATTAAAAGATATCGCAATATCACCAACAGTAGAAATATATGTGAATATTCATACATTTTTTTTTTCTTTTTATTGGGCAAAGTGTCACATCTTATTGTACATAAGTAATAGGCATGAATCATTATGATGATCACTACTCGAAAATGCCAGATGTGCAATTTTACACGCCCTATAAATTACATCACAAAAATCAATCAATGGCTAAAGTATGAGGGCTCTAGCCTTCAAGCTGCAAGTTGAAATGAAAAAGCTGCACATTCACACGCCTGAGCAAAGGTCAGCTGAAAGTGTCAAAGTGTCAAAGATGAAAGCTTAAAAAAAAGAATTTAAAGTAAATAAAACAATACATCCAGATTCATTTTTGGAAAGATTATAAGTTGCAATGCAGGAATACAGAAGAGGGTTTTCTCTTTTGTTTCCTACTTCTCCCATTACATGCCTGATACATACGATAGTTTTATCAAGAAACAGGATTGGGGCACATGTCACTGAGTGATGTCAAGAAGTACTGGCAGGAACCCATTACAACTCCTTCAGGCTGTGAGGTGGCAGTAACTGGAATCTGATTTGGATAAACAGAAGTATTTTGGTCTTTTAATGTGGGAAGCTCTGAGAATATATGAAGGACCAGCTGTTTCGGAAAGACAGAGAGCTCAGGGGTATATGGAGCTCAAGCCTGGTCTTCATTGTAATAAAGAGATTCTGGAGCTTTGCTTTAAGTGAACACAGAAGAAGTTTTTGAAGTCACCTCTGGCCAGAAGCTGATCTGAGTTTAAGCGAAGAGAAGGAGACACTGTTGGATGAAAAATAAATCAAGTTAAGGTAGGTAACATTGTCATGTGTACAGTACATACTGTAGTACACTGAAATTCGTACTTGCATGTCTACTCAGAGAAGTTGATAAAATGCAATAAACAAATAGCTACAAAGTGTACTTAGCATAGAATACTCATCTTAATAAAAATCTGCGTATATTTCTGTGTATCTGTGTGTCTGTCCAGGTGCTAGGGTTAGGAAGGAAAATTTTCAAATTGGCAAAGAAGAAGAAGGGTGGAAAATAAAAAAATGACAATAAAACTACCAAATATGGGACTAGAAATAAGAAAATTGGTCTTATCAGCCTTTTCTGTTGACCAATGTTAAATGCCAGCAAAAGATGTGAGGTAGCAACTTTCTTGCACCTGCTCTGGCCACATGAACAAGGTTTATAGCTATAATGCTAATGACTTATGATTGTTTGCGTTGCAAACAATGGATAAGTGAAAATAATGATAAATTGACATGCACAACAGGAAACCAAACCCTTGACACAACTAGGCTAGAGTCGCTAAACCAGGCCAGTGTGTTAGTGACCATCACTGCTTTTCCCCCCCAGCAAAATGCTTCAACTATAAGAGAGAAAGGGACAAAAATGGGTGGCTCTATGTGATGAGTAAAAGGGATTGAGTGTGTATTATTTTACTAGACCAAATGGACAGCCCCTGTATTAAATAAAAAAAACATACGGTCTACTTTGATTACTTAGATTCCAACACATCTTAGGTTGGTAGCAAAGCTAGTATACATATAAAATAAAATATACATATACAATATTTATTTGTAAGTATTATATATTTTACCACACTGTTTGCTATTTGACTTCTTATAATTGACTGTTCAGCAACCTTAGGACTTGTGGGTAGTAATTGTCCCTGAACCTACTGGTGTGAGTGGCATTGGCCCCAAACAGAGGAGTGAGAACAGCGGCTATGCAGGACAGCTGAGGTCTTTAATTAATCTGCTGGGTGCTGGTAGTGGTCTGTGCCCTCTTCACCACCCTCTGCAGTGCCTTATGATCTTGAGCTGAGCAGGTGCCATACCAACATGTGATGCACAAAGTGAGTTACAGACTTCACTGTACACCTGTAGTGGTTTGTGAGAACAGATGAAGAAGCACAAGCTGCCCTCAGACATGTAAGAAAATTCACTGGTGAGCCTTTTTGACAAGAGATGAAATGTGTTGTGCCCACTTCAGCTCTTCAGTGATAGTCATTTTAGGAAATTTATATCCGCATGGTTTTTAAACAGCATCCCCTTCCCGATGTAGATGATGTTCTGCTTCCAAGAGTCTATGAGCAGCGTCTTCATCTTGTTGACATTACAGGTGAGATTGTTGTCCTGGCCCCACTGCTTTAATAGGTAGATCTTTTCTCTGTAAGCTGCCTCATCATTGTTGGTAATATTGCCTATGACAGCGGTGTCATCAACAAATTTTATAATAGAGTTTGAGCTCCAATGGGCCCCACAGTCAGTGGTGTATAAGATGTGCAAAAGAGGGCTCAGCACATTACCATCTGGAGTACCTATACTGAGTGTCAGCATGGCAGATGTGATGTTACAAATCGGTACGTTTTTTATTGGTTAGGAAGTCAAAAATCCATTTGGGAAGGGTGCAGTAAATTCTAAATTGAGGAGTTTGGTGATCAGCTTTGCTGGTTTTTTTAAACAAGGGTATTGAGAGATGAAGAGAGAAAAAGACCTGTATAAGAATTGATTCTTGTTCTGTGCTAGATTCTGCCAAGATAGGTTCCCACTCTCCACAACCAAAATTTACAATAGGCAGGTTAAAAAAATGGATGGATAACAATAATAATAATAAGAAGAAGGTGTTTTGTTCCTGTGGAATTTAGTCATTCCCTTCAAGAAAACCTGAAAAAATTAAGTTCCTTCAGTCTTTAATTGCTTTTTCAATATGCACTTTTATAGTTTAGCATCCTCTTTCTGCTCTCTGTAGATAAGAGCTGAACATTGATTCATCTGACCGCCAACACTCTCATACCACACACACTTCTCTTATTTTAAGAATACATCGCACATATAAAGAATAGGGACACCTTAAGATAAAATGTCTTTCTCTTTATTAGTTTGTTTCTCCTGTTGCTGCAAGTATGTTGTTTTATTTAGGTGCAGAAAATTATACATGTCTAGATACTCTAAGCAAAGGTTTATGCTATCAACACTATTATCTACAGGAATATTACTATTAGAGACAAGAAAACAAATTATATCTGGACATCTTACATCCAACAATGGTAATGAGGCAGGACAACTAATTTCTCAACATGACTGCGGCTTCCAAAAACTTTAGATTCTTTTCCCAAAGATAGTCTGACAACCTGTAAACCTATCAATGTTTTCATTTCTTAGTCCAGATATGATTTCATTTTATGTTTTGGTAAAATGGCGGCACGGTGGCGCAGTGGGTAGCGCTGCTGCCTCGCAGTTGGGAGACCTGGGGACCCGGGTTCACTTCCCGGGTCCTCCCTGCGTGGAGTTTGCATGTTCTCCCCGTGTCTGCGTGGGTTTCCTCCGGGCGCTCCGGTTTCCTCCCACAGTCCAAAGACATGCAGGTTAGGTGGATTGGCGATTCTAAATTGGCCCTGGTGTGTGGGTGTGTTTGTGTGTGTCCTGTGGTGGGTTGGCACCCTGCCCGGGATTGGTTCCTGCCTTGTGCCCTGTGTTGGCTGGGATTGGCTCCAGCAGACCCCCGTGACCCTGTGTTCGGATTCAGCGGGTTGGAAAATGGATGGATGGATGGATGGATGTTTTGGTAAAATCAGTCAGGCTCATGGGAAGCATACCTGACCCAGATGTAGAACAATCAAGATGTATGTTTTGATGAGCGGTGTGAGCATCAGCCCAGAAAGGGGCCTAAAGTTATGCTTGGGACCCTGCTGGACACTAAAACAGACACCTGTTGGGTTGCAAGGACAGCATGTTCTACTTGGGACATCGAGTGTTTATAAAGTGACCAGATGTGGCTCCTGGAGTAATTACAGGCTTAGGCTTAAAATGAACTTTTAGGCACTGAAGTTGGAATCGAGAGGAGAAGTGGACAAGAGTTCAGTCTAGCAGGAGTAGAATGGAACAAATACTTTTGAGAGAAGATGTGAGAGCAGGGAGTGTTTTATGTTGGCTTGAGGTGTGAAACCGCTTATAGCAACCTATCAGTCAGACAGGGGCTGTCATCAGTTAGTCAGGGCCAGCAGGTGTGTTGCTTTGTCCCTTTATTTTAAAACGTTGAGGTCTTTAAAGTATTTTGTTAATAAACTACTTTTGTACTTTGGTCTCTATAGCATCTACTCTGGGTTTAGGAATGTCTGAAGTGTACTCTGTACTGTTGATAGTGGATTGCATAAATCAGTTCATTCATCTCTTCTTTCATGGAAAATTCAAGGACTACTCAACACTACTTCTCCAAACATGAAGCTCCATACTTCTGGCCCAGAAGGTTTGTTTTGATCATTCAACCTCATGTGGTCACAGCAGTGGTAACTCATATGCATCACACCTATATGGACTATATGCACTCACTGAGCAAATTATTTGGAACACTATACTTACACTTGTTAGGGCCTCCTCAGTTCTTCACGGCAAGTATTCCACAGGATATCTGAAACATTCCTTTGAGATTCTGGTCCATGTTGACATGTTTGCATTATATAATTTTCAGCAGATTTGCACATTTATGCTACAAATAACCCTTTCTACCACATCCCAAAACTGTTCTATTGGATTCAGATCCAGTGACTGGGAAGACCACAGAAGAACACTGAACTCCTTGTCATGTTCAAGAAACCATTTTAGGACAACTTTTGCTTTGTCACATGATGCATGATCATGTGGGAAGGAGCCAGTAGAAGATGGGTAAATTATAGCCAAGAAGGGTTGCATGTGGTCATCAACAATAGAGGAACTGTGAAACCTGACATGATCTTCTGCTGTTGTAGCCCATCAACTTCAAGGTTCAACATGTTGTAGATTGTAAGATGTTTTTCTCCTCCCCACAGTTATGCAAAGTGTGTATCTCAGACAGTATAGCCTTTGTGTCAGCTTAAACCAGTCTGGCCATTCTTCTCTGACCTCTGTCACCAACAAGGCATTTCCATCCACAGAACTGCCACTCATTGGATGCTTTTTGTTTTTCTCATCATTCTGAGTAAACTTTAGAGGCAGTTGTGTGTGAAAATCCAGGAAGATCAGCAGTTACAGAAATACTCAAACCAACTCTTCAGGCACTAACAACCATGTTACAGTCAAAATCTCTGAGATCACATATTTCCTATTATGGCGTTTGATGTGAGCATTAACTGAAGACCCTGGCCTTGTCTACATGATTTATGTGTTGCGCTGCTGCCACATGATTGGCTGATTAGATAATTACATGGATAAGCAGGTGTACAGGTGTTCCAAACAATTTGCTGTGTGATTGTAAATCCAAATATTGCAAACGATGCACACAGCACACTTCATAAACATTGCACCCAGATTACATTTTCCACAGTATATATTTTGTATTGAAAACTGTAACACCTGGACAATCTTAAGCAGAAACAGTTGAAGTCTGACATTTTTTCAGGGAATCTTCATGACACTGGAACACAGAGCTGAATTTTGAGACTTTCCCAGAGAAAAGCCAAGCAAAATGACACCTTTTATTGGCTAACTAGAAAGATTACAATATGCAAGCTTTCGAGGCAACTCAGGCCCCTTCTTCAGGCAAGATGTAATCAAGAGACTTTCCCAGAATAACTAGGATGTCTGGTTACCCATTGCTAAGAGGTTTCTTTTGTAACTATTGCTGACTGAGATGCATACACTATATTCAATTTCAATTCAATTCAATTCACTTTATTTGTGTATAGTTATCTTCAATGAGTGATCCTGGGTGTTTCTAACCACAATCAGTTTGGGTGCGTGTTCTTACTGGATTTGAACAAAACAAGAATAACAAAAAAGCTAGAATTTTGAAGAGAGGTACACATTCTAGATTAGTTTTACATCTCTCAGCTGCAGTGTGTTCATCCCTTGAAGGCTACTGTAGATCTGATCTTTCTTGATTTAGGTGTGCTTGTAGATAGAAATATAAACATGTAACATCGTATATCAGACAGATAACACCATGACAATGTTCAAAGTGAGCCCAATAATGTGCAGTGATTCGTCCACCACAGATAGCAATGATTAAAGCAAGTTAGATTACAAAAGATCTTCTATAGCTCAGCTGCTTTGTATGTCTGCCCTTTGGCAGAGCTTTGAGTTTGAAGGTGTATGAATACTGTAAATTCCTATGATGTGTTAATAGTGAAACTGCTTTTGTTTAAAATATATATATGTTTTTATAAAAATATGAAGAACAATATCTGTTTAAGCAGTGACAAGTCTTGGTTCAGCAAAGATCTTAAAATCTTATGTACAAATGAAAATTGTGAAGCATAGCTGTGTATAAAGCAACACGCATGAGTTTGAGAGGTTTGAGCAGAGATTAGCTCCAATATAAAGATCTGCGGGGATGTAAATTAATGTAAAGAACAACAAAGAGTATTATGGCAGAGCAAGCAGCCAATTACAGATTTTAAGGCCAAGATCACAGTTCTCGGTGGTGAAGCAGAGCTCCTAGACAAATTGCCTACATTTTGTGGCAGAGTTGCAGTGCATTATTGCCTTCATTAAATGTTAATGTGCATCTAGAATCCTCTTCTCTTTGCCTTACCATTTGTGATCATGACGTTCGACCTTCATAAATGACTGGAAAGATGGGGCCCATATTATGTCTTGGTTTGAAGTATTAATTTAAAATCCTTTATAGATAAGCTTGCACCCATTTTTATTAATGCTTTTAATATGTTACTATACAAGTCGAAGGCTGCTGCTACTGTTATTAGCCCCCTGGCAAATGATACACAATGTTCATACATTCATTCATTTTCCAAATTTTCTTATTCCAATATTCAAGCTTACTGGGAGGCAGGGGGCAGAGTCTCCTCAATAACATTGGCTACGTGGCAAAAAAAAAATATGTCCGAATGACTGCAGACTACTGTCTTTTGGAATTTTTTTCAGTAGATAATATGAAAATATATGACCAGGATTCAGGTTGGCATGCATCAAGATAGGTAAAGGACTGTTAAAGACGCAGTGTCATTAATGCCTTCACTCCATTTTATGGGGCCTATGTTTCTGGATGTTAGCATGCTCTTTAGAACATTTTTTCAGAAACCAAATGACACAGAGAATGTCAGGTACTACAACAAGTTCTGCCCTTTGGCTGTTCGGACTCTGAACTCTGTGCTGCCCTCCTGCCCTCAGATCTTCCCCTAGCGGTGAATGTACTGTATATGCAGTACATTTGTTACACTTGTCACTACTGTTATTTCTTATTATTAGTTTTACTGTTATTATTTATTTATTACTAGCTATTTCAAATTATTACTTATTCACTTACCTATTATGTATTTATCTATTTTACTATAGTATTGTTTATCTGTCTTGCACTTGTCCAGTTGGTATGTATATTTTGCACTGTGGTCCTGGTGAATGCTATTTCGTGTAACTATATGCTGCAATACTGTGTGTGGGCATTTATTGAGAGACAACAGATGCCAGAGTAGGGAGCTCTAACTTGCTTTTATTAATTGAAAAAGAAATTTGCCTAGATGAGAGGTTGCTCTAATGGTGCCAGAACAGCCCCTGAAAGTGCTTACGGACTGTTGTTAAAAAGTCCCTTCTAGGAAGAGTTTGAATGAAGCTCATATGTTTCAGCCAGGGTCCCTTCAATGGTTCAACAATGTTCTTTGTTTATTTAAGTTTTGTTATCTTTCAAATTTTATTTTTATGTTTTATGTTATAAATTGTGGTTTTGTTCAGTCTTTGTTTAATTTGTTTTATAATATGATTTTCATTGTTATTATTAATTATTTTGTAATTCTGCAATAATTCATATAGTTTATTTAGTTATTTGCCCTTCTCCTTTATGCAGAGCTAAAGCCACCTGACCAGACAGCTATTGTACTGCCTTAGATAGTCACTAAGCAATTGTGCTCTTCGATTCCCGTTGTGATGAAGGAAGGACACACACTAGACAAACAAAATTTTTAACAAAAAATTCCAGCAACAGAATTCTGTTAATTAAACAGGATTAACTCTCCAACTCTGTCTCTCCTTCTGCTGAGACATCTTTGGTCCAAGAGACACTGACTTCCATTAGGCGACTGTTTAAGGACCTGTGGCCCCGGGAGGGGCGGAGTTTAAGAGGCCCCTGAGGGTGGAGTCAAGTGTTGTCAGAGCGGCAGATAGAAAGACAACGTTGTGAATGAAACTGCCCCCTATCATCACTGGGTGTCATCCTTCTCAGAGCTTTAAAGGTACCCCATGTGCAACAGTATATTTGGTTTGTATTTTTGTTCCTGTTTGAATTTCCAGGCTTTTGACTGCTGCATTTGGTTGCAGGTACTGCTTATGGCTTGATGTGTATTGGATTTGTTTTCTTTAGATTTTGCCATTTAGCAAAATTCTGTTTTTTCCCTTTCCTTAGGTTTCCCTTTTTAAATAAATAAATCTTTACATGTAAAGAAACATGGTTCTTATTGTCCTTGGGCCAGTGATTTCACTGTTTTCCCCTCGATCTCTCTGATCATTTTGAACTTTTGAAGCTGTTTTGTCGTGGCAGGGTTTATTATGTAGACCTTAACAAAATGTCTCAAATCTCATAATCTTCTCCCCTTTAACATATGTAATACCAGACAATTAGACAGAGTAAAACAACAGGTAGGAAAAGGAGTTTTATTCATTATGTATGTTTTATTCTGATTGGTTTTTTTTTGTTTTTTTTTTATATACTTTGCTAATCCCTGAGGGGAAACTGTCTTTTCGCATGTCTTTTGGGGGTCAGATAGGTAATATACCCAAAATATTAAACAAGGTACAAATCTGAGTGTTTGGAAAACTATACAACCTGATAGTGTTAGATGTGTAATTTTAGGCAGCACATAAATTTACAGTTACAGTGATCCCTCGCTATATCGCGCTTCGCCTTTCGCGGCTTCACTCTATCGCGGATTTTATATGTAAGCATATTTAAATATATATCGCGGATTTTTTGCTGGTTCGCGGATTTCTGCGGACAATAGGTCTTTTAATTTCTGGTACATGCTTCCTCAGTTGGTTTGCCCAGTTGATTTCATACAAGGGACGCTATTGGCAGATGGCTGAGAAGCTACCCAACTTACTTTTCTTTCTCTTTCTCTTGCGCTGACTATCTGTGATCCTGACGTAGGGGGTGTGAGCAGGGGGGCTGTTCGCACACCTAGACAATACGGACGCTCGTCTAAAAATGCTGAAAGATTATCTTCACGTTGCTATCTTTTGTGCAGCTGCTTCCTGAAACGACATGCTGCACGGTGCTTCGCATACTTAAAAGCTCGAAGGGCACGTATTGATTTGTGCTTGAAAAACAAACTCTGTCTCTCTCTCTCTTTCTGTGCTCTTGACGGAGGGGGTGTGAGCTGCCGCCTTCAATAGCTTTGTGCCGCGGTGCTTCGCATACTTAAGAGCCAAACAGCCCTATTGATTTGTTTGCTTCACTCCTTTGAAGAGGAAGATGTGTTTGCATTCTTTTAATTGTGAGACAGAACTGTCATCTCTGTCTTGTCATGGAGCACAGTTTAAACTTTTGAAAAAGAGAGAAATGTTTGTTTGCAGTGTTTGAATAACGTTCCTGTCTCTCTACAACCTCCTGTGTTTCTGCGCAAATCTGTGACCCAAGCATGACAATATAAAAATAACCATATAAACATATGGTTTCTACTTCGCGGATTTTCTTATTTCACGGGTGGCTCTGGAACGCAACCCCCGCGATGGAGGAGGGATTACTGTACACTCAGTTCTTTTTTGGTCAGCTGTCTTCAGGTACACATCTACATAGGGCCAATATGGTCATTGAGAAAGTGTTGATCTTCTCAAGACAGAGAAATAACAAGAGAGAGAGGGGGTTGACAGCCAGAGATCATATATCACACTTCAGGGATTAATGGAACATCATGGTACACAGTAACCTTCCAGATTCAGTGATAAATCCTAATCAGCCACAACCCAGAAAAAGCAACTCTCTACTTCATACCAGTCCTTCTTTCAGCTAGGCTCAGTGCCATTCCATCAGACTAGACTGCCCTTTCATCTTAGGCTAGCTAGCCAATTGATGGCCTTGTGGGGAGATGGCTCATAGAATTTAAAGTGTCCCTGTACATCTGGTCAACTTTCTCCATCCCCCTTCACAAATGCCTAGAGCAAAAAATCCTCATAAAACTCTCGGTGGTATTGCAGTGGCTTACTTCTACTTCTTTGCACTTCAAAATGAGATAGTTAGACATTAATAAAAAAATGATTAGCCCATATACTAGATATTATTTTTACTACAGAAGCCTTAGTCAAATTTTTGGGCCTGTGTAAGCAGGAGGGCTACCATTTGAATTTGGGGCTAGGCTGCCTGGGATGAGCCCATGTGTAAAGAAGGCAGGTCTGGCTTTTATGAGTTTTTTTTTTTTGAGGCCCACTCCTGTTTTTATGCAGAACAGGAATCAAGGAAGCAGGAGGTGGATCGAGCTGTAATGGGCTGTAATGGTGACAGGAATAAAGGACAAAGGTGATGAACAAGGTACAGGAAATGTCAATGTGTATGGTAGATAAGTACTTTGTAGTGTTAGTATAGTAGGCACCTTGCAGTTTAATAGAGGACACTTAATCAAGAGGTCACCTGAAACTGAGTACATTTGGGCCCAGCCATTATTGGATGTTAGGCCATCTAGGAAATGTTTGGGTTTCTGCTAGAGAGGTGTTGGTGACACCACCATGTGGTGCTGATCCTGTGGTCTGAATGTGGATTCCAGTGCCCCAGTGTAGTGGTGGGGGCACTGTGCTATAGAAATGGTGCTGTCCTTTAGATGAGACATTGAGGTCCTGACTCTGTGTGGTCATAAAAGATCCTTGGGCATCCTTTGTAAAGAGTAGGCTGAATCCCAATGTCCTGGCCTAGTCATTCTGGCCCCCTATTCATTCCCTATTTGTTATTAGCTAACTATCTCTCACACCACTTCACCACCTAATGACTCATGCGTGGTGAGCATACTGGTGCAAAAATGGCTGTCATCGGATCATCCAGGTGAATGTTACACATTAGTGGTGGTTGAAGTGCCCCCCCCCCCCACTATGAAAAGCATTTTGAGTAGTGAGAAAAGCACTACGTGTAAAGAATTATTAATATTATTATTAATCAATGTGTTTCTGAACATCACTGGTAAAATGAAATTAATTCTGAAGCTTTCTGAGCCACTGTTTATCTCTGACTTGTTCCTGCCACAAATTTTGTACTCTTTAATGACTCTCTGTCAGAATCTCTGAAATTATTCATGTTTGCAAATGACCCTACAACTTTGGGTATATAACAAGTAACAAGATCGCCGCTTTGGTGCACTCATGCAGACAATGTCAATGCAGTTGTTGCTTTCAGATCGAACAGAAATGAGAAGTAACCTCTAGGGACTGCTGCTCAGGTACTAGAAATAGTTCAGAGCTTTAAGTTTCTTGTCCCCCTGTAACGTGAAACTAGTGTCTATATACTAGAGAAAGGTTTGTCAGACTGCTCATCTGTTTTTTTGTGACTCCATTTATATACAGTAGAATAGCAAAAGGAAACATGTTACAAAAGTGTGTGTTTAAAATAACTATCTGGAATTTACTATACAGTACATAGCATGCTGTGATTGGAAAACTTTTGAATGTTTCCCAGGATGATTTTTTAATAAGTAGGACTGGAAAATGAATGAATCAATAAATGAACTTTCAAGATTATTAATGAACTCTCTGATGTATCTTCTATCTTTTCCTACAGGTTGCTTTTAAGAAAAATGTTAATGTAGAAAATTTAATGGCCTTAAGATATTCATTTTTTTTTTCAACTAAGACCTGTTGTACTAGTAGTATATTTTGGTAATTTGCATTAGGATTTCTTAATGTTTTAAATAGCCAATACATTATTCTCAACTAGAATTTATTTATTAAATGTTTGCTGCAGTAAAATATTGCATTATTCCACTCCTTGTATTTTTTTTTGTATATAGTTACATTGTGAAGCTAATTTTCCCAATCAACATGAACAGCCAAAGCTTGTTCTGACAGCACTGGGCACAAAGCAGAAGCCAGCATGGGGTGGGATGCCAGTTCAACACTGAAAACCAGAAGCACAAAGCCACAGAGTCCATACAGGCAAAAACACAATATGGTAATGTCCAAGAGTCATAATGGTAAAAGTATAAAGTAAAAAACTATAGAAGAAAAATGGAAATGTATTTATGTGATCCTGACAAGAATGTTCATGGTACTTTAGACTGGTACCTTGGTATAAAGTTTAACATCACGTAATATTCAGTAATTTATTTATATCTGTTTAGGCTTTCAAAGATGTCAGAACCTGTCCTAACAAATTTATGTGTAAAGAAAGAACAAGCTCTGGATGGGACACAGACATCCAAAATGGACAATTCTTAAGAGGTCTCAGTTAAACTAACACAAATGTAAAAAGTGATAAATATGCAAACTCCAGATAGAGGGTGCCCAGATCCATCAACACACTCATTTCCACTGGGCCAGTTTACAATTTATAATCAACCCATTGGGCACTTTGAAAGTGACAGGAAAACCAGACCACCTGAAGAAAAAAACCCAAGGAGACATGAAGTGAACAAAAAAATTCCACAGAGAGAGTGACCAGACACACGATTTGAATCTGGAACAATAGATCCATGCAATTTGCAAGAATCAACTTTTCCAGTAAAACAGCTGTCTGATGTAGATGGTGACCGCAAACAATCAGCCTTGCACTTTTAAATTCATTTCAAAATCTGCAAGAAGTTTCGATTCAGTTTAATTACATAACATATAGGCACAGTTCAGTAGATGTCAAACAAGGCACAATAACATCCACTGCTGTTTTTTCATACAATCAAGAATAACCTCAGTAATGTCCATTTTTCCAGTCTTATTAGTCACATTTTCTTTATAAAATGTGTTTGCTATTAACACACCTAACCACTGTATTATATGACATGTTTTTTCACATTGTTATTTCACAAACCAGAGGATTATATGGGTCAAGTGCTTGGGACCTGTTCCTAAAATAGTGAAAACAATTTAAACAGACTAAAAATTTCTGTTCCTCACAGGTGTTTTAAATTTTGCATAACTTTTTCTTATAAATAATGAGAACAAACCCTTTGTAATGAACATGGTGGTGGTTCCTATCCCGGCTGTGCCAGATGCGGCCGGCCCCCACAAACTTGGATTGGGTAATCAAAATTAAAAGCAGATCAGATGGCTGAAGTGAAGTACTTTATTTGTAGTCCTCTCTATTGTCTGTTGGATGTGTTTGTACGGCTCAAATGCAGCATGGAGGGCTGTGTTACTGAGGTGTGAAAAGCTTCATGATGACTTGAGAGTGGTTAGTGAAGCCTTTGATCGCAGTGAACATTCATCACTTAGGTAATGGAAGAGGGAGAAACATCTGCTGTTTTTGTCAACATGTTAAAACATACAAAACACATTATGACACAGATGTCAAGACTAATAAATATGAATTGTGACCATACTTTTTTAATTTACATTTCAAAATGTTAAGTCTAACAAACAACACGCAAAAAACTCAGACATGTGGAATTTTGAGCTATATTTTCAAATCAAAATCTAAAGATTTTGAAACAGGAATGTAATTGAAACAGGAATGCATGAGTTGGTGACTTAAAATAGGGGTCTTTAATTCATGAAAGTCTAAGGGATGGATTAACTACTGTTATTATGAATTCAAAGTACCGGAGGAAAGGATAAGTAGCACAGCAAAAAGATCCTGCTGACTCTTTGGGGGTCTCTATTTATGTGCTAGGTTAGCACCGTCTCTCGCCTCTTGTGTCTCCTTCGGTCAGCTTTTTGCCTAACTCATCTCTCGATTCTGGAGAATATGAAACTCTGGCATTTAAGATGTGAGGGTCATCATGCCTGAGACCAGCATCACAGCCGGAGTCAGTTTGGGGTTCTTACCTGGACAGGACACCCATAACATGGAAGGACAGGGGAGAGCAATAATTCCTGCATATTGTCTCCCCCCATACGTTAGATGGCAGCAGCTCTGGATATCAGTTAATTCTTGGAATTGTAGTGTGGTAGCACAGCCCTGATGGAGTCCATGGATGCTGCTAGAGGGTGCTACAGGGAGTCACACTCCCTACTATTTTGAAGTGTTTTCAACAGGTGAAGCCCCTGGCATTGGAAGTACTGACGGTTATCCAGGCAAGTCGGAACCAGACAGATAGGTCACATTCGAATGGAGGAGTAGCAATGGTAGAGAGAAAGAGAGAAAATGAGAAGAAGAAGAGAAGAAACACCCTGTGTAATCATTGAATTAAAGGTATTTTTGTAATAAACCTTCCTTTATTTGAACCCGGGACTGTTTTTTGCATTTGTGTTTGGGGTTTGGGGCTCAGAGGCACCCCACAGCCTTCACAAAGGTAAGGTGCATCCCACAATATACCAGGTGTCCCTGCTAATATAAATGCTGAACTATCCTCAACCAACTACAATCCTGAACCCTGTCTTTCTTATAGGACTGTGTGTCCTCTAGCAGACCCAGGAATGTTGTCAGATCAAATTTATCCAAATTGGTCACAGTCGTTCTCTCCTAAATGATCTGACAATTGTGGGAACTGGATACCTGATTGCATGACAGGAGGGAGGAGTATCAGATATGTGACACAAATAGGGATAAAGTTTATTATTTAATTCAATGGCTGTGTGACGATACAGGTCCAGCTTCATGCTCCCATCTCGCTTTTGGGAGCGACACCGTCTCCAGACTGACTTGGGCTCCCCATTGACCAGGGTGCTCACGCTGGGGTTTCCACCTCCCAAGCCTCCTGACTCCCGCTACCTTATGCGGTGAGCCAACCATCTTCCGGTCACTCCTGCTCCTCCAAAGTGCTCAGCAGAAGTGACCACTTGTGCTGTCCCTCGGGTGTCGGTCAAACACCCCGCTCTGGCTCATTTCCCAACTGCCTTCTCTGATCAGCAAGCCTGCCCTCTAACTCTCTCTCCGAGAACCACTCCGGCCACACTACCTCGACCCCCTCTATAAGCCACGAGTGCTGCAATTATTTATTTAAAAACTGGCCTTTTCATCTGAGCCGTGGACCTGCTATGCCAGAGGCTGATGATAGTGATGTTCAAAAGGATCATTCTTTTTGAACAACTGTTTTTAGTGAATTATGGGAATTGATTTGTGAGCACAAACAAATCAATTCAGTTCATCTCCACAGGAGTGCTAAAGTGCATGCATGACGCCGTCACCTCTTTCACTTAGGTGTTGTAAGGAAAAAGCCAGAAACACATAAAGGTTTTTGGGCACCCGAAGACAGCCCCTGTATAATTGAATGAAACGAAAATGTGTTGTATAAACACCATTAGGAAAAAAAGTCTTTTCTGACATTAATCTAAATGTTGACTGCCCAAGATGGTGGATCTTCCAAGCATTTCTGGCAGGAAAAGTTGGGTCCAGATGGAGAAACACTGGAAGTAACATCATTGGTGTTAAAGCACTCACTCTTCTGGTTTGCAGGTGTTAGTACACAATGCCAAGCTGTGGAGCGGCAGGCAATTACCATCATCAGACCCCCTGAGCATTTATCACTCACTAATTATTTAAAGTTCAAGCTGAATCATTACCCGAGAACAATTAAACAATTGTCATTCATTTGATTTGTGAACATATCTCAAGATTCTCATTCATTTGATATGTGAACTAAATCATTAACTGAAAACAAACCCCACAATTCTCTGTCATTTGATTCATGAGGTGAATCACTGAATGATTACCCAAGAAGAAGTCATGCAATTCTTGTTCAGTTATGATTCTGGAACTTTGTGTCTTACTTTAACTATGCCTTTTCACTATCTTTTCTTGCATTGTGCTAATATGAATATTGTGATGTGTGAGTCCCTGTCTTGCACCCCAAATCACAAGGCTGAGTCTCGGTATTTTAGCAAAACCAACTTTATTCCCCTTGAAACAGGAAAAGCGCGGTTATTTATTGTAGCGGCATCTGCCACTCTCCTATACACAGACATAGCAATCAGACAGGGTC
Source organism: Erpetoichthys calabaricus (assembly GCF_900747795.2). NCBI lineage: Eukaryota > Metazoa > Chordata > Cladistia > Polypteriformes > Polypteridae > Erpetoichthys > Erpetoichthys calabaricus. Next base: position 43,854,590 of record NC_041403.2, read on the forward strand.
GTGGTCAGGTTAGTGGCCAAGTAATACTATTCCCTGCATTTGTAACATTCCTTGCATCACCCATCAATGACAGGCACTTAATAGCACAAACAAGGTTGGCTCGGTTTTGCTTTTGCTGTGAGCTGCTACAGCACTGGGAGCCTGCAGTTGTCCCAGCAACTGATAGGCTGTCTTCCAAAGACGCGGTGATCAAACTTTGGGACACTATTTGGTGTGTCATCCTGTTGGGGGGAGTCCCAAAACAGTTTAGAAACCTTACAATATGAATAATGAATGTTTAATGTAGAATTTAACAAATATTGATAATATATTCTAATTAAATAAATAATATGCAATTTATTTGTATTATGGATGAATCAAACTAATCAAGTTGATTCACTCAATCAGGTAGTTTGAAAGAATCATATCAATAATGTGAATAGCAATGCCCATCAGCTGATTAGTAAATGCTTGTAAGAACTGAGGTATAAGGCTTACACACAGTTGATGCCCAAAGGCAAACACGTGTCACTGTAATTCTGAACAGCGGCTAGATGTGAGATATATGGCTTGAAACTGTGGCTGGAAGCTGGCCAACGTCCTTACGACTTGAGCATTCTGTCATGCCTCTCAAATTTATCAAAAACCCTTAAAGTAAAATGTTAATGTCCTGCATTATGGGATGCCCGTTCATACCTGCAGTGTACTTTCTGTTGGACTTCCATCCAATGTGGAGCCAAAAGCTCAATTTCCAGGAGGAGAATTACAAAATCTTCAAAAAAAAAAAAGATATTATTACTCAAAATCCAGGAAGATTTTATTTCAGTAAGAACAAAATAGATCAAGCAAGCACAAGATAAAAAAGAACAGTTAGAAAAAGGAAAGATCCACATGACGTCTGGACAAGAGAATCTGGAGTCTGGACTGAGGACTCAAAGGTGTATTGCTAAATTTAGTTTCGATCTCACTTACATAATGAGAAAAATCAATAAGAATTAAAATTCAGGTAAACCCTTCTTTATAGCCACTGCAAGCAGGGGGAAAAGGGGCATGGCTCAAAGTTAGGAAGAAACACAGACAGACGAGGAAAAAACTAACTTCTATAAATATCTCCAAAGCAAGCTTTAGGCAATAATTAAGCAAAGGTTCTTCAGAATTGAATACAAAGGCCTATAAGGAGATATAATTGGAACAATTTAATAATGAAGACAAACAACAGCTGTGCTGCTTGAAAGCAGGAAACAACACATAAGCTTGAAAATGTCAGAACATAACTGAAAACCTTTAACAGTATACTCTGAGAGATTTGGTTTTTAACTAAAATGTAGCTGGTGTATTTAAGGCAAATAAACCGATATATCAAATGAGGTGGAGCATGGCCTCTAAAAATAATCCTTCACAACTAGTAGACAATGAGCTGAACTTGATGTTACCAACAGTCTAAACTGTCTTTGAAAGAACATGGTGTGGAAGTTAGGGGGCACCACTGACCCCTAAACCCCAAACACGATCACACAAATAAATCTCGGGTTCGAAAACAAAGGGGCGTTTATTACAAAATACCTTGTACAAACAGTTAAATAGGTGAATCTACTTCTTTCTTTCTCTCTTCCTCTCCCTTTGCATCGCTGCTCCTTCAAGGCTGAGTGTTGCCTGTCTCCGCTCCCAGCTCTGACATGCCTGCGGTCTCTTTTATTGGAGTCTCTGGAGTGTTTCTGGTGCCTGGGCTTCATCCGTTGGAAGAATTTGCAGGCCATACGGAAGTCTCCAAGAATAGGGAATGAAACTTCCTGCAGCACTCCCTAGTTGCATTCATGGTCCCCAGGAGTACAATTCCCAGAATTTCCTGTGGTCATCCAAATGGGTACCACAGCCCATTGATGCTGGCAACTAGCACATGGGGAAGGACAATAAGCTGAATACACTGCCTTCCCCTGTCCTTCCATAATATTGGCATCCCGTCCAAGTAAGGATCCCACATCAATTCCAGTCTGACACCGGTCCCTGTGTGTCATCCTTCACAGTGAATATGAGCGTAATTTGCACAAGGATGCCCTGCAATACACTGACATTTGTTTAAGTGCCGATTTTTGCTTTGTACTTTTCACTGCCAAAGACTGCTCCAGCTTTCTATGAACATGAGTAAGAAATTGCCATAACATTTCAGAATTAGAGGTTAAAGGGCTGACATATCAATAGTTGACTAATTGTCAGGAATGCACGGTTGATTAATTATTCATGCTCGTTTTTGCCTTTTTGTTTTTTTTGTGTAATAATTTTCATACCAATTTAAGGACTTTCATGTTTCATTGTAACATTGCCATGTAATGTACAGTATATTCTCATGCTGGGTGGAATGTGAGCACAATGACGAGAGTATGGTGTCAGTGGGTAGAGACAGGTTGGATCCACTGAACTAAGGAGTCTGGAGTGCAGTGACACAAAAACAACAGAGGACAGATGTTTGGTGGCCATGGCAATGTTGGACTAAATGGTCACTATAACAAGAATACACAGGAGACATCAAAGGTTTGGGGCAGCCATCCATGTAATATGTCCTGGCTACAAATGGGTATCTTTTGTTGAGTTGTGCTTGGTACAAAGTCCAAAACAGAACTGATTGAGAGGTGTAAAGATGGCAGCTTTAAAAGCCAATACTGGAAGCGACATTATCATTAGTGCCAGAACCAGAAGTGATGTTATCGCTGGCACCAGAACCAGAAGTGCCATAATCTGGACCGGAAGTGATGTCATCATGTAGGATTTCCCATGGATGGTCTGCAGAGGATCAAGAGAGAAAGTCAGTGCACCTCGCCAACCCCTGGTCTGGCATAGTACTACCATTATTCAGGCCCTTTAGCTGCCTCCCATACGTACATGTGTGACTCCAAACAACAAATTACTTTTTGCTCAACACTGTAGGACAACTAATAATAATAAAAATAATAATACATTTTATTTATATTGCACCTTTCTCATGCTCAAGTGGGAGTTGCCCATTCTGCTAGACTTTAGTGGCACACCAGGCCAGTTAAGAAAGCAGATTTAACAGGAATGCAGATATCTAGCTGCACCTTCCACCACTTGCATTCCAAACTAAGTGACTGCACTCCAGCTTGTACCAGGATCTGCCTGGACATCATCTGATAACAAAGTTGCAAATCAGAATTACACTGACATCTCTCCAGAGGTCCCTCTGCAGACTTCTTGAGGCAGAAGGTGTGAAATTAACTGAAGTAAGAACAAAGAGCTGTAAATCAATTAATGAGATCTCTGATGGACAGAAGAACTCGCCTATGTTGACACACTGATTTTGTAGCTTGAAGTAATTTTAATACAATCAGAAGTTATACATTCCCTTAAATTCTCCTGAAGATTCTGGGGACATGCTCTGGCTCTCTCAGGTGGCTCCTTCAAGGGAACTCCCATGGGAGCTCTGCTCTCACTCTTCAAAGTAACTGAAAACCTCTGAAACTTGCTCTCTTAAAAGACTTCCTTGGATAGTCGAAGCCAACAACCTCTTTCCTTCGAGACCCTGAGAACTGAAATCCAGTTTGCCAAGCTAAACAGTGAGCTAGTCTGAAGGCTGACATCACTTCAAGAAGGGAACATTTATATTTTTTGCCAGAAACCATAATTCTTTCCCCTACAGAGTTGCAAACAACACCACAACCAATGGACCACACAGCAAAAACAAAGACTGCACTCCAACGCAAGAAGAAACTCCCACTTGAACCCAGAGCAACAACAAAGCAACAACTCCACACAACATCGGACATTCACTTTAAAGACTTGGTACTGTGAAACTATTTTTTTTTGTGCAAAGATATTTTAGAATTCTAAATAGCAAAGCAAACAGCCAGTCTATATTATATGTTTGTCTGTTTCATCTGTCTGTGTCCTGTCTTAAATGTCAACATATATATGCAGTTATCATATTTCTATAATCCATGTGTTTATTAATAAATTATATTTTTCTGTTTCTTAAAATGAGCGTGTTTCAGTTACCTTCATATAAGTATAATGGTTGGAGAACTGCATCCTACAACAGAGAAAGATAAGGTAAATAAAATAGGAGCCTTACTGAATTATTTGATTAATTATTCCAGAAGGCAAAACTGATAATTAATTAATCAAGTTTAAATTCATCTATCTATTCCTAAACTTTATGTTGTCCCTCTGGGTGGGTACAATAAATCACACTCTTTCCTGCAACACTCATTGCTTCAGATACAATGCAATTACAATGATGCCAAGAACTCCACCAATGGCAGGATTACTGGCATTACATGGTGTTTTTGAACGAGTCCCAGCTCAATTTACTGCACCAAGATGCACGGATCTGGATGTGGAGGCACTGCGGCACTAGACTCCTGGAGGCACGCATTTTCTTAATTCATAATTATTAAGGGCACAATGCTCCTGTGAAGAGTGAAAGCTTTAGGAATGGTTTTATACTTTTACCCTTATCTATGCCTCACCACAATTTCATCATGGAGGTCTACAAAGAATTCCTTGGAGTTCATGGCTTGGTTTTTGTCCTGAAATGCAGTGTGAATTGTGGGATTTTATATATAAAAGGTGTGAATCTTTTTAAATAATCTTCCATTTGTCCCAAATAGACTCTAATCTCAGAAATAATTAAAGCAAACAGGACACACCTAACCACAGGGGTGTAAATACATACATGAATGAGAGATTTCAGTTTTTGATTTTTAATAAATTTGTAAACCTTCCTGAGAATATGTTTTCACTTTATGGCTTATTGAGTGTAGATTGATAGACAAAAATGGCAAATATATCCAGTTAAAATGAAATATATAACACAATAAAGTGTGCAGGAAGTAAAGGGGTCTGAACATTTTCTGAATCCACTTAATGTAGCAGTTATGGTGTTGTGATTGGTACTTTGTAAGCTTAATTAAAATCAAACAAAGCTTTTGTTAACATCTTCTTAAACAACATTGTCCTACAGATAGATGCCATTCGGTAGCCCCTATGGTTAAGTTACTGAAAAAAGAAGGTATCAATAATGGATGTTTAACATAATTTGAAATTGAATTAATGGACGAAAGGATCCGTACAGTATATTATTCTAAAATAAATATAAACATGTTTAATTATAAATGGCCGCAAGAAAGAATAAATAATAAATATATAAAGCTTCAGGCATACAGTATAGCTCACTGCTTTAAAAACTGTAACCCTGGAGTGCAATGTAAATGAAAAGGCACCATCAATAGTTATTCTCTGAGGCTTCACCTCTTAATGAGGTGACTTCTGAAATGACCATATTAAGCATCACAAAGTAAATTTTCATTGAAATACATTAATATAGATCCCGGGCAATTAGGTCGATACAGAAATTAGGCTTGATTTAATGGTAATCCATGCCTAGCAGAGAATTGTTTCAGTCATACAGAAGATCTTCAGAATCAATGTATTAGACGGTTGTAGCTTGCCCACTAGAATACAAAAAAGCTAATTTTATTCAGCTTTTGCCTAGTTGTGAATTCACATATAAAGCATAAATACTTATTTATCAACTACACACATGATACAAGAAACTTAAATTGACTAGCACTGACTACAGCAGCTTAATAAAAAGAGCAGGAGCTGAGCACTGTGTAATGGAGACTGCTGAAGTCACCCCAGAAGAGCGCAGTTGGGGGCTGATTAGTAATTTAGAATCAGTGGCAAGCGATTTACTTTTATCAGAAATGTTTAGAGAGAAAAGCAGTATACATGGGTTGCTGAAAAAAAAAACATTTATATCTCAATTTAATAAAAATCAAAAGATGAAACAAAAACAGAGCTTTGGTTATACAGTATGCTTGAAGCCATTTGTTCATTTTAGGTGTATGTTGTAAACTTTTGTACTGATATTTTCAAACAGCTTGTAGCAAATCATGTATTTTCATTATGCTGAAAATGCATTAAAAAAACAACATTTACAATAACATAAAATTGAAACAGGCATTTTACAAATTTGGGCGAGTGGTGACACAGCAGTAACAGCGGCTGCCTCACAGCTCCAAGTCGCAACACTTGGTGCATTTCTCAGTCACCTCCTACTCTTGAAGGTCTTAGAAACAAAAAAACAAAAAACTTGATCTGTTGCCATTAAAAGGCAAGGTGGACATAAATAATTTGGTGAAATCATGGATGCTGACCTACACTTCAGATAGCACCCTAAGCAGATTACTAGAACTGCACTTTTTCTTTAAGGAACATTGCAAAAGTTAGACCTCTCCTAATATTGCAAAATTATTGCTGAGGAATTAAATCATGTTTTTGTTTTTAGTCTGCTAGATTACTGTATGAACAGGACCACCTAAGAAAGACATTAGAACATTAGAAAGATTTAGACATGAACAGGCCATTCAGCCCACAAAGCTTGCCAGTCCTATCCACATACTTTCTTCAAAAAACATCAAGTCTCATTTTGAAGGTTCTAAAAGTCCTAATGTCTACCACACACTACTAGCTTGTTCCAAGTGTCTACAGTTCTCTGCGTAAAGAAAAACATCCACATGTTTGTATGGAATTTACCCATAGCAAGTTTCCAACTGTGTCCCTGAGTTCTTGGTGAACTGATTTTAAATGTACAGTCTCAATCCAGTGGACTACTTCCCTTCATAATTTTAAACACTTCAGTCGTTTCTCTTCAACTGAAAAGGCTCAGCTCTTTTAACCTTTTCTTATAAATTGTTTGCAGTTAGTTTAGAATGCAGCAGCAACAATCTTAACTAGTAAAAGATAATCTGAGCACATCTCACCAGTTTTAACATCATTACAGTACATGGTTACCAGTATCCTTTAGAATTGACTTTAAAATACTTTTAATGGTACATAAAGCTCTAAATAACCCAGGTCTTTCTAATATTTTGGAGTATCTTGCTCCCCTACATTTCTAGTGGTAACCTTAGATCTTGTAATATTGCTTTGCTTAGCATTCCAAGAGCTAAGTATAAAAGAAGTAGTGATGTTGCCTTTTGTTGTTATGCACAAGAACTTTGGAATACGTTTTGGAGAAAAAAACTTTTAAAAACCCACTTTTCTAATTTGCATTTTGTATAGCTGCATTTTAGTTCTACTTCTATGAAATGCATAGAAATATCATATTCTTCATGAGTTTTCAACCATTATTAACTTCTGCTTTTCTTTGCTTTCTTTTGAGTGATGGAGGTTTTTGTCACCGTCACCTGATCAAAGTGCTGTGCAGCTGCCTGTGATGTTTGGAACATAAGTAGATACTCCATCTGCATCAAATCTCTAAGGACAAACCTGAAAGAACAATGAAGAACAACTAAGTACATTTACGTTACGTGGAATCCCCAGTGCAGGCTGAGCAGTCTTTTACCCTGGGAACCACTGCAGATTTTGTTTTTTTGTCCAGCATCTCCCCCCTATCTTTTTAAATTTTTTTTCTGTCCTCTTTAGTTACCTGACCATAGCATTGAATTAACCATTACAGACTTAAAATCGAAACTACTGTATTTATAACGACTCTACTTTTTCAATTGTATATCTTGTTGTTGACCGATAGAACACAGAGTCGACAAAATGAAATGCTGGAGCACCAACCGGGTTGCCCCTTTTAATGTAGGCAATGTCCCCAAAATAAACAAGTGCTGAATGGCATGTAAAGGTGCAACAAAATTAAAGAGCAGCAAAGCAAAAAAGGCTCAGGGCGGCTCAATGCTCTGTCAAATGGTCAAAATTTGGACTGATGTTTCGTTCAGCAGTCAGCACTCTCTCCAGAATGAGATGCGCCATGCCAGGAGCATCTCAGTTTTGCAGTGGAGGGACCAATAAGGGACAGAGTCATTTTTCCTCTGTGGGCAGTTTCTCTGTGGGAGTAAAAGGAAATGATATTGCCAGCAGTGGCATCCCCTTGTCACTCGCAATGGTAGTGCTTATGTCGGATGAGCTCGGAATGCAAACCTCAGACACAACTGCGTGACAATCTATATTATATTATATTACTACATAATGATTTATTCTTATCCATCATTTCTGGTATGTCATGCGTTCATTGTTATTGTTATTTATTTATAATTTGTTTTTCTTTTCTTGTAACTTTTTCTTTGACATCTTGTAAAGCACTTTAAGCTACTTCTGAAAGTATTGTCAAAGACTTGAGCAATCCAGCATGTTCACTTCTCTCCTTCCTCCATGCTGACACGCACACCATATTGAAATATTAAAATTTAAACCACTAGATTAAGAGAGAAGTCAAAAGCTTTCTCAACAGCTGTCTATTAACATTAGTAACTTTGAATTTGATTGTAATCTTAATTTTTCTGACTACTCTGGTTTGCTGTATGTATGTGTGTGCGCAGGCATGAGTGTAGAAAGATCAAATCCTTATAATGGAAAAAAAATCAAGTACATAAAGTGGATAGAGGATGGATTTTTAGAAATTTTTACATATTATTTTGATATCTGAGCTGCACTGAAAGAGATATTGATTTCCCAGAAAAAAATGAAAAGAGCAATCTGTAGTAATAATTAAATTGTGTGAAAATGTTGGAAAAGGAATTCTTTGCTTGTTCAGGTGGTTTACCACAACAAGATTGTTATTCTCAGTTTTTTCACATTAAGTGCATACCAAATGTCTATACCCTTACTGAAATTTCAACTTTTAAATACTGACAATGCAAATTATGTGACCTTTTAACCTTTAATAAGATGTTGTAACCAGCAATATTTACATGATAAACAAACAGAACAGTTAAGTAAAAATAAAAACTTCCTTGCCTTGAATGCCTGAGTGTGCCCACCCTTAACAATGGAGGTTATAACTGTTGTGAAAGATAGAGGCTCTGTCGACCCCTTGAACCCTCAGACCAGACGTCAGACACCAGATACAAGTCCAATAATAATATTTATTTGAACAAATTCTTGCACAAAGCACCCTTCTCTCCACAGTACTCATAAACTACACAATAACTAATCAATAATCAATCTTCCACTCCCAGACGCGTTGCCACCCTTCCACCCAGCTCAGCTCAATGCTCTCGTGTTTCACTGTCCTTTTTATAGTCCTTGACCCGGAAGCGTTTCACCCTCTCTGTCCATGTGACTTGGAACACTTCCGGGTCAGATAAAAAATCCTTCTTTTCTTCACCCAGGAAGCACATTGTTCCCTTTGTCCACGTGACTCTGACATACTTCCTGGGCGTAAGGCAAATAGTCTCTGTGCCTCCCTGCAGCATCCTCTAGCGGGCCCCAAGGTATCCAACAGGGCTGAGAATAAAAACTACATTGTCCAGTATTCCCTGCTGGCATTCGGGGCACCTCTATGCTGCAGGAAGGGCTCCACCTGGCGCCCTGGGGGTATTGGCTGGGATGAAAGGCCGGCCACATATCACACTGTGTTCAGATTTACCCAAACGCATTCCTAAGCAGGAACAAAAGAACTTTGCCATTATAAAGTAGAGGCACCTTTAAAAATAATGTATGTATGTAATATATGTAATTTTAGATATTTATTGATCTATTATGGTCTGTAATAGAAATGATACAAAAATGATAATCTATAAAAGTATTACACTTAGGCTCACTAGTAATAATAATAATAATAATAATACATTTTATGCATATAGTGCCTTTATCATGCTCAAGGCGCTTAATCCAAATCAACACAGTTCAAGTCAATTGCATCCATGAACTATACATACAATAAAAGAAAGTGAACAATTGCAAAAAGTTTAAGTTTAACGCAAATTTTAACGAAAAGTGTTGATAGCAGGGAGGAGCGGCAGCAACATGTGTGCACCAGTGTCCCCTCCACAGCTCAATGTTCAGTAATGTTTCAGCTCAATGTTTAGTAAGAGGAAAGGAAAATAAAACTTGTGTCTATACAGAGAACAAAAATTCCTGTGGGCCAATAACGGTTAGGAAAACGCAAGATAAAGACTGTGTTAGCCAGGTCAGCTGCCGTCCAGACCTCCCGGAGCACAGCACAAGGGACTCTGCTGCGCTGTCTCTGGAATTAAACTTTGTCACTTGAGTTACTTTTGTTGTTATCAATGAGGTGTTCTGATCCTTAAGTCCACTTCTGAATACTAGATGTATAGTTCAGCTATTATTAGTTTCAAATAGATACATTTGCCATTTTTGACCATCAAGCTACACTCAATAACCCATAATGACAGTGAAATAAAGTGAAACAATGTTTTCAGAAAGATTTACAGATTTAAAAAAAAATTTAAATCTAAAATACTGTATCTCATGAATATAAGTATTTGGACCCTTTACTGTGGTCCTCCAGATTGTGATCAGGTGCATCTTGTTTGGTTTAATTATCCTTTGGGTGTGCCTAGAACTCAATTAGAGTCCACTGTGACAAAGGCGCTATACCAGCGGTTGACCAGGCACAGACAGACACAGGAGGCACACTAATAAAAACAAAAGTGCTTTTATTTTTCTTTTCTTCTGAATGTGGGCAATGCTTTCCCTGTTCCCACAGGCGCAATCACACAATTATTCTTCCTTTTTCTCCTCTACTCCTCTATGGCAAGTTTAGTCCCTCTCCTCTCGACTCTGGCTCCCGGAGTGGTGGCTGCTGGCTTCTCTTATAGCCCACCCGGAAGTGCTCCAGGTATTTGATAACCTATTTCCAGCTGTACTTCCGGGAGTGGCGGAAGAACCGCCCACATGGGCTCAGGAACCACTGCAGCACCCACTGGCGGCACCCCCTGGATCTCAACAGGGTTGTAAAGGACTCCATCTCTCATGTAGTCCTGCGGGAATCCGAGGCACCATTGCCACCCAGGGGAGGTGCCATCTAGCATCCTGGGGGAGGTACTGTTCTGACCAGGCTTGCTCCCCCAGACCATACAGTGAAGAGGCATCCCGGCCGGACAAGGACCCCGGCCGTCTGTGACACCAAATGTGGCAAATTAAGCTGATTGAAAATTGTTTAGAAAGGCAGATGCCTATTTATATAAGGTCCCACAACTTCAACTGCATATTGGAATAAAGGATCCAAGGAGAGTCCAAGGATCTCTCACTCTCTCTCTCACCTCTCACACACACAAAATGATTTCTAAAGCTTTGAGTGTTCCCAGGTGCTCAGTGGCCCCAATAATTGCTAAATGGACTCTTACTAGAGTCGGCCATTGGGCCAAAATGATTAACCAGGCAAGAAGGGCCATATCAGACAGATGACCAAGACCCCAATGGTCCCTCTAACACAGCTTCAGAAGTCGTTTGGTGAGATGGGAGAACCTGTCGGAAACAACACTCTAGCTCAGCAGAACTCCATCAAACAAGTGTTTATGTTACAGTGGCTAGATGGAAGCCAGTCTTTCGTAAAAGGCATATGACAGCCAGCCTGAACTCCAAAAGCATGAGGAAAAAGATTCACTGGTGTGATGAAACAGAAATTGAACCCTTTTGACAGAAGAATAAGCCCTATGTCTTGAGGAGACCAGACACTATTTGTCACCTGCGTAATATCACTCATAAGGTGAAACATGGTGATGACAGATTGACGTTATGGGTGTGCTTCTCAGTGGCAAGAACAGGCAGACTGGTCAGAATTGAGGGAAAGATAAATTCAGCCAAATACAGAGAGGGTCATGAAAACAACTTGTCCTGAGTGCATGCCACCTCACACTTGGGGTGATGGTTCACCTTTCAGCATGAAAATGGCCCGAAGCATACATCCAATAAATAGTAAATGACAAAGATAGTACACTTACTCATTTAAAATTAAATCTCCAACTTGATGAAATGTGCAGAAAGTGTAGGGGTATGAATATTTCCTGAATGCATTGTATATTATTTTTTAATGCATGTTAACTTAATTAGTTTTAATCTACAGTTTAGCTGATCCATGATATTCTTCCCCATAATATGCTGGTTAATGTAAGTTTGATGTCTTCATTACCTGCTTTTATTATAATGTCTTTCTTATTGTGTGATATTTGTTTAAAATAACATTGTTTAATTTATGAGTCTGCGTGTCCATTAAAAGATGGCTGTGGCTGTTAGCATAAACAGAAAATGAAGGCATCTTATTTCTCGACCACAATTAGCCTTAATCACCTGCCTGCCTCTTCAGTGAATAATAAACAGTAAGCAGCGGCCCACCGACAAGTGGATCACCATTTTTCTGGAGTGGGTCAACAATTGAACAGATGCTATTGTTGCACAGTTTTAACTGCGCCTCCCCCACCATAAACGTGGTATTAGAAACTGTGACTTAAAGTCATGGAAGAGGATGACAGGCATGCTGTTGACTTACAATTTTAGGAGCAGATGTAGTGGTTGAAAGTGCAAAGTTAATTGAAGTAGTCAATTTATTAACATCTTGGTACTGTATTTTTAAAACATGTAGTTCTCACTTACATATGTGGTGTGAATATATTTGCCAAAATTTAATCTGCTGAAAAAGCAAATCCAGCAACAGTTTAACAGAATGCAGTGACTGGATTGGTTCTAAATTAAAGCCAATGCTTTATAACCATAATAATGTCTGTGCTAATCATTGGTGAAGATCACAAAAATATTATAAATTAGTCACTGCTGGACAACTGAAACTAATGCAGATATTTAGAAAATAAGTCTTGACCAGTTGAAAACCACAATATACAAAATAATTTTTTTTTTCAATATTATAAAACATTATTTAAATATTACACTGTACTAGAATTATGTGATATGTTTTTTAAACTTGTAAGTAAGAAAATTTCTTCCCATGCAAACATTTTTCTTGAAAATAAACAGAAAATCAAATTTAGTTCCAGTCAATACACAGAGCTAATGACAAGTTAATTAGCAAGTTTCTTTAGTTATACATTATGTCACTGAATATTTAGCATGTCATTTTTTTTTATATTCGCTCTTTTCAATCAAAGTGAAATATATGCAGATAAGAGACTTTGACTTCACATGCCACCTTCAGATATTTGCCCCAATTAAAATGGCTCATTGTCACATTGTGTTATTGACTTATTTATTTCATGGTTCATTTGATAAGCAGGTCTCAAAGAATTACACAAACATATAGAATGATCTGGAAGAAATTCAGAATTGTGTGATGCCTGTGATTGTCATATAGGAATCTTTCATTAGTGGTATGTTAAACTGATTTATATAGGCTACTATTTTCAGTATATTCATCGAAATAAAAATGTGTAAAAGGTATGCTTTTATTGTTGAGAAACATATGTCATTAAAATTCAGTACCGTTAAAAACAAACAAAAAAACTAACAATTCAGACCATTTCTTTACTGGTCCAACATAACAGCCATTTCTTTAGTAACCAGGGCCAGCAGTATAGAGCACACCAAGAGATCACCCAGTTCATCATAAATAACAACCAGATGGAGTATTGCATGTTAAATTATAAAATTATATTTATTGCTAAGTCTATTTAAACAAGTAAAAGGACCAGTCACATTATAAATACAGTACAATCCATCACAAACATAATTTTTTCTTTCTGTTTCACATATATTTCCCTGAGTAAAGACAGAGGCATAAAGGAGCCAGAATCATCACATTAAACCGAAAGGAGTTTCTGTAAATCCTTACTATCTGCGGATTCCATTTATATAGATTTGCTTATCTGTTATTATAAAAATGTAGTCCATTTCACGATACATGTGGTTTACTCATGATCATTTGCAGCAATGCATAGCATGAAAAAAATTTCAAGAGGTCTATCGCACAGCAGCGAAACATGAGATTGAGCAATAACAGGTCTGTGATGGTGGTGCTGCAAATGCACTACCCTAAAGAGGTGTGGGTAAGCCGTTACGCAAGCATTAGGGCTTGGAATTGTTTCACATGATCGAAAAATTTCCAGTAAGTGCAGGTCATAACCATACATTAATTAAGTCCTTGACCTTTGCACACACCAAGTTTCTTGTACATGGGTTAGTGAGGTCCTTGGACCTGCTCTGATGTGGTCGGTTGTGGCCTCTGGTGAGGCGCTAACTAGACAATCGAATTTGACTATAGAAGAAGAACTAAAAATCATAAGGTGAACCCGCAGAAGGATCATTCCAGAGCCCGAGAGGTGAGAGTGGAGGACAGTTTAAGGGCTCTCGTGTTGTAATTTCCCTCCAGACCAGTGGTTGGCGCTGTTGTGTAATACCTTTTCTCTAACTCTGTGTGCAGAACAGAAAATTGACAGCCTTACTTCCTCTGATGTCATTACCATTGTCCATCCTCCTGGACCTGCCCATTCTGCCTGGGCCATATAAAACAGATATGCCGCCATCTTGAGTCAGTCCTTTTGCGACTACCATCTGTGAAGATATACTCGTGTTTACTTTGATTTTTTGATTCGTTTTCATTTCTAGCAAATACATGGGATTCATCAGGGTGCCCCAAATCTCTTTAAATCTCTTTTGTGCTTTTGTTATAAACAGTGTTGATGGTCTGTTTAATATTAAAGAAATATTCCTTCCAAAAATGGTATTTTTTATCTGTTAGTTACCAGGTGATGTTGGCAATGATGGCCAAGAAAATGTTTTAATCTCTTGTTTTTATACAGAATGGAAACAACAAATTTCCTAACACAATATGGATTAATGGGGTACAACACTGTGTAAACAACAAACAATATCAAAATTAAATGGAAAAGATCTTAAGTTACTTATGTTCCATTATTTACATGTCAGACATCCAGTCATATGCTCACAATGTTTTAAACACATCTAGAACATTCTTAAATTAACTTCTATTAAATACTCCCATCTCCCAAGGGCCATCTCTCCTCATTCCTGTGTGTGCATGTGTGTTGTCTGTTTGTGTGTGTTTGCATATACAGTATACTATATATATATATATATATATCTAGTGGACGCTAGAGGCGATGTCGCCCTGTTGAACCCATCAGACAGACGTCCAGGACACACGTTAAACACACCAAGAAGAATCTTTAATAATTTTTCTTCAATAAGTGCACGAAGCACCACACACTCCACAATTCTCCAATAATAATAATAATAATAATAATAATAATAATAATAATAATCAATAATCACAATCCTCCACTCCCAGCAGCTCCGTTCCTCTACCACCCAACTCTGGCTTGCCTTCTGGTATTCCCAGAGTCCTTTAAATAGTCCATGACTCGGAAGTGTTCCTTCTCTGGGTCAAACGCCACATCATCCTTCAAGTATTCCAGAAATACTGCGGCTTCCATCCTCGTCACTCGGAAGTACTCCCGGGTTGTTGTTCCAATAATAGTCCCCAGGTTCTTGGTGAGCTCCCCCTGGCGGCACCCAACAGGGCTGATGAAACGGACTCCATGTCCCATGATGCCCTGAGGGAATCCGGGGAACCATTTCCGTCCAGGAAAGCTGCTATCTAGCATCCTGGGGGATGCAGTGCCCTGAAAAGGCTACTTTTCCTCCTTTCCTCTGTTGAGGGACGTCCCGGCCAGACTGAAACACCGGCCGGCCATCACAATATATATATATATATATATATATATATATATATATATATATATATATATATATATATATATATACACACAGTAATCCCTCACTTATCGCAGGAGATAGGTTCCAAGGCCGACCGCGATAACTGAATTTCCGCGAAGTAGGGACACTATATTTATTTAATTATTTAACGTGTATTTGGACGTTTTTAAACCCTCCCTGTATTGTTTACAACCCATCATTTACTCTATTAAAAACAGGGACAACTGCTAAGCAATATGAAATCGGTACATAAGTTTACACTTACTGTATAGCGAAGTACACGTAGCAGCTTGTAGGCGGTCATGACGTCGTCGACCTTGTTGCAAAGATTCCTAAAGCAGATTCCATCCAGACTACTGCCTTATCACGTCCACTTGCAACTCATTTTGCACCCTGGTTAAAGGACACTGTAGCCGTAGATCTTATATGCTTTTCCTCCTTTTTAAATAAAAAGAATCGATGTCCTGCAGCGGTGTAGCTGTTCCCTTCCTTCAACATATCCAAAACTTTTACCTTTTCTGCAATCATTTGCATCTTCTGTTGGTGCTTGGACACGGCCCCTGAAACATTAGCACGTTAATGATGAATGAGTGAGATGAGACTTCCTGGTTAATGCAACACTCCGTCGCTGAGCCAATCAGCAGCACACAGGAACTTAACTGCGTGCTCTGATTGGGTAGCTTCTCAGCCATCCGCCAATAGCATCTCTTGTATGAAATCAACTGGGCAAACCAACTGAGGAAGCAAGTAAAAAGACCCATTGTCCGCAGAAACCCGCGAAGCAGAGAAAAATCCGCGTTATGTATTTAGATATGCTTACATATAAAATCCGCAAAGTCGTGAATCCGCGAAAAGTGAACCGCGAAGTAGCGAGGGATTACTGTATATATATACAGTTAGGTCCATAAATATTTGGACAGAGACAACTTTTTTCTAATTTTGGTTCTGTACATTACCACAATGAATTTTAAATGAAACAATTCAGATGCAGTTGAAGTGCAGACTTTAAGCTTTATTTCAGTGGGGTGAACAAAATGTGAGGCAACTAAAGCATTTTTTAACACAGTCCCTTCATTTCAGGGGCTCAAAAGTAATTGGACAATTGACTCAAAGGCTATTTCATGGTCAGGTGTGGGCAAGTCCATCGTTATGTCATTATCAATTTAGCAGATAAAAGGCCTGGAGTTGATTTGAGGTGTGGTGCTTGCATGTGGAAGATTTTGCTGTGAACAGACAACATGTGGTCAAAGGAGCTCTCCATGCAGGTGAAAGAAGCCATCCTTAAGCTGCGAAAACAGAAAATACCCATCTGAGAAATTGCTACAATATTACGAGTGGCAAAATTTACAGTTTGGTACATCATGAGGAAGAAAGCAAGAACTGGTGAATTCAGCAACGCAAAAAGACCTGGACGTCCACGGAAGACAACAGTGGTGGATGATCGCAGAATCATTTCCATGGTGAAGAGAAACCCCTTCACAACAGCCAACCAAGTGAACAACACTCTCCAGGGGGTAGGTGTATCGATATCCAAGTCTACCATAAAGAGAAGACTGCATGAAAGTAAATACAGAGGGTGCACTTCAAGCCTCAAGAATAGAAAGGCTAGATTGGACTTTGCTAAAGAACATCTAAAAAAGCCAGCACAGTTGTGGAAAAACATTCTTTGGACAGATGAAACCAAGATCAACCTCTACCAGAATGATGGCAAGAAAAAAGTATGGAGAAGGCGTGGAACAGCTCATTATCAAAAGCATACCACATCATCTGTAAAACACGGTGGAGGCAGTGTGATGGCTTGGGCGTGCATGGCTGCCAGTGGCACTGGGACACTAGTGTTTATTGATGATGTGACACAGGACAGAAGCAGCCGAATGAATTCTGAGGTGTTCAGAGACATACTGTCTGCTCAAATCCAGCTAAATACAGTCAAATTGATTGGGCGGCGTTTCATGATACAGATGGACAATGACCCAAAACATACAGCCAAAGCAACCCAGGAGTTTATTAAAGCAAAGAAGTGGAAAATACTTGAATGGCCAAGTCTGTCACCTGATCTTAACCCAATTGAGCATGCATTTCACTTGTTGAAGACTAAACTTCCGTCAGAAAGGCCCACAAACAAACAGCAATTGAAAACCGCTGCAGTAAAGGCCTGGCAGAGCATTAAAAAGGAGGAAACCCAGCATCTGGTGATGTCCATGAGTTCAAGACTTCAGGCTGTCATTGCCAGCAAAGGGTTTCCAACCAAGTATTAGAAATGAACATTTTATTTCCAGTTAGTTAATTTGTCCAATTACTTTTGAGCCCCTGAAATTAAGGGATTGTGTTAAAAAGATGCTTTAGTTGCCTCACATTTTTATGCAATCGTTTTGTTCACCCCACTGAATTAAAGCTGAAAGTTTGCACTTCAACTGCATCTGAGTTGTTTCATTTAAAATTCATTGTGGTAATGTACAGAACCAAAATTAGAAAAAAGTTGTCTCTGTCCAAATATTTATGGACCTAACTGTATATTCATAGCATTCGTAGTCTGAAACACGATCTGATTGTTTGGGTGGTTACCTACCAGATAACGCATGTGGTTGGTCTGCAAGTTGGCAAACGTCCGTCACGCCCTCTCAGTCACGAGAAGCAGATCATAGAATGTTATATAGTTTTACTGTCAAATAATGCAAAGAGTAGGCGACACATGTTTCGCCCTTATTTGGGCTCATCAGGCATACACACTCCACTGC